>NC_056743.1:1696636598-1696966598 GCF_019279795.1 Protopterus annectens
TCCAGTGGCCTTACCTTGTCAAGAAAGGTAAAAAAAAAATCAAACATCCCAAATGAAGCCGATGTGTATATACTGTAGATATACAAACTTCAGTCAAAAGGTACCCTAGACAAAACCTGAACCAGAGAGGTAAGCACTGTAAGAAAGCAAAACTACAATCACTTTAATGTATAAAATAAAGGAAGGGAATGTGGTCACTGCAGGCATACCGGACTGTTATTGTTGTTGTTGTTTCTCTTTCGGCTTTTTCCCAATAAGGGGTCACCACAGCGGAACTCCGGTCCGCTAATGATTGGCAGTAGATTTTTATGAAAAGCCGAGGTGCCAGCTCGACACCCAACCTTCAACTAAGGCACGCCCATTTACGCACGCATGTCTTTCGAACGCTTGTGCAACTCAAATAAAAAGGCATCAAATGAGTGAGTATTACAAAGAATACACTGAAAACAAAAACTGAGTGCTACTGAAAGCCATTAAATCCACACATTAGCAAATCAGATGATACAGAAATGCTGCATCGTACAGAAACTAAAAATGAGACTGATGCAAAGTGCAGACACTGGCTTATGGATAGAACACTAAAAGCACTACTAAAATACATGGGTAACTCTACAATATACATTTCTCAGTCAGCACTTCAGCAAACAAGAGACTTTTTTGTATGCCCTAATGAATTAAAAGACAGGAACTGCACAACACCTACAATTTTTCCAAGCTGGTGAATTCAGTAAGTATCTTTCTAAACTCATCCTGCATAGTAAGCAGGTTTAAAAAGCTTCTGTAAGTGCAACTCATTAATTAATGTCCTTAATTAGCACATGGCACATTTCCTACCTGTTTTAATTACTATACTATGCAACATAAACTACTGGACCGACACAACTGCAAAATGCTCTCACAGTTTGTGGTCCAAATACAGCAGTTCACTCACTAGTACACATTTTGGTTACTGACAATTTACAGTCCACACTAAACCTGTGAAAATATTGTTGATGTAAAAGGAATCATCTATCTTTTCTTTGACTGTTTGACTGAAGCATATGTGTGTGTGTGCGCGCGCATGCGCGCGCATGTGTGTGTGTGTGTGTGTGTGTGTGTGTGTGTGTGTGTGTGTGTGTGTGCGCACGTGTGTGTATGCTGTGTGCAGCTGTGTGTGTATGTGCGCATGTGTGTGTGTGTTAGATATAGCAAATAAGAATGTCAAAAGCATCAGAAAGGAAAATCTAGGATGTTCTAATGTAAATAAATACACATATTTGTTACAGATAAGCCCACTGGACAACACACACTATTTTAAGGTTTGACCAGGGAGCAGTACCTAGTTAAATGACTTGCTCAGAGTCACACAGGATCAAATGGAGGTTGCAGAAATCAAACTCAGGACTGCTGCAGTGTTTAGATAAGTCTTTAAATCACTGTGCCAAAAGGTAAATTATCCAACATATGTAAACGGCATATGCTCTGAACAAGGATAGATAACCCATCAAACATGCAAAACTGACCTAAATTTTGAAAGTGATACATTTCTTGCATTCCTTCCAGAGCCAAGTAAGTAACACAACCTGCTAAACAGCATCAGTTCAGAGCAAAACAGGACTTTAGACAGAGAAATAATATTAAGATTCATTCACTTTCACCAGTAAATCCTACTGATAACATGATTTGATAATCTTTTTCTCCCCTTCTCCCTCTTTCTAACAATTTCCTTTTATGAAACATACATACTTTGATTTGACTACCTAAGAACTTCAATGAATTTTGCACTGTAACATTCTAAAATACAAGCTTATCTGCCTGATGTAATATGTAACATGTCATCAGCATTCATACATTTCCACCTTATCTGCACAAACAAGCAAATACAAATACTTGGCCAACAATGGCATGAAATGGATTTCTTCCAATGTTATAAAACATGTCCGTCTCAAATTCATATCGTTTCCATTTCGTTTAATTTTCACTCCATTGTCAGCCATACAATCATCAAACATACTTTTTCACACTTTGTAAAATAAGCTTTCAGGCAACAGAGTTCCAGAAGCCTGACGTTTTACACTGGTCATGTCTGATACATTATGCACGTTTCCACAAATAAGCACTTTGACATAACAGTTCCACCCTTACACTGAATATTCAGCATATGCAAGCCTGAGGTATTCTAATAATCACCAGTGTGTTTGGTACAAGAATAAACATTAAAATCAAACTAAAGAAATGGCACCCATCATAGAACCTAAACAGCAAGATTTTCAAAACAGGCCTTTGGGATTTAATGAAATAAATATAATAAACAACATGAACAGGTACAGTATTCCTTTAAGTAATCTGCACATATTCTGGAAACTACCTTCTGCAGTATGCTGTCTTGTAATAGATAAATGACTAACAGCACTTTGATTATTATGGATCATGTTTTCGTTTTCATAGGCTATTAGAGCAAGAGTAGATAATATGATATCAAGAAAACAAATAACTTAATCTGAACTCTTTACAGAAAGCAAAGCAGTGGATGAATTTCAGCTAATAATTTCACATGCTTCCTGCAAAAGCACATGTGAGCATTTGTCAGTGGTTCTTTAACAAAAACTGCAAAACCATCTATTTGGATAGAGTTAGCCACTGATCACAACATATACAAAATACAAACATTACAAAATGCTTTGTTTAATGTCTAGTAAGGCTTCACACTAGAACATATAAGGCAGAGGAATTTAAAAGTAGAGGCAATGTTCTTTCTTCCCTAATACAACAACACAGGAAAACCTATAATACCTGACCACAGATATCAGCAACAAGCACGTTTACCTTGTTCCCACATTACAAACGTCATGTCTGCCTCATGTTCAATACAATGTATACAAAGGAAGTGCATATCAGAGAGCATTCTTTTATTTCCTAACAAAGCCCTGCTACACTGCTTTGTGACAGTAACACACTACCACATAATATCGCACTCTAGTAATTAAGTGTGCAGTTCATATTAGCCTTAGTTAGGATATGATCTTAGTTTCCATTATAAGAGCATTGGTGTTACTCTACTTAACAGCACAGACCAAAGTAAATAATCTTAAACAATGTGGCAGTAATCAGAATGCGAGTAGCTGAGCTAGTACTGAGGTTGCAAAAATCAAATAAATACAAAAATATAATAAAAGAATGAAGAAAAAAAGGCTGCAGCCGAGACTCAGAAACATGTAACACATTGCATAATCCTCTTTGTAGTCAGACTGCTCTGTGCATTATGAGGGAGTGATTGAAAGATGGCTGTAGCACTACTAATGGTAAGAAGGTACCAATATAGAGTGCTACAGCGATCTAACTATGGAATGTGGTATACACATGTGGTAATCAAGACCTCTGCTTATGCAAATTCTCTGTGTGTGTTTTCCTGGAGCATTTATGCAGAATCAGAAATGTGAAGCACAAATGATTCCAAAACAGGTTATACTATGCTATTTGAAGAACAAAGCAATGAAAACGTACACAGACTTCTGACGGTGTGCATGGACTAATGTCTATGGAAGACACAGAGTTACATGATTTGTAATGCTGGTCTATGCCTATATCTGCTTTGTGTATTTAGAAAAGTGCTGATCAATGAAATCAGAGGAGACTTGTATGTGAGCTGCAGTTCCAAGTCACATATGGTACACTCAGTGATGACCCAGCACTTCTGAGACCCAGACAGAAGACTGGGTCTACAAATGCAGAATAAACAGCCAGCATCTGCTGGGATCATTTGTTTTCCTTTAAAATGCAAGCAGTAATTTTTATGTCACTGTATTTTGTAGTTTTTGAAGCTGTGTAGCGTACAGCTTGGTTCTTTTGTGGAAGACCATGTGCTTCTGCAGTTGTGGTTGATATGTTTTACTGTGTTTAGTTTTATTTTTATGCTGAGTGCTACTTGTGGTAGGTGATTTCACTGTGTGTGTGTGTGTGTCTGTGTGTGTGTGTGTATGTGTACATGTGAGCAAGTGTGTGTGTGCACATATGTGTGTGATTTTATGTGGTATTAATATATTCTGTGGGTCGTGTGTGTGTGTGTGTGTGTGTGCGGGTCTACTTCTATTCGCTGACAGCCCATTTCACTGAAACCCATTTCGTTGACAGCTCATTTCATTGACAAAAGTATTCAAGGCAAAAACCTGGGTTTTGCCCCCCTCCCCACTGTTGTGCGACTGTGGAGTTGTTATATATAGTTGGGGGGGTGTGGGGGGCACAGCCCCACATTGGGTGTGGGGTGCAGCCCCCTCAGAATGTTTGTCAATGAAATGAGCTGTCAACGAAATGGGTTTCAGTGAAATGGGCTGTCAGCGAATAGAAGTAGACCCGTGTGTGCACATATGTGTGTGATTTTATGTGGTATTAATGTATTCTGTGGGTCAGAGTACTGCATTTACTGTACTGCATTTTGAAATAGGAAAGTGATACACATCACATTGGCAGGACTTCTTTCACCACTGTATTCATATCTGCTAATCCTAACCCCATCTCTACACATTATGTTACTACAAGCCTTATCCCTAGCAGGGCCACTTGAAATTGATTTTGCAGCTGAGGTTTACTGATATACTTTATTTTTTAGTGGGAGGGAATTATTCTGTGTTTTGTGATTCACTCTTTTTTGCTCTACCCATTTGTGATTCTGTCTTTTGAGATTTCAGCCTTTCATGACATAGATATATATACTTTACATATGCATGTATATGAAATGCACATAGTAACAAATCAGCAATGCAGCATCTGTATGTTTAAAATGCACAACAGGTATAGTAACCTGTAGAAGACAGAGTTTAGAAATCCTGCCACATATAATGACAATGTTTCACAAACATACGGGAGCATGAGAAACCTGGCAGGGAAGTTCACTGGCAGGAGATTACATCATTCTGGAAGTCCTGTGATTTAGAAATGGTTTGCTATTAATGTGTATGAGCTATTTAAATGAATCTTGGCTTACTGTATTGTTGTTCTTGCTCTAGTCATCGCTTCAGGAAACAACTTTAAATCATTTTTCTTCATATCCAGGAGCTGCAAGTCCTTACTGCTTTCCTGTTTGCAACTGTTATTAAATGTTCCATTTTGGATTGTGAAATACATTACTCGGAAGTTTGAAAAAACTGTCCAATATTATACTCCCGGTCTTAAAATCAGCAGCACATGTTATTTGTAATAATGAGCCTTACATTCCGTCTGTAGCTATTTTCCTCAGCATCAATCTAACTAATTACAATCAAAGTCATTTTTGAACTTGTGTGTGTCCTGATGAATGTGTACTGGTGAAACGTGGAGGAGTTTTCTTTCAGAATGTTAAAAGCCATGTTTATTCACACATGAATCTAAAGGAACATGTCCTCAAAACAGAACAGCTAAGAACCATATTGACTATATGAGCGGGCCCTAACAACTCCATAGGTTTACCAAAAAGTCTGCAAGTTGTTTTCCATACACTGTAAACCAGGTGAAAAAAAATCATCAGAAGTGATACGCACTTCTAAAAAGAGGTGTGCTTATCTGCCTTTCCCTGTGGTATAAGGCTGTCCCATGTTCTTCCTCAGTCCAGTGCTCCTAGTAAAATGACTCAGTTGTTGCTGACAAATACAGAAGGCATGTAGGTTTAGTTAAAGCTGGACATTATTGTTAAAGTTCATTTATTCAGAATGGTTCAGAAGCACATCACAAGATGTGCAGCCTTAAATACAAGCAGTTTGCAGTTCTATGATATGTAATATAACACTATAATACTGTTGTTCCATGGGAGCTCTTCTCAACGGATCTCTTCTATAAACTGAATTTACAAAACAATGCCAGCCTGATTAACAAAAACACTTAGTAGTATAAAGTAAGATGGAGAACAGCAGTTTAGATTCAGATCAGGGATACAGTACATTTGACCTGATGCTTGCAGTGAGACAAATAGTGAAGAAGAAATTAGAAGTAAAGACTCTAACTGTGCATTCCTAGACTTGGAGAAAACATGAAAGCTGGACTGGGCAGTGTTGTCATGGCTGGAAGTCTTGGAAATACAGGTAGAATTAATGCAGTCCTATGTACAAGGTCACAATATCACAAGTTTGAACAATCTTTGTTGTCACAGAGGGCTTCCCAGTGGAAGTGGGTGGGCATCAGAGTTCAGCTCTCATTCATAGGTGTGTACTACGTTAATAGCCCGGGAGCCTTTACAAGCCTAGCCTACAGAAGTGCCCTGGCATTGTGCCGCCTCACGTTAGTTCCCAGTGCCTCTAACAAGCAGAGTCACTGGAGTGATCCCGGGGTGAACTTTCTATTTCCCATCCACTCATCGAGATTTCTCTTAAAGAGGGCCATTGAGGTGCTCTGCTTGACATATACGGGAAGTCTATTCCAGAGCATGGGCAGTCTCTGGGTTATGAACCTGTCCCTCTAGCATGTTCTGCTGATTGTGGTAATAAGGTTGAGGTCTCTGGAGCATGTGGTCCGGAGGGACTGGGATTCCTGTTTATACTGGTGATGGACTACGTTAGCATCAATATTTATTTATCAATAAAGCTGCCATGCACAGATGATGTGACAACATAAAGTAGACTCTGAACAGGAAATTCATCTCATGACATACTGTAATGCAAAACAGAAAACATGATGAAATTAAGTACAGTCAAAACAGTAATGATGGCAGTAAATGGTGGCCATCTGAAGCAGAAAACTAGGGGAATATAGTGGAATAGGTCAACAATCTGGGAGGGGTGGTTGAGGAGAAGGGAAATTTGAATGAAGAACTCAAAGCAAAAATCAGAGGTGCTGCAGCCAACTGGCACAGAGTGTCCGGTGCAATGTATGACAGAAGAATGCCAAAGAAACTGGAAACTAAGGTGTACAAAACAGTGGTGCGACCTGTGCTTCTGTACGGCACAGACACCTGGGCAGTGCAGGCAGAGCAGCTGAGAAAGCTAGAGGTGATGGAGATGAAGTGTTTGAGACAGGTAGCAGGATGCACATTATGGGGCAGATACAAAAATGAGCACATCAGAGTCCAAGCCAAAATAGCTCCAGTTAAAGAGAAAGTCAAGGACAACAAATTACCATGGTTTGGTCACATGTGCATGAAAGCAGAAGAGGATTTGGTTAATAAGATTTGGGAAAAGTAGGAAAAAGGCAAGAAAAAATGAGGATGACCAGCCGAGGATGTACGGATTGTGTTAGAGAAGACCTATGACACTCATGCATGATTGTTAAAGAAGGTAGCAGAGTGATTTTGAATCGAAAGAAGTGGCAAGAGTTAACTCCACTTCAATGCCCAAACACCAAGTAAAAGTTGGGGAAAAAAGGAGTAGATGATGATGATTATGATAACCTGGTTAACATAGCATAAAAAATAAGTGTTAACATGCACGCAATCCTGCATTCTTTTGGAGCAGTATTCTGGAATCTTACAACACATAACGTGCATGCAATCCTGCATTCTTTTGGAGCAGTATTCTGGAATCTTACAACACATAACGTGCATGCAATCCTGCATTCTTTTGGAGCAGTATTCTGGAATCTTACAACACGTAACGTGCACGCAATCCTGCATTCTTTTGGAGCAGTATTCTGGAATCTTACAACACGTAACGTGCACGCAATCCTGCATTCTTTTGGAGCAGTATTCTGGAATCTTACAACACATAACTTGCACGCAATCCTGCATTCTTTTGGAGCAGTATTCTGAAATCTTACAACACATAACGTGCACGCAATCCTGCATTCTTTTGGAGCAGTATTCTGGAATCTTACAACAAATAACGTGCACGCAATCCTGCATTCTTTTGGAGCAGTATTCTGGAATCTTACAACACATAACGTGCACGCAATCCTGCATTCTTTTGGAGCAGTATTCTGGAATCTTACAACACATAACGTGCACGCAATCCTGCATTCTTTTGGAGCAGTATTCTGGAATCTTACAAGACATAACGTGCACGCAATCCTGCATTCTTTTGGAGCAGTATTCTGGAATCTTACAACACATAATGTGCACGCAATCTTGCATTCTTTTGGAGAAGTATTCTGGAATCTTACAACACATAACCTGCATGCAATCTTGCATTATTTTGGAGCAGTATTCTGGAATCTTACAACACATAACATGCATGCAATCCTGCATTCTTTTGGAGCAGTATTCTGGAATCTTACAACACATGGTTGCTTGCTTGCAGCCTATCCAGCACACAGAGTAAAGCACCTCTATTATAGAAAAGTAAAAGATATTTTGTACAGCTAGAGTTTAACCATAGTTCATATAATGAAAAGAAGTAACAGTCATATCTTAGTTCTCTGTTGGTTGTGTGACATATAGACAAAGAGCCCTGACTAAGACGCAGATAGCCTTTTTTCAGTTACAGTCTGAGACACTGGATGAACTAATACATTAAGAGAGAAGAATAACAAGACACTGCCTGCTCACCTGTCTCAGGTAGGGAGGATGACAGGATGTACTGGGGCCATTATGATCATTTTGGATGCTGCTGACTAGAGACATAGACATGGCATTGATAAGGATATGTAGTGGGCAGGTTTTAGAGAGCTACATCACCTGATAGATAAGAACAGCTCTCTTAAAATGCCAATTATTCATCTGTCTGGAATGACAATTCCAGCATGTTGGGGAGGAAGGAATAAACATAAAAAAATCCCAGTCAGCAACAGTGTGACTGCCCTGCATGTCTGCCCCACTCTCCAGCTGTGACACACTTGCAAAGCCATGAAGTTGAGAGGCTTTCTCCCATAAAGGCAGTGAACCAACTAAATGGTTACATTGGGAGTATACTCCATATATGATGGGACTGGTTTAAATGGGAGCTATGGTGTACATAACAGCCTAAGATCAGTGATGGTGAATCTTAAAAAAAAAAATGATAATATTTTTTCCAGTAGTTTATAAATTTACATTTCCCTATTGGACATTTCTGACAACCCTCAAAACGATAGGGCTATTAATCATAGGCAGTCAACATATTTTCTGAGCCGTAACATACCAAGACTAAATGGAATGTACAATAATGGTCATATTCCTCCCACACAATACAACAACCATAACTACAGTGCAGTCTTTCCCAGTGTCTTCTATACATTTCCTGGTATTGGGCTGGAGGCCAGCTCTGATTTATTTCCCTAAACAGACATCAGGCATGTGTTTGGAAGCTTGTGTATTAAGTCCAGGAGTGTATGACACAGCCAAGGAGGAGCATTCATTTTTATGTCCATGTCAGATCAGCCTACAGTCTTGCAACATAAAATAAAATGTTCAAATTCTTTCCCCTGACTCTTAACATGAACACTGATGAAGCCCGCTCAACAAGGGTGAGTTTGTTTCAAGTTACAGAAGGGGCTGCCTTGTAAATGGGACTATGCACTAATGCCACGCCTTCTCTTTTCTGAAGAGTCACACGCCATCTGCATTATACCCTGTAAGATGTCCACCGCAAAACCTGCACCATATTAAGTAAAATGCTATTCTCTGTCATGGCACCCTCCTTTTCAACACACTTCCCTCTAAAACTGAAATTATCCCTGGGCTTCCCAAAGTTAGGCAAAGCTTAAAATATTTTAATAGCATCAAATTAAACGCAAACATGGTACAACTTCACCTACCGCTGATCTGGCATTCTAACAATCACTTGTCTGAATTCCTGCAATTTTCACTTTATTTTACCATGCCTATCACCTCTTACAAATCTTAACTGAACAGCTTTGTGCTAGTGGGAGCCTGTTGAAATTAACGTGTTTAGTTTTAGATTGTTTTACCTCCTTGTATCATGTTGAGTCAGAGTGCTTTTTTACATTCAGAATGCTTTTCCATCCACGTAAGTTTGACTGTGTTGTGACTTGTTTCATACTGGGGAAAATATATTTTATGAGTTATGAAACGGCTTATGCTTGCAGGTTGACATGCACCTGAAAACAGTCAAAGAAGCTGTTTAACCTACTCAGTGGCAAAAAAGACTAAATAAATAAAAATAATTAAACCTTGGCACTACTGGATTTCTAAATGCAACCAGGTTTTCTAGAATATCATACGTCAGTAATGCTTATCATAATGACTTGTGGAGAATTGCATTAGAATGGGGCAATAATATAAAATCAGTACTGTAATTCTTATAAACAATCTCCTTATTCGTCCCATATTTCATTGTCTCTAATTTATGAGGCAAGCTGAACAATATATAGGGTTTTTAATGAAATTTTTATACTGTGTAACAGGCATCATATTCTTCTCTTCCTGTGATCAGATGAACTCTTTATTGCAAATATCTACATGTTCTTGCATAAAGGGACATAATGGGAGGATCACAAAGTTGGTTATCTGTACGCAAGTGAATCAGGCAGTTTCTTGTTTGAAGGAATAAAATTCAGCATTAGGATATCTGAAACACAGTACCCAGAACAACTTTGTAACATTCTGTCAACATATGACTAAAAGATTGCTTAGGCATGCAAAACGTCACAACTCCCTGCTATGCAAGATTTTTATTTATTTTACTGATGCTTGTATTGCACAGGTTAGTCCCACTAAACTAGTGGCATCTTTTCAGAATAAGACCTAAGATAGTATTTATACTGTTGTTGTTTGTCTTTCAGCTTTTCCCGGTAAGGGGTCGCCACAGTGGAACTCTGGTCCGCTGATGATTGGCAGTAGATTTTTACGAAATGCCGAGTTGCCAGCTCGACGCACAACCTTCAACGAAGGCATGCCCATTTACGCATGCATGTCTTTCGAACGCTACCTAACCGCGGGGAGGACATGCAGACTCCACAGAGAAGGCACTCCCAAGCCCAGCCGAGAATCAAACGGGAGAACCTCTTACTGTGAGGTAACAACGCTACCGCTGTACCACCGCAGATTGCTTTAAGATGGTATTTATCCTACTAGGTGAAATATAGCCATGGTACAGCAGAGTTTCTCCTACTCTTTTTGGCCACAGCAGGTGTGAGAGGGTTGCTGTTGGGGGTCAAAGTTTTCCAGGAAAGGAGACAGCAGGCTGTGTGTGGAGTGATGCAGACTAATGAATTATCTCAAATCTGGAATAGAGGTGGTTGTTTCAAAGCTGGAAGAAGGAGGTCTGGGAACTCCTGTGTTGATGGAGATGATGAACTGAGCTCTGCCAAATGCTGATGGGGAAGTAACAAAGTACTATGGTAGCTCACATGCTGAAAGGTAACAGAGACTGTGCTACCAAATAAATTGGGAAATAGCCAGCCATAGGCATAGGCCAACTAGGCGACCACCTAGGGCGCCACTCTAGCAGGGGCTCTTTTCCAGTATTTATTTGATGTAGGTAGACCAGGATGGGGGCATCAGGTGATGTGGTGGGGGTGCCATTGAGCCCTTTTGCCTAGGGCACCAGTTGACCTAGGGCCACTCCTGGGAAAAGGAGATGGATCACCAGAAGGTACTGACAGCAGCTTGGGGATATGCCTGGTCTGTGGAATAGATGGTTTTAAAAGCATGCTGAAATGGTAAACAAAAGCAAGAAAGATTTAGTAACTGGAACTCAGAGACAAGGTGTGATGCAAGGACAGCAAAACCCAAAGAGAAGTCCAATGGTATGAATCAAAACAAAGAATAGAGGAACTATTAACAGGTATGAAGTTATGGATGGAATTACTTTACCTTTTGTGATTTTAAGTACAGGGCATAAGAGCATCGAAACACTTAGAAACAGAGGACTTTTGCAAGGTTACTTTTGAAACTTTTGCTTTACTTGAGAATGAACAAGGCTATTTTTCAGAAGTTGGGATTGCGGTTAAGGAAGAAAAAACATTTAACTTAGAAGTATGACATAGAAAAACTTGAGTTAACTTTTTTCCTGAGTGTTTATAATAAGGTGCTGCATGAGGTTAAAATGTATCATCAAAGAAATCTATGGACAGGGGGTGGGAGGTATTAAAAATGCATCACAAGAGAAATGCATAGACAGTGAGTGGGAAGTATTAAAAACGTATCATGAGAGAAATGTATGAACAGGAGGTAGAAGGTATTCAAAAGGTATCATGAGACAAATGTAAGGACAGGGGATGGGAAGTATTAAAAATGCATCATGACAGAAATGTGTGGACAGGGTGTGGGAGGTATTAAAAAGGAAAAGGGAATGAAATGTAAAGATGATTGTAGTTAATGCATACACTAATATGTTTGTCGATTAAGAATGGTAGGGCACTTTACCTACAATTTGGGAAAAGGGATGGGAAAGATAACACAAAATATTAAAGCAATAACATAAGTTAGGAGACAGAAGGACTGAAACAGGAAGAAAGAGAGAATGGATATATAAAAAGGTGACTTTTAGAAATAAAATAGATTAAGTGGTACATTCAAAAGATGTGAAAGACATAATTGGTGGGGCAGAAATGGCCGACTTTTCAGATGTTAAAATCATATGGACTAGAACAGCAGGTGACACATTAAAAGAATGGAAAGGAATAAAAAAGATTGGAAAGATTGCCGAAATAGATGAGATGTAAATGAAGCATGAAAATTTTATGCGAATAGCATATGATAATGACAGTACATTATGAAAACTGGACAGAATGGTGTAGCATTTATAAAGAAAAATACAAGAAAATTTGGATTGCAGAAAAAAAATAAATAGTGAGGCAAAGGAATGAAGAAGGGCGCCCGCAGGCAGGTGCAAGGGGGCGCACTTGCACCCCCACAGATCAGAGATGGTTCCAGCAATAGGCCGCGGTTACAAAGTCTTCTGCCTCTGTGTGACTGATTATTTACATCTTCATCTTCCCGCGCGTGTGCGGAATTTGAATTCCAGAAGACATTCGGATTGCAGACAAATAGACACGTGAGAGGCAGCTGTGTGCATGTGTGTGTTTAAGTGTTTATGAAGTGTGTGTATAAGAAGTAGGTAGATTGGTAGGTAGGTGTGTGTGTGTGTGTGTGTGTGTGTGTGTGTGTGTGTGTGTGTGTGTGTGTGTGTGTGTGTGTGTGCGCTCGTGTAAGAAGTAGGTAGGGAGGTAGCTAGGGGTGTGTGTGTGTGTGTGTGTGTGTGTGTGTGTGTGTGTGTGTGTGTGTGTGTGTGTCTGTGTGTAACAGGAAGATAGCATACCCCTCAGCTGTCCAGGTTTTTGCAGAATGTACAGATTTTTTGCCACATATTCCTCCTAAAAAGGATTGAAATTGCTAAATAACAACAGCCATTTGAGTTTTAGACATCATATCCTTTAGAAAAATGCATACTAACACAAATATACTGTTATTCTAGCAATTTTCTATGTTCATGAGAACAATATTTATAATCTGCACCTAATTATTTTAGGCTTTGTCTAGATTTTTTGCATTAAGAGGTTGAGGTATGTGTGTGTTTGAGAGAGAAAGTGAAATGCCCTACTTAGAGTTAGCAGGTGAAATTTACTTCAAAGTGCATTTTCAAGGAATTATGAGGTTCAAATTAAGAGAAGTTTACTGCTGCTCATGCTAAGTCTGCTTAAAATGTGTAACTGTGTTGTTTAGCAAATGGTATCAATATTGTGGTATAGAATTTTAAAGCAGTGTTAGCACAACAAGTAGCATACTTGTGTCTTGATGCAAAAGGCTGTAGGTTCTACTCCCACAACATGCAGATTTGTATTTTAAGGGGGAGTGGTGCTGCAGTCCTGAGAATGTCCTCCTTTGGGTGAGATGCTTACTAACTATGTACCTGTTTTTCAGTTTGCCATCCATTCCCTATTGCAATATGCCAGCTTACATTTTTCATGTAACATATGCAATTTATTCTTCAAGGGCAGCAGGCACTGAATTTGTAGATGAAACACTGAAATAAAATGTTGTTTTCTAGCAGCAACCTCTTCAATAGATTCAGATCTTTTTAATGTGGAATTATTCAGATGACTTTTACTTCTGCAGAGATTGTGCATATTGACTGATATTGGTAGTTTGTAATGACAGAAGTTTGAGTGGCCTTTTATGATTAAAGTGTTCTGAATTGGGCAGCTTTGTCATTAGTGGTTCATATGTTTTGTTTCATTGCTTACTGGAAAAATATTAAAAACCATAAATTTAAAACACACTCTAACAAGTGGTGCTGTATTATACAAGGGATATCATTCAGTTGTTATATATATTCTAATTAATACAATCAGGAAGGTGAATCAAAGAACTTTTGCATGATCCCAAAAATGTGTGCAACGGGCCTATGATTTGAAAACAGCCCAAAGGTAAACTTAACCTGCCACTGGCCAGATGCATTTTCTTTGGATGTGGGTTTCAATGCTGTTTCAGTGAATGTGAGTTTCAAAGGTAGAGAAGTTTTAATGCTAAGTCTGTTTTCATTGTACGACTGTGACTGGAATGGGTGCATGGGGGGGCTAACTGGGGGGAGGGCCTTTTGTTTGCACCACCCTGCAAAAAATCCTGTGGCTCCGCTGGAAAATATATAATGAAATTATAAAGAAGACATGAAGAGAACTAGAACAATATGGTAATAACTCAATAATTGAAGAATTCATGAGGAATAGTTGTAATGAGGAACCAAATAACCAAAAAACACACTGTATGCACTGGAAGAACACTTCTTGGCATAATTAATATTTAATAGTCGCTTTTGTCAAAAGACTTTATCAGAAATAAAAACTCGTACATTTCCCAACTCTTTATACAAGTTTGAAATGCTTAATGACCAATCCTTTAAAGAGGAAGTGCACCCACAGACTCAAAAAATGTTTATTTCATCATGGTTTGGAGTTTCTTACATTTTAACACCACTCTGGGACTATTTACAGGGCTTTACATATTTTATACATAATTGCCAAGTCTGACCACATGGGGTCTGGCATCCTGAAGCAAATTACTCTGCCTCTAGGAATTCCACAATGCAGTGCTTGCCTGTAAAAAATGTTACATCACACAGACCTCTTTTCTCCTACAGCTCCCGTCACTGCACTGATTTTACATGCATACACTGTTGTCTTTCAGTGAGTTTTAAGTAACATTTCATGCTGTTCAATGACTTCTTAAAACACAAACAGTGCAAATGCCACAGAACAGACTTTCAGATTTCTTTTTACTGCGGCTTCTTTTTAGAATTGCTAAACTGTAGTCTTTTGGGAAGCCTGAAGTGTACTAGTTTGAGTCATCTGCCATTCCCCTTCATACCTAACTTCCCTAGCTGTCAATGTGCTAAGGGTAATTTCAGCTGTTAACTGCTGTGATTGATAGCTCACAGCAAGAGAATTGACTAATGTACTGTTTCCTTGTTCTAGCTTTTACTTTCTGTATGAGTAGGGGAAGGACCAGGGAGCAGTGACATCACAGCATGGGTGGGTTTTTTAGGACGGTCATGGTGATGTCAGTTTGGGGAGGGAATTGGCCAGAAAACTACCTGTATTCATTGGCCTTGATGGTATAAATGAATTGGAGACTGCAGCAAGCTTTTCCAGGGTGGGATAAAGGTTTTAGAAAATGAAACCACCACAGTATAGTAAGGTACTGTTCTAGTGGACAGAAACAGTCAATTTAAAATATTTTAAATGCTGTATTGTTGTTTATTCATAGCAGGGACAGTAAATAGGCAAAAAAAGACAGAGAAGTTGAGCATTTAAAAATAGAATCCCATTGTTATCCTTTAACAGACCCTAATAAACAATAGTAATAAAACACAGTGCTCCTCTCATATCCTCATTACAATAGTAATAAAACACAGTGCTCCTCTCATATCCTCATTACAATAGTAATAAAACACAGTGCTCCTCTCATATCCTCATTACAATAGTAATAAAACACAGTGCTCCTCTCATATCCTCATTACAATAGTAATAAAACACAGTGCTCCTCTCATATCCTCATTACAATAGTAATAAAACACAGTGCTCCTCTCATATCCTCATTAACAAATTCCAAGGTTGCCCAGGATTTTATGTGGGCATGACCACAAGACCATTAGATTAGGTAAAAGAATAGGAATAAAAGGGCATATATATATATATATATATATATATATATATATATATATATATATATATGCTAATAAAATTAAAGATGGAAACAATGCATTATATAGGCATTCCATTATATGCAAAACTTACAAAAAATGTTTATTTGCAGTCTTGGAATTAGTCAATTGGGATGTGAGCGGGGGAAATTTTAAGAATCAAGTTGAAAGAAAACAGACTGAGTGGCAGATTAGATTAGCTGCAGACTATCCACTAGGTCTAAATCACACTATAAATATAAAGTGTTTTTTGGCAGATAGGAAACTGACAGCTCAATTGGTTTTAGTTGTTTATCAAGCACTGTGCTTTATTATTACTGTTAATAGGTTCTGTTAAAGGATAGGTTGTTACAAATTTAAACTTGTATAAAGAGTTTGGAAATCTATGAGTTTTTATTTCTGATGAAGCCTTTCGATGAAAGCGACTATTAAATACTAACTATGCTAAGAAGTGTTTCAGTGCATACAGTGTGTTTTTGGTTATTTATCAATGTAGTAAAACAATAAAAGAAATAGAGAGTTACATAAAAAACGAAAAAAATGTTACAAATATGTTTTTAGACAAAGAGAGGTGAAACTCATGCATGCATGTGTCTTTTATTAAACCTCAACAGGGCTTGCCACCTGGCAATGGGAACATTTGCGTAGATACATGTTAATGATTAGAAAAAATTAAACAAAGGAAAAAATATACGTTATGAATATGAATGTGTAAATAATGCAAAGCAGTGTAAATAAGGGACAATGCAAACAAAGCAATCCTTACTGTTTTCACATATGAAATAGTACCCATGTAGCACAACCCATTATCCCTTGCAGTGTCTCTCTTTAAGGTGACATCAGTGAAATTTATAGTATGGGAACACAGAGTAAAACATTAAGTGACAATCATTCATAACCATAATGCTGCTCTCCACATATTTCCTACACAGAGAGCACTGACTGCATGCTGACACCCTTCCTTCTCACAGATATATGCCAGAGTCACATTTTGCAGCATCACATTGAATGAGAAAACACTTGTGTCATGTTGTATTCTTCTGGTTTCCATTAGAGGACAGTGCTGTAGTATAACTCCCACCCCTCCACCTCCATTTGACACAAGAAAGCTTGCCATTGTTAGTCAGTCTTTCATCTCCCCACTAGCTCCTCATGTACTGCACACCCCATTTTCCTATGTTGTAATTAAGGATACCCCATTTCCCTATGTTGTAATTAAGGACACCCAATTTCCCTTTGCTGTAATTAAGGACACCCCATTCCCCTTTGCTGTAATTAAGGACACCCCCATTTCCCTTTGCTGTAATTAAGAACACCCAATTTCCCTATGCTGTAATTAAGGACACCCCATTTCCCTTTGCTGTAATTAAGGACACCCCATTTCCCTATGCTGTAATTAAGGATACCCCAATTCCCTATGTTGTAATTAAGGAGAGTCCATTATTCTTTGCTGTTATTAAGGACACCCCATTGCCCTATGTTGTAATTAAGGACACCCCATTTCCCTTTGCTGTAATTAAGGACACCCCATTTCCCTATGTTGTAATTAAGGATAATGTCTCCTCACCACAAGAACTGCTACATCATCATGATAATTTCTGACAAATGTTGGAGCCAGAATGAAAGCACATTTAAGTAACCTCTGTTTGTAACTACCCAGGTTCATTTTACTACTGTAGCTTTAGTTCATCCCTAGTATGTATATCACAAAAGGAGCCTGCTGGACTTGAACATAAATTAAAATAAAACTAATGAGCATGAAGTGTAAAGAAGCAGTCAAAAACTGAAAGAATGAGTGTGACAAAGATGTTCTCAAAGAAGAAGGTAGTCATTTAGCATAATTCAGAGACTGGAATGTGCCTGGTAACAGCACAGGTAGTGAGCAATCTGGTTGCAATTTCAGTTTGTACAGCACAACGGTAGGCAGATAGGAATTCCTTAACAAATCAGTCGATTGCATTCTTGTCTGCCTGTCGAAGCTTCACAGTGCAGAACAGATGCTTAGTAATGTGTTCTGCAATATCCTCCCACAGGATGGAAAAAGCAAAGGCAAAGCTCTGGTGGAACCATGTCTGTGGTATAAAGGGATACAGACGTGATAACCATTGGAGGATCATAGGAAGTCACTAGGCTATAGGCCCTGAGGCCCTTATAAGCCTAGAAAAGAGTTTAGCCCATGTTTAGACAAATCAGCACCTGATGCCCCTGTCCAATAGGGACATGGGTGGAATCTCAGGGGTATATTTTCTGCTTCCCATCCAGTTATGCAGGTTGCACTTAAAAAGTGATAAAGAGGTACTCTGCTTAATGTGGAGAGGGAGACTATTCCATGGATGGGGGAGTCTCTGGGACACAATTCTGTCACGCCATGCCAACAAGTTTTGTTGCTGTCACAGACCAGGTTGAGGCCGCGCGTGCAGGTTACTCAAGTGGAGCTTGACTTGTGGATATGCAGCAGTCTCATCAAGGTGGGGTCCATGATCGCCTTGTATGCCAGACAGAAGTCAGCTATGAGGAGTCTGTATGAAACTGAGTAGAGGGATAGGGCTTTTAGCCTGTGTATGGTAGATCTTAAGGCCATGGATTCTCCTGGTGAGGAACCTCTGTGGTCTCTCCAGCTGCTGCATGTGCTTTGCAAGGTACAAGCCAAAAGGGGCATTGTTCTCCATAATGGACCTTATAAGGGAAGACTACAGGGATGTTATGACCTCCTTATCTGTGGATGAAATATCTTTACTTATGAGGTGGGCCATGTAGAAGGCTTTCCGTACAATGGAAGCAACATGGTGGTCAAAAGTCAGTTTGCTATCAACCTGGGTGCCCAAATCTGTTATGACTGATTGTGTGATTATGATGTTATTATTAATGTGATAATTTATGGGGATGTCACTCTCCCCAAAGGGGATGACGATGCATTTTTTTAGTATTCAGCTTGAGGCCATGTTTCTGGCACCAGTCAATTGTCTGAGTGAGACCCTCTTGTAGGATGTCCACATCACTAAGGGAATTGATGACAGCACCCAGCTTGCAGTCATCTGCAAACTTGGTCAGCCATAGCCCACTGGTTTTGGACTGCACCTCAGAAAAGTACATCCCAAATAACAGACGCCCCAAGACCGAACCCTGGGATATGCCACTTGTAACAGGTCTACTGCTTGAGGTGGCTTCACCTATTTTGACTACATGAGTTCTATCAGTGAGCCAGTTTGCTACTCATCTGGTAACATATGGCTTGATGCCTAGTTGAGAGAGTTTATCTATTATGTCCGAATGGGGAATAGTGTCAAAGTCTTTGGCCTGGTCAAGGTAGGTGGTGTGTACCATCTTCCCCTCGTCCATGGCTTTGGAGACTGTCTCAAAGAAGTCAACCAAATTTAGCAGACATGACCTCCCCTTGACGAAGCCAAACTGTGTGGGATCAAGTGTTTGGAGGTTGCCAATGTCCTTGTTAATGAGGTCCATGATAATCCATTCCATGGCCTTGCAAATCAGGCTAGTTAGGTTAATGGGTCTATAATTTCCCAGATCGGTGGATGCTCCACCTTTGTGTAAAGGGATGACAGTGGCTGTCCTCCACTCAGCAGGGATGAAGCCAGTAGTCAGGCTTTGGTTGAATAGGGTGCCTAATGGTGCTGCAAGTTCCTGCCTGAGTTCATGCAGGATGCAGCCTGAGATGTTATCGGGTCCCATGGAGGCTGTATTTTTTGCCTTTGAGAGAGCAGTGATGACCTGTTCTCTAGATATAAGGGGAAGGAGGTAGGTACTGGGGATATCCTGATTTACTGATGGGGGGCCAGAGGGGTAAAGTTATCACTGAATCTGTTAGCTAGCAAGTTTGCTATATCTACAGCCTTTGTATATGTGGTGTCCATGACTATCAGTTCTGAACTGATGTGGGTGCTTCCTTTGAGGTTGCGGACATATGTGAAGAAGGCCTTATGATTGTATCTAGTAGATGTGGCCAATTTGGACTCGAAGTTTGCTTTGGAGGACTTCTCTAGTGCTCTTATTTGCTTGTTTAGGCTAAGGACACATTGCTTCCATTTGGGCACCTGCTCCTTCTTGGTCTTGGACAGCAATTTTTTCTTTTGTTATATAGTTTATTTATTGCAGATGTCCACCAGACAGGTTTACTCTTACTTATGGAAGATGATTTAGTCCTGTCGGGTATTCTGGATTCCATGCCTCTATATAAATGCTCGTATAGTGTTTTGGTGTAGTTTTGGATATTGGTCCCAGTTCCTACAGAGGGGAGGAGGCTGTGAAGCTGTTTATACCATCCCTCAGGATGCTGTAATCAGCTTTGGAGAAGTTTTTATGTCTAAACCTAGCTGGTGGGGGTGGGGTTGGGGGAGATGGTGACTTCGAAAGTGACCATTTTGTGGTCATATCTTACCAGGGAGGATGATACTATAGGGATGATGCAGTGGTTACTCATGTTGGTCAATACCAAGTCCAAGATATTATTACCTCTTGTGGTGGCATTGACTAGCTTTTCCAAGGCATTTGCATTGACAAAATTGAGGAAACTCTGGTCATTTGTGTTCTGGAATGAGTAGTTCTTCCAATCTATGTTTACAAAGTTAAAGTCACCCAGGATCTGGGTAAAAGGCTGAATCTTGATAGATTCAAACAGGTCCAAATAGGTGTATTGGGCATCTTGAGTCAGATTTGGGGGCTGTTAGCTAGCTATGATTTGAACGGGGGTCTTGTCAATGGTTAACTGCACCTGGAGTGTCTTCTGTGCATCATACTGTTTGACAAGCCTGGAGGTGTGTGTTTCTTTAATATACATTGAAACTCCACATCCTTTGGCTTTACTGCCCACACTTTGGAGTCTGAATGTATGACAGGATGAGTAACCAGGTAAGGATGGGGTGCTCTCCACAGCTTTGAACCAGGTTTCTGTGACTGCACAGATGTCAGCATTTTCCAGGGTTAGGAATGTTTGCAATGAGTGCAGTTTCATGTTTAGACTTCTAGTGTTTAGCAGCATGACCTTTAATTTGTGTTTTGTTGAAATTTTTATGTTGGTCATTTTAACCTCATCACTTTTTCTAAAAAAAGGCACTATAGGGGAGGCAAGAGCCTTTGCCAGAAGCATGAAGCCCAGCTGAGACAGATGCAGGCCATCTCTGGCAAAGCATCGTGGTTTGTCGATCATATCTTCCCAGGCTGTCAGGTACTGGATCCCTCTGGAATTAAACCAGAAACTAAGCCAACTGTTAAGGTAAATCATTTTCTGTTTGTATTGAGGCATCATTCTGGGTGACAGCAGAATGCTGCTTAAGGCTAGGGACATACCTGCCTGGGACACATAATCAGCAAGCTCAAGCATGTCTCTCTTCATATAGTCTAGAGAGGTACTTCTTAAGTCATTCATGCCAACATGGACTATGACAGAATCATGACAGTACCTGTTGTTGAAAGACTTGAGTGTGTATGTGATGTGGCAGATTCTGACACCTGACAGACAACTAACTATGACTTTCTCCTTATCCAGCCTGGTGAAAGGCACATCTGTGTGTCTCACAGTGGAGTCTCCTATGACTAATATGTTAGGTTTATGGTGAAGCCTTAGTGGCTGTGCATGGTATGTGGTGTGGAAGGCTGCGGAGATCGCATTTGTTTTTGCCTCAGAGGTCTCCTTTATTTGGGTATGTTTATGTGGTGGACCTCCACATATGTAGGTGTGTGTTGTGTAGGTGTGTGGGGTGTTTGAGGTGTAGTGATTGTGTGGACAACCTTTTCAGTGCCAGATATACTGTCTTGAGGGGGAGAGAGCTTGAACTCTAGGTTAATAATGTAATTGCATCTCTCACAAATTGTGTTCCTAGGTAGTAGTAGTAGATGGTTGTCCGCATACTTGTGGCAGTTGCTACACTGTCTCAGGATGTCCATATCAACCAGAATGGCAGTAGAAACTGTAGGAAACTGTCCATCCATATTTGTCAGAATCTGAGGGAGAAAGGCCAGGGAGCGCTAAGAGGTGGGCCTAAAGCCCAAGTGCTTAAACCAAAAACTAAGAGCTTAGAATAACTTAATTTAGATAGGCTATAAACAAGCAGTAATAAATGCAACAGAAAAGATGCAGTTGAACACTTTCAAGAACAGGTGGCAAGTAGCAAGAAAAAGCAAAGCAAGATGAAGTAAAAGAGTAGTAGGATGAAACACAAATTAGAAAAATATAAGCAGCTGAATTAAGTTTTTTTTTTTTTTTTAAAGTAAAAGGGAGAGAGAGCAGGAACAGAAGATAATTTAAGGTTAAACGACTAAGGGGTTTGGCCTTCCCAACTGATCTCTGCATTAGGTAGAATGAGCTAAAGAGATGGGACTGGGAAGAGTGTCCCAGATCAAATTTACAGTAGGGGCGGGCAACTGCAAAAGCCACCAACTTTAAGAGCACAACAGTAATAGGATGAGAGGGTGGAAGAAAAAAAAATTTCAGCACAGATCAGAAAACAAAATTCTGCCAGCAAATATATAAATAATTCAGTCAAGCAAAAATAAAGACAGTGCAGAACTCTGAACAGTTAAAGTGCCAAAAATATACTTATTAGCTCTATGTACCCAAGTTTGACTAGTGCTAGGGGTGCTGGAGGTGCCAAATCAAATAGGATGGGACTGAATCACCAATGCGGAGTTATCTGCATTGGCGGGAGGTGGTTAAAATCACTGCATGGCTGATACCTAAAGAAGATTTAGGGGCACAGTCACAGCTAAATGGGCAGTGGCTTACCACATTGGTTGGGGGTTGGCTTTTTGTATATGCATTCATGTGCAAACATCAGCGCTGCATGCATTCATATGCAAACATCAGGGCTGCATGCATTGATGTGCAAACATCAGCATTGCATGCATTCATGTGCAAACATCAGCAGTGCACGCATTCATGTGCAAACATCAGTGCTGCCCATGGGGAGGGAGTTATGCAGAGTGAAAGTTCAAGGGAACAGGATACTGGCCCATGATCAAACATCTAATTCAAATGGGATGACTAGGTTCTTGCCTCAGTCAAGGAACAAATGGGTCATAGGACTCTTGCTTCCCTTGTGGAATAAGGCTGGTTCTTATCCAAAGGAGGAACAAATGGATCAACTGGGTTCATGAAAGGGAATTTTATTTGTCCGATCAGTCGTATGGAGAGCAAAAAAGCACTGCAGGCAATCAGGTATGTCCAGAGTTTACTTGCGCCATAAAACATGATATTATGAGAAGCAAAGGTTATGAAGACCTTATTTTTCCAGACAAGTAGGGAGAATGAGTCAATACCACCCAACTTTCCCACAGCTAATTTGCCAAATGCCTCCTAAGACCAGATAATAGTAGGTAGATGTATTATTTTTATTAAGTATCCTCCTTACTGCATTAGACACTTAAAAATTTGTTACAAATTTTAGTTACACGTGTAGTTAGTAGTCTTCCTCTACCCCTGCCCCCCACCCAGTCTTATCACACTGATAACATGCATCCTCTGCTGCTCTTCTTCCAGCACTACGCCTGGTTCTTTTGTCCTTCACCATGAGCCACAGTTCTGACACAGGTTCACTAAAACATTCCAGAAGGCAAACAGCACGACCTGCCTGTCCCAAAATCAGCCTCTTTCCTTTTGGTGCTGTACAAATCAGGACTCATCACCACCTCCCCAGCCCCGATATCAGGAGGATTTACATTGCACAAAACTATCCAGCACCCAAGCCACACTTAATTATAACCCAACATTCACAATGGTTAGCTGCTCAGCCGTGAAAAATTCATAGGACTCTCAGAGTGGTCATTTAATCATGGACATATTACAACCACTGGCAAGATCTGCCATGTGGGTGGTACAGTACAGTTTAGCTATTCATGTATGGGGGGAGGACGTTAGTTTAATTTCACTTAAATTTGGGCACTGAAAACTGATAAGTGACTGCTGCAGACAGCATGACAGAAATGTCATAATATTAAGATATAAATTGTGGCAGTTCTAAAGGTGAATACTGTAAGACTTTTACAATACTTCGGTGGTTGTGTCTGCAACTCATACACTTCAGTGAATATTTGTTTTCTAACAAATCTTAATGCAATGGAAGGAAAGATTGCCATTTCCTCCAAGGTGACCCTGATGATGTACATAATTAGAAGGGATAAAAGGTGAACACAACCCCCCAATGAAGAAAGTAGATGGGATTATCCACTGTCATATGATTTTTGAATGATGTTTTATATGTGGCAAGAACTTTTAAATGTGCCTGCTTAAAGGTAGACACGGCCAGGCATCTTATGGTCCACGTAATTACTTGCAGATTGTTCCTACGTTTGCTTTCATACAGAAAGGCATATCTACAAGAGCACATTTTGTTTCAGTGTCTTGCCATGAGCAAGTCATTCCACTGATTTCCTTTAAGAAGATTTGGATATTTCAAATTAAATTAGTGCAGAAGGTTGCAGCTTACACTATTAACAGAACAGCTGACTTACACTTGTCTTTTGGCTGGAAAGGAGATTAGGGAGAGTGTTAAGTCCCTTTCTGTTCTGTTTTTATTCACTTGGGTTTCTCACACACTATCAGGGATGACATGAGATTCCTCAACATTAAATGCAAACTCTGTACTATTTGCAGTGTTAACACTGCACAGACAATAACTCAGGCATCCATTCCAGACAAAAATACTGTTCATTTCCCACTACAGAAACAGAGAACCTCAAAGAGAATATACATGTATCTGTAGGAACACGGTTATGTGTGATGCCTGATGACCAGCTGGTGCCTGTGAATAATAAAGGCCAATTTAATACCACTAGAGAATGAGAAATTACTTTCAGAGTTTCCTGCTTTAAATGTTTCCAGAACTGTCATTCTGGCAGATCCTATAGGATCAGTTCACATGGCACTCCCTGTAACACTGTACTGTTCATGAGACCTGTGCCTCAGAATTACTCTGGAAATGATTTTCTACCATTATGCTTTCTCATCCAGATTCAATAACTCCGCTTAGTTGCCAGTGACAATACACTGGTAACACGTACCGTCATTTTCCAGCAAAGTATAAGCAGAAATTTCAATGCATAAAGTTGGTTACCAAAGGTGGCTGCCTTCAGTCGAATGTCAAAGAAGGTAAAACCAGTCTGCATATCGTACTAATTTCAGCACTGTTCCAAGACAGCTATAGCTCCATGTTCAAATACTATGGCTTTCTGCCTGACTAAGACATGCTGATCTTAGCCTATAGAAATAAAATCTATGGTAAATAATGAAGAAATGCATACATATATACATAAGCACATGCATACATAAGTGCACACACAAAATGGCTTCCTCTACACACATGCATTCATAAGTGTGCACACAAAATGGGTTGCTCTGCACAGTGTGTCCCTTATTGTTATAGTATGTACATTAAAATCAAGCACCTTTAATGGCTAAAAAACTTTAATATTTGCAGTAACATTAAGAACATTATCATCAACCGAAACAACATCATAAATATGGGATTGATCTAACTGATTTAAGCTACATAAGATATGTAACACCAACAAGCTTTACTGTCTGAAACATAAAACATGATGGTGTGGCTTTGCAGTAGTGTAAGTAATGTAACACAGGAATACATATGCAAGAACAGTGCTGACACAGGTGTACAAGTGAAAGGTGACAGGTACTCAGTATTGCTCTGTGTAAGAACCTGGTCAGTATGAAAAGCATTTGTCGTCATGTAGTCAAATTCACATTCAAGTCTTTAATGCTTTTTATACTAATGTAGAGTGTTGAACACACTTTTAAGATTTCTCTGCTAAACAAAATGCTGTGTGCTTATTCTAGCAAGGCTCAGACACTCTTACAGTAAAAGGCTATTGAAAACAACGTGGGCATCTCCTAATCTTACTTTTTCTATATCCAAATATATTAAGGCTTCTTGATTGCCTTTTGTTGTCATGTGGTGTGAGACAGACGAGAATGTTTGCAAATGATGCTGTAGTCTGAAAACAAGAAGCTTGCAAAGGAATTTCAATGTTGCCCACTCCCATTACCCGTCCAACCCCCACCCCCACAACCCACCAGGGGCTTCAACCTGTGTTTTCCTTTATTAAGATAATCAACAGTGAGAATGCTGCACCTCTGAAAAAGGAGTTTTTCATTGTTTTCACCTGCTTCTAAATGGGCACATTTTCATGCTCAAGCACATCTGCCACAAAGGTGAGCTATTACTTCTGTTGCTAGAATGTCGTACCCCATGCATTCAAACATTATGCTTAGCTACTATATATTGTTCGGAGAAAGATTCTGCTGTGAAGTACTTGCAATTTATATCCAGCCAAGGTTATCCGATCTCACATTTCCTGTGTATACATTGAACTGTCCACAAGCTTGCATACTGCAGGGCTTATATACTCCTGTGCTACTGTATTACAAGGCAGTTTGACTTACTAAAGCTTTTAATAAAACTTCTGTCAACATACAACACCTGCTGGTTTGGGGGACTAGATCTACAAAACTGCAAAATCTAAATGATTAAATGATGTGAAGAATTTCAGTGTTTACATCAATCTAAGCAGTAGGATACAAAGAAGAAAATGGAAACTGTATGTCATCTGAGGGCCTTTGATGTGTTAATCCAAATTGTGGAGGAAATACTGTGAAATACTGGAATATTTTTTCCATACAAGATATATTTACTAACTGGATAAGATGTTTACCGATGGGGACCAATTTTAGGTACAGCAAGTCAGTGATAATGAGATTCATACCAGAAAATATACAAGTTTACATGCATGTCAAGTCTCAGAAATGCAGTATCAAAGTAGAGCAGACAAAAGCGGGCCTAATTCTTAGTTCGTGAGTAAAACAGCTAGTGCATAAAATACTAAGTGTACAGCAGATATTTACAGTGATCTTTATTTTGACTACAATGAAATAAGACATTAAACGCTGAGAGTAACAAATGATTATATAGAATAAAAACAGGTACTATGTCTGCTAAGAGGTTATAGATTGAAATATCAAGGAAATAAATAAGAGAGGAAGAACAAAAGTAAAATATGTAAGAGATAAGTTAGGGAGATTAGAATTATTTAGTAGCCATTAAGAGACAAGTAAAGTGACTAAGAGAATCAGGTATATTACTGTAAATAGAGATACTTATAAAATAAAATTGAGTATGGATGTTAAAGAACTGACTGCTGTGAAATATAACAAAAATACCCGTCCATTTTCTAGATTTATTAGAAACCATACTTAGGAAGTACTTCAGGGATTTGGTTTTGAGTTTTCTACCAGAATCCTTAATGAATCACTATGTAGAACAGTTGAGAAAATTAACCCATGACTGTAGTCTGGACTGACTTTTCAGCAAATATTAGGAAATATGATGGCATGTAGTTTTAATTAAGAATACATAACGGTCATTATCAGAAAAATAGCTGTATGTTAAAGATTCCTTAACTACTGTTTTATCAATGGAAGGAGCAAGCAAAACATGCATTTACAATGAAGATAAACTAAAATGGCAGGTAGTTTTGGCCTAGAACAGAAAGGAACAATGCATGGTCCCAGAAATTTGAACTTTAGCGCATGTAATGAATGTTAGAGTTCCATAACACATAGCTTCTATATGTAAATTTAAGCAAGGAGACTGTAGCGTTTGTTAGACAAATGGGAACAAACAAACAGCCTATAAAATAAGAAAAACATGCATGCATTGAAAGAGCTAAAATAATGTTTAATAAATGTTGCTTCCATAGCCTTGTGGTTGGCATAATGGGATAAAGTCCTGAATATAATCCAAAGGGCCTGAGTGATTAGCAATGCATACCTCTCAACCTGGAGACATTGGAAATAGGTACAAAGACCTTTGAAAAGTAGGTACATCCAGCCAAAAATCTGGACATCTAATTAGCATCAAATTTGAATACCAAATAGTGCATGCCTCTTCCTGCTTCCAGTAGGAGTGTGGGATACAACTCAGAAACACATCTAAAAACAAAGTGAAAAACATAAGCCCATTATGTAAGATACAGCATAATGTCTAGAGACTTTAATGAACTGTATTGCAACATTTTATCAAACAATGTCATTCCCTTTTGCTACATAAAAAGGAACATATAAGATGATGGGAGGTGGGGTTAGCAAATTGTATGAAGGGGTAAATCATAGGGACACACCTCCAAAAATAGGTACATCATATGCATGGATAAATCAGGCCTGAAAATATGCATATTCCTCGAAAACAAGGAAAGTTCAGAGGTGTGCAGCTTGGGCACTTTACAGCACGGGCAGGAAGGATGGGTGTGCCTTTACTTTGGTGATGAGAGTGCAGGTTCCTATCTCTGGTGGAGCTCTACTGAAGACAGCTGTACAGAGAGAAAGGGTGTTGAAAGGACAGAAGCAGGCATGGCCAGCGCCCTACAGGCCTGGGGCAGAGCACTTGCTCATGTCTTCTCCCCACTGTACACCCAGCCCAATGGTGATGTTAAGACACAGTACAAGAACTTATGACTGCTACAAAAAGAGTAGGTTCCAGATGTTGGTACCTCTCCTTGGTGCACAACTCTTGCTTCCAGGCCAAATATAAGCATAAACCTGCTGTAAGTTAAGCACTCGGACTGAGAGAAATTAATGAGTCAGCAGAGCTGCAGGTTGACGGCTTGTTGGCTTGGGAGTGTCAGCTAAAAAAATGCTGCTTTCATAACGATCTTAAGAGGAAGAAATCACATACAGCATAGAACAAATATTTCCTTTATAAATTGTGCACAGACCCTTGTTGTTGTTGTATCTTTCGGCTATTTCTGGTTAGGGGTCGCCACAGTGGAACTCCGGTCCGCTAATGATTGGCAGTAGATTTTTATGTACTGAGTTGCCAGCTCTGATGCACAACCTTCAATGAAGGTACGCCCATTCATGTATGTCTCCACACAGAAGACAATTTAGCTGAGAATTGAACAGAACAACAACGTCTTACTGTGAGGCGACAACGCTACCGCAGCACCACCACCGCAGTTTGTAAATTGTGCACAGACCGAATTTGCAAAAATGTTAATCCATTTCTGGTAGAAGCAAAATGTGAAAACAGGCTTTAAAATTTGACATCAGTACTGGAGTATGTGTAACTATAATGAATTATCTAAAATTTAGAAAGTAGTTTTTTTTTTTGATAACAGAGCTTATATTGAAATTGTACAGTAAAACACAAATAGTGGGAGTTGCCAATGTCAAAGTGGCTTACAAGGAATAAATGCAATACAATATTACCTTCAATAACAGTGGAAATCAATAGTCCAGGTTAAGCAGAATCTAGTTAAAATTTAGTTTATCTGGGGAAAATGTAAAGCAAACATAATCTCAGTGTGAAGCTCTGGAAGTAGTGTTTATTAAACACAAAACTGTATTTAAAGATTAGTGGGTTTAAAAAGGGACCACAGCTTGTACTCATATTCCAGCAGGTATCAGACCCAGATTATCTCAAACCTATATTAATGCCTCATACCAGGGCTCATTTTCTGAGTATGTTAACTAATTAGGACATGACTTACTTGATTAGGTTGTGACATAATATGCTATGGAAAATGCAGCAATGAGTACTGAACAAATTAAACTGGGGCTTGCCAAGTATATAGTTCTGCTACAATTTCATGAATATGTTAGCAAAGGCTGAGTCATATAAGATGCTGGTGTTAAAAACGTATTAGAACTGTATATCAAACTGATTTGTACAGATGTTTGTGTTGAAAAGGTATTTGTTAAGTGCTTGCGTTTGAAATGTATCCACAGTGTGCCTTACCAGAGATAACAGAAATGTACATTCAGTATTGTAACTGTTTAAATGTATATGTTTTAACAGAGGAAACTGCAGGGTTAACCCTCAGTCCAGCAAACCTTCAAAAAAATCTGAAATTAAATTGCTTTATAGGCTAGGCCATAAATATGCTATCTCACAGGTTTCAATACAGCCAGAGACACAAAGTCTGCACTAAGAAGCTTTCTGCATTGTCTTTGGGGTGAAATAATTACTACTCTGGAAGTGTGGAGGTAAGCAATTGTTTTATGACTTCCAACACTTGCCAAAGACCTGAGCAAAAGCCCTGATGTGTGTATTTTTACAGGTAGGTGATAAGTCCTGCCAGCTTCCAGCAATGGGGTTTTAGGTGGGATCTGGAGGTCAGATGACCAGAGGTGATGTCATTCTGCAAGTTGTGCTGGAAGTAGTGTTTTGGATATTGTTTTGAGAAGTCTCTTGGGGAGATAAAGCATTCTGTATTCTGTCTTGGGCCTGACAAGAAGAAGAACCATTCACCACATCACCTGACTTGCTCTATTAAGTAAGATGTCCTTCTATTCTCATTTTGTAGTATTCATTACAGTGTTCATTACAGTAGGGAGGTTGCTGCCTGCAGTGCAAACATCCGGCCAGTATACCAAAGTCTGTGGAGCAGGAGGGTACATGTGACATCCTATGTCAGAGCCATAAACCGATGTAGGCTATAAAAGTCACATCTGCATGTACCCTCTTCAGAATTTTTCTGCAGCAGTGAACATTGGACTCGCCTGTTCAAAGCAGATCACTCATTTTTCAGAGGACCGCTACAGTCAACCTCTACAGATAAGTACCTGTTGAGAGATAAGTACCTGTTGAGTTTTCTATGTCTTTTGTTAGTTTCTTACATGTACATATCCACTAGAAAGGGGAAACTGTGTTTGTGGGAGACAAATTCCTCACAAGGACAGGCACAAAAAGTGTGTTTTCTGTTTAGGCGAGGCCCATGACCATACGTCCTGCCCCATTTGTAAATCCTTTGTCCCTTAGACTCTATGCAGCCATTTTGCTGCATTAAAACTATACTTAGAAAATCAAAGACTCCAGCGTCTCATGCTCAGTATGGAGGGTGGGCACATCTGATGATTTGCCACAGAAGAAGGCCAAGAAAGCCAGGCTGGATTCCCACGCTGCTCCTCAGGCATCCAGAAAGATTCTTGAGGCAGATGAAAGCCTGGGATCTTTTCAGACATCCATTTCCCAACCAGGCCCAGAAAACTTGATGGAAGCTGGGATGGTGGAAACAATGAGTACGTCCACTGAAGTTAATCAGCCATCAGATCCTGATGGCGGTGGGTAACCACAGCTCATATAGTTGGAAGGGCCTACTGTTTCCCTACCATCCACCCAGATGTCTGCTCCCACACATACTCAGCCGTCTGCCCCTATGAAGATGAGACAAAAACTTAAACATCCTGAGCCTCAACCTGTTCCTGGATTGGGAAGTTTTCTCCCAGAGTCTTTTTAAGGCATTCAAGGTCTTACAGACCCAACAACCACCAGCTGCTACTCCTTCAGGACACCCTCTAGAGATATCAGAGGAACAGTACTCTTCTGAGGACCTACAGTTCACAAATTGATTCCCCTAAAGATTTTATCACCATAGACAAAGACAATCCTATTACCCCTGAGTCTTCTGGGGAAGAATTCACCTTTGTGGACACTATTTCGTTCAATAGGGAACATTTTAAGTAGCAGGCCTCAGAGGTCTCTGACACTAAATAAAGGTACTTTGAACTGCTGCAAATGGAGCAACCATCCCCATCTGCTGTGCCTCCTTTGCTACCTGCCTTCCAAGTTGCCTTCTTGGCCGCTTCATAGGCCCTATATTCCCAACCCCCAGCCTCTAAACATCCTGACCATTTTTACAAGGTGCCTCACGGCACCCAGTTCCTATTCAAAAAACATCCTGCAGACCCAGCAGTTATTGCAGTTTTTCCTGATAAATCTTCCAGACAGTAACCTTCTGCTGCCCTCTATGGCTCTGACATAGGATATCACATGTACCCTCCTGCTCCAAAGACTTTGGTATACTGCCGGATGTCAGTGCTGCAGGCAGCAACCTCCCTACTGTAATGAATACTGCAACATGGAAGAGAAGGATATCTAAGGTTATGGTAAGTTCTTACACAACTATTCTTTATTAGGTAATAGTTATTCTCTTAGATTCAGTCAGGAATATAGTGAAGCTTAGTTTAGATATTGTTTTTCCTTATTATTTGAGCCTGTCCTTCAATATTATTTAAAAAAATTTCCTGTGTTTTGAACTCTGATGTCACTGTGAATATATACTGAGTATTTTCTTGTTCTTTTATTATTTATTATTAAATATATTTAAACCTTTCATTGTGGCTGATCTTTGTAGAGATATTTAAGTTTTGAAAGTACTTGCATATTTATTTGGTGACACTGTGTAGGCCACTCCTAATAGCCTTGCTCCTGCACAAACTACCATTTGTATTATTATTAAAATTACAATGTAAAATGGACACCCTTTCTTATGGGCCTTAAATTAGATGGTGAGGGGTTCTAGTGGCAGTGATAACTACCTTATAGTCTGGGCAGAAGGGGCATAGCTAGTAAACCTGTGGCAGCCTTTCACAGATGTGTGTGTGTGTGTGTGTGTGTGTGTGTGTGTGTGTGTGTGTGTGTGTGTGTGTGTGTGTGTGTGTATGTAAAACAAATCTCCAAGAGTGTGTTTGTGTCAGCTACTTGGGCAGGGACACGAAGCACTGTTGGGAAGAGAGTATATTGGAGGACTTGACTTGGAACCCTGTGTAAGGACTCATCTCTATAGCTGTGCCACTGGAGAGTTTTATTGGGGATCTGGAGAAAGACGCAGAAATCAGACCCGGACTGACTGTAGTCTCTGTGTGCTCTTAAGGAAAACGGCACTTTTTGCAGAGAGCTGCATCTGGAAATACTGTGTGTAGCTGTTATCTTCCCAGTGAATGCCAGTGGTGAGGATTGAGGCTCCTTGATTACTGGTCCAGTGGTGGGTTGTCTCATCACAATAGATACTGAGTTTTTTTGTATATGTGTTTGAGGAGTAATTACTTCCATGAAGACATAGGTCTAGGGGATTGAGGTCTTTCATAACTCAACATATCAAATATAGATGATCATGGAGGAGTCTGTAGGAAACGGAATGCTATCAGTCTGGGTAATTAAAGGACTTGAGACCTGTGTCCTTTTTTATTTTTTAATAGGAACCTTTGAGGTCTCTCTAGCCAAGTGATACATATATAAATAAGTGCACACCAAAATGGGCATTGTATTCAATAATGGGGTGTATAGCAGATGAGTACAGTGGAAGTAAGACTTTTCTGGTTTTGGATGAGTTGCCTTTTATTACTACTTGGGCCAGACAGATGCTTTTCTAATTACAGGGGAGAATGATACCACAGTACAAGCAGAAAATGATTGACTTCAACAATTGGCTAAGTTTCTGGTGTCATTCTAAGGGGATCGAGTATCTGTCTGCTTAGGATGACATGATCAACAGACCTCGATGCTTGGCCAGAGATGGCCTGTACATGTCACCCCAGGGATTCCGGATACTGGCCAAGGCTCTTTCCTCCCCTATAGTGCCTTTTTTAGGCAATGTCCTAAAGACAAATTTACCACCATAACAGCTACAAGAAAACGAAATCTGAGGGTTATGCTACTCAACGCTAGAAGTCTAAATCTCAAAATGCACTTGCTCGAAGCACTCCTTAAAATGGAGAACATCAACATCTGTGCAGTGACCGAGACCTGGTTCAAGGCTCCAGAGAGCACCCCCAGCACTACCAAGCTATAATTCATACTACACCTTTCGGCCCCTAAACCTGGACCGGAGCACTAAATGCGGTGGTGTCTCCTTATTCATAAAGGATATGCACACCTCCAGACTAGTAGCCCAACATAACGCATCAAAGATACTTCAGGTAAACTAACACTGGGTAAAACTGCAATCCAGGTTGTAGCCTGCTTTAGATCCCCCACTATGTCCCAAGACTCCCACACCACATTCCTAAACACACTGGAAAATATTAGGGTACAACCCAATACCCTTATACTGGGAGACTTTAACTACCCCTCCATTAACTGGGAAAATTACTCATGTACCAACACACTTGCTCAACATTTTCTGGAATTCATTAATTCCAATGCCCTGGACCAACTCATTCTTACCCCCACCAGGGGTAGAAACATCCTTGACCTGGTCATTACTAACATGGGTGACCATTGCTCTACACCAGTAATCAACTTCTCCCTGGTCAGATTTGAACACAAGCTAATCACCATGGATAATCTTCATCCCCCCTCACCCCCCCCCCAGAGGAAACCACCATAAAAACATCTCCAAAGCCAATCTTGGGCTTCTAAAAATAGAGGTGGCTAACTTCACAACACCCATGCAGATGGAAAATAGGTGCATAACTGCTGAATCATACACCAATGTACTGTATGAGCACATACACAAGTGCATGGAATGGGCCGTACGAAACAGAACCAACAGGCTCTTCTCCAAAAAAGAAGCCAATCTGGTGGTCCCCCACCATAAACAAACTCTACAACAGAAGGAAAAAAAACTATTGCAGAAAAGGGCGAAGTCCCAAGACTGGAAAAACTCCTTTGTTAGCCTCAACAAAAAATTGAGATCCATCATCAAATCCTCTAAAGCTAGATATGAAAACAAAATTGCTGCAGATTCTAAAGACAACTACAAGGCATTCTATAGTTATGTCAAGACTCTACATGGCAATACTCAGATCTGCTCTGAGTTACAGCACAATGGCAATACATATATAGAACCAACTGATATTGCCAACATATTGGCTGACAAGTTAAGTGCAAACTTTATGCCCTTTTCACCCCCTAAGGGGCCTATCACAATACCTGAGGAATGCCAAGTCCTTATTATCATGGCTACACAAGTAAAAACTGCACTGTCCAAAGCCAAGAATACAGCTTCCATGAGACCTGATAATATCCCTGGCTGTGTTCTACATGAATTACAAAGTGAACTGGCACCACACTTGAGTACCCTGTTCAATCACACACTTTGTTCCTACTGAATGGTGCACTGATACTGTCATCCCACTCCACAAAGGGGGAGCAACTACAGACCCTGGAAACTACCACCCCATTTGCCTGACGAGTCTGATATGTAATGCTATGGAATGCATCATCAAGGACCTTATAAATAAGGACATAGGGAATCTCCAAACTCTGGACCCCATGCAGTATGGGTTTGTGAAAGGTAGATCATGCCTGCTCAACCTGATAGACTTCTTCGAGTCTGTCACCAGAGCTGTGGATGAGGGCAAGGTAGTTCACACAGCCTACCTAGATCTTTCCAAGGCCTTTGACACCATCCCTCACTCAGGAATCATAGATAGACTCACTAAACTAGGCATAAACCCCTATGTAATAAGATGGGTTGCCAACTGGCTCACTGATAGAACCCACACTGTGAAAGGAGCAGACTCCAAATGTGACTACTGACTAGTTACAAGTGGTGACCCACAGGGATTCGTCCTAGGTCCTCTCCTGTTTGGCGTCTACTTCTCAGAAGTTCAAGCTAACACAAAGGGACTCTGACTGACCAAGTTCACAGATAATTGCAAACTGGGAGCCATTATTGATTCTCCAACTGATGTAGACATTATACAAAAAAGCCTCACTGGTGCCAGAACTATGGCCTTAAGCTCAATGCCAAAAAGTACATTGTCATTCTCTTTGGGAAAAAACTGGTGCCCATGAACTAACACACAGGTGGTAGCCCATTAAACACCGAAGGTGTGATAAGAGACCTGGGGACACAGGTTGACAGCAACCTCTCCTTTGATAACCACATTGCCACTGTAGTCAGAAAGTCCTTCTATGTGGCACATCTCATTACAAAAGGTTTATCATTCAGGAAGAAAGAGGTCATAATCCCTCTCTACTCATCCCTCATTAGACCTATAATAGAATACAACACCCCATTTGGTATGTATCTCTCTAGACACCTACAAAAACTGGAAGGCTACAAAAATACCTCACTAAGAGGATCTTAGGGCTTAGACACATGCCCTATACGGACAGACTCAAACAACTCCAGCTATACTCTGTCTCTTATCGCCTACTTAGAGGCGATCTCTGCTTAACCTACAAAGCCATGTTTGACCCAGTGCTGCTAGACAGGCTACAACAAAAGGAATTCCAATTCCTCAGTGCCATATGCTCCAGGGACCTTAACCTCATTACCACAATAAACAGAAAATGCTGGAGGGACAGGTTCCTAACCCAGAGACTTCCCATACTCTGGAACAAACTTCCCATTCACGTCAAGCAGAGCACTTCACTGGCCCTCTTTAAGAGAAATCTTGACGAGTGGATGCGCAATAGGAAGTTCACCCTGGAGATCACTTCAGTGGCTTTGCTTGACAGGGGCACATTTGAACTAACTTTGGGCGGCATAATGTCAGTGAATCTTCTTGGGCTAGGCTTATATAGGCTCCAGGGCCATTAGCCTAGTACACACCTATGAACCTAAAGGAGAAGGATTCATCCACAAAGGTGCCCAGATCTCTAATGACAATGTCACTTTTAAGGGATAAGTCATCTACTTACAATGAGGAGGAAGTATCTATTTCACCAAAGTGGACTGTACTGTATGTTTGGCATTTAGTTTGAGATAATTGTCCTTGAACCAATTGCTTGCAGTGTCTACACCACCATGGAGAGCTTTCATGTTGGTGATTGTGCAAAGAACAATTCCCTGTTTACAGTCATCAGCAAATTTTGTTAAGCAAAGGCCTGGGATACTGCCTTGTAGACCAAATAAAAAAATGCCAAACAGAAGAGAACCAAGTACTGAACTTTGAGGAATGCCACTCGTGACATTTTTACTTACTGCACATCACAGCATGTACTCTGTCTGACCACCAATTTGCTACTCACCTTACTATATACAGACAGATATTTATCAGTAATGCCTGCATGTGTGCCAGTACTGAATGCTTTGGCCAAGTCCATGTATGCTTTGCATAGTACAAAATCATTATAAATTGCCGGAGTTACCCTTTCAAAGAAGTTTACAAGTTTAAGAAGGCATGGACAACCATTGACAAAGCCAAATGAATATATATTCAGCACTACAATATTATCAATATCTAATTTATAAGGTCAGTATTGATGCATTCCAAGGCTTAGAAAATGTTGGTAAGGCTTATGGAACTACAATTACCAGTGTTAGTAGTTGGACGTCCCTTATGTATGGGCATCTCAATGGCTATTCTCCAGGATTTGGAAACATCCAGTTGCAAAACATATGTTAAAGAGGTTTAATGAAAGTCCCAATAGGTTGCAATTAGGTTGTAATTAGTGCTAATTATCAAGATGCCTTATGCATTATCAGGGCCCATGGATGCAATGTTCTTTGTTTCAGAAAAGGCTGCTAGGGCTTGTTCTGTAGTGATCTTGAGGAGGGTCAAAAACTGAAGAATCTGGACCAGTTATAATGGTGGGTCTGATGAAGTTCATGCAAAATTCATCAGCTAGGATATCAGCTATTTCTTTTGGATCAGAACAAGTGGTATCAGTGTAATCAATTCTAAACAATGAAGAGTACTGTTTCTTAGCTTCCTAACCTAAAGAAGGATTTATAATTGTTTTTGGTATTCGTGGATATTTTGAGATCATAATTGCCAATTATGCCAATTGCTATTCTTTCACCTCTTTCTAAGCTACTCGAAAGGTGTATTCATCTCCAGGTCACAAAATTCTTACTAACAAATAACCTTCTCGCAAACACTCAGCGTGGGTTTCGCCCATCACCTAATACCACTACAGCTCTCTTGTCCTTCACTAATACTGTAAACCATCACAGGAATAACAACAACTTTGTATCTGCCATCTTTCTAGACCTATCAAAAGCTTTTAATATGGTCTCCCATTCCAAACTAATAGATGTACTAACTGAACTATCCTTCTCACCATCTGCCACAGCATGGTTTCATAACTATTTATCCGGCCATCAACAATCTGTTCTATGGCAGGGTGACCTATCTCCATGCCTTCCTTTATCCATTGGTGTCCCCCAAGGATCTATCTTGGGCCCTATCCTTTTCTCCCTCTTTACTAATAATCTACACACTGCTACTCCACATGGTTCTATAATATAGTATGCAGATGATTCAACACTTATCTGTGCTGCCACTTCTCTATCAGCTCTTCATTCTCAAACACAGGAATCTTTCACTTCTGTTGAAACATGGTTAGCCAATGCCCATCTAATCCTGAACCCAAACAAAACTAAATTATTACTCTTCCAACCTAACAAGACATCTATCTCATGCCCAACATTTAACATAACAGCCAAAGACAATACCAACCCATACAAAGCTTCTTAGAGTGGAAATAGACAATACCCTAAAATTTGACTTGCATGTCTCCCTAACTATAAAAAAGTCCATAAGAAACTTGGAAGTCTATATAGGCACAAAAGGTTCCTGACCACAATGGCCAAAATTACATTAGCACAAACCTATCTGCTCTCCACTCTAGTATATGCCTCTCTAATTTTAACTAATCTAAGGAAAACTGATTTATCTAAGCTAGAAGTATGTTATAATAAAATTGCTAAGTTTGCATCTGACTGCCCATATATCATTGTACAGCTTTAAGGATACTAGACTGACTTGAGCTTCCCAACATTATTCTTTACAACCAACTTTCTCTAACTCACAAAATTGTAACACAAGCAACTAGAAGCCCTGCACTACAAAATCTCATCCTTCCTTACAGTTCCAGCAGACCACTTCACTCTAACAACAAGAATATACTCACCGTCTGCAAGGTCAACAACACTGCAGGAGAATCTTTATTTTCTAACTATATATCTCGTATATGGAACTCCCTTCCTAATTCCATTCTCTCAATCTCATCCGCTAACCACTTTAAGCCATCACTTAAAGCTTATCTAAAAAAATAAGTGGCTATGTTCCTGTACTAACCCCCCATGAGTGCTCTGATACATCACAGTATACCCAAAACATATCCAACTTCTCCCCTGGTGTTTAATCCTTTGTTCCTACCAACCTGTCTTAATCTTATATCTTGACATAAGTCATACCTACAAATAGTACTAGCTATGTTCAAAGCCTAGGTTTTGTTGTTAAGATGTAACAAATTTGTATGTTCTTATGTCATTTTGTTTACTTTATACTTTTTTGATTATTGTAATGTGTGCATGAAAATTTATTGTTACTCATGGAGCTTTCTGCTTAAAAAGGACCTGTGTCCAGTCAGGCTTTCCCAGTAAACAAATGTTAAATAAATAAATAAATACAAATAATCCACTCTTTGTTTTCCACCTGCTGCCCGTAGTTTCTCAAGAAATCCTCAATAACATGTCTGATTGCCCAGAAAAGATGGGAAGTATGTGGCCACTTATAAGAACAAAACACTTTCCTTCTTTTGTTGTAGAATGCATCTATATGTCTGTCTAATCATAAAGGTTTGTTTTTTAAATTTTCCCAGTTTTGGTATGGGAAGGCAATACTTCCTCTATAATATAATGTAGCTGAGAGTAAAATTTAAGAAGTAAAGACATTAACTCTATTTATAGGGTGAGAATAGGTTGGGATGTTGTGGAAATTAATTAGGTCACTAAGTAACTACAGAAGATTTGCTTTTGAGAAGTTTATGAATACCACTGTAATTATTTACAGGGTGCCTCCAGTGTTATATGTAAACATCGCCAATGTGTAGTCTGATTTGATAATGGAAAATTATACCTATGGAGTTTTACAAGAGGGCCAGTATTTGTAATTACAAGGTCCAGGATACTGTGTCCCTTAGTAGGGATGTTTACCGTTTGTTCTAGGTAGTTCACTTTTACATTGTTAAGGAAGCACTGAAGATGTTTTCCATATGCACCGTATGTAAAACCAGTTTATAGCAGGACAATGGAAGCTACCTAGAATAAATGTACCCGGGTTTATAGGAATATCTGTTATAGCATTAAAATAATTATAATGATCATAGGGGGACATGAGGGATATCTACAGCAAGTTGTCTATGGTGACTTGGATGACCAAAACTTCAAAGCTGCTGTCCTGAATCTGCCTTCATGTGATGGGGTCTCTGACAATGACTGACAATCCCCAAACAGTTGTCCCTGAATTCATGACTGGTGTTAAGCTCAGGAATTGTGGGGGTACTTTTGTTGCATTGAAACAAAGTTTCTGTTGCTACATATATATGTATGTTTGTATGTGCTCAATTTGCAGGAGGGCATGGTTTTTGCTAAGACTTAGGAGTAAAACCACTTAATGTGTTTTGTGCTGGAATTTACTAGATAGGAATGTCAGGTAGGCACACTCTGCCTAAAAAATGCACTAATTGGGCAACAAATGCTTTTGGAAGTACATGGAAGCCCTGGTACATGAACTACAGATAACCCATTGAGAAGCAGAAGAGTTGGTCAAACATCCTGCTCCAAACAGACACATAATGGCTCCCACTAGAATGACACCAGCTACTAAGTTAATTATGAGGCTAATTATCTTGTCCTTCAATTTTGGCATAATTTGAGGCAATGGCAATGCAAACCAGTGTCTTTCCTGCCTCTGCCATACAGTAAGCAAGCTCAATCATAATTTTCTGCATTTTCCTTTAAGCGGGTCATCTAAGCTCATTCATTCTCACATAGGCCACCAATAGGTCATAGTTGCACTCGTCAGGATAAAGGAATCTAACAATACTCAGAATGTCCTGGATTATGGTTTAAGAAAGATAGCTGTCACTCTGTTCTTGTCCTGTCTCATCAAGGTTGTGACGATCGTGCACTGGCCCAGCAATCAAGGTACCTCAATCCTCACCACTAACACCAGTAAGGGGTGTTCCATATAGGGAAAGGATAGTAAATACACACACACAGTAAAGTACAATTTCCCTTAAGAGCACACAGAGGTCACAGTCAGTCTGGGGCTGGTTTCTCTCTCTCTCTCCAGGTCCCCAATAAGACTCCCCACTGGCACAGCTATAGGGTCCAGATGTCAGCCTAGTGGGCAAGCTAAAACCTCCAGCACCCTCTCTGTCCATTCAGTGCTTCGTGTCCCTGCCCAAGTAGCTGACAGACATACACTTTGAGATAAAATTTTATACAACCACACAGACACTCCTGGGGAAGGCTGGCACAGGTTCTCCAGCTGTGCTCCTTTTCTGCCCAGTCAAAAAGGTAGTACCAGCTGCCACCTCCCACTAATATTTATCAGCTACTCATAGGCCCTTAAAAGGGTGTCCAGCTTTTACTGTGAATATTATTATCCAAATGGTAAGTTCAACCTAACAGTCAAGACTTATTTGAAGTGACTTGGTACAGTATCATTATATACATGCAATGCACTCTCTGAGCTTAAATTATCTCTACACAAAACAGCCACAGTTGAAATGTTTAAAAATATTTAATAATAAAGACAATACTTCTTACTACACAGTGCTAGTCAAGAGTTAAGAGATCACATATAAATACTTAAAATAATACCGTAGAAAAGTTCTGACATCACAGAAAAACAAACTAGTCTAATCTTCCTATTTCCTAGCTATATCTAAGAGAAAACACAGTTCTAAATACCTTACATATAGAGCAAAGCAGTGCTGGTGGTGTTGGATGTTCTCAAGACAAAATGCTCTGAGCTCTCTGATTCTCTCTCTTTAAATTGATAACACAGAGCTGCTTCACATGACATCATCCTTCACACTTCTCTGGTGTCCCCAGGCTAACAGAAACTACATTTACATTCTTTACACCTGGTCAGAAACCAGAGTAATAAAGGACATTTATACATGCAAATGCTAGCCATTAACTCTGGTCTTAAAACAATAGGAAGGATGCCTCCCCCTAGTCATATCAGCTACGAAGTTTGACATCAAAGACAGTCATAAAATGCTTGACTTAACTTTCTTACAGCAGAGTGCACTGTTGTTACATTTTTGCAGTTCAATATCCAATGCAGTCTTTTCACATTTAAGAGAGCAAGCCTGTGGCTTAAATTAATATTTACAAATGACAGAATTATCTACAAAATTCTATCAGGCTAGGCTGGCAGCCTTCACCTATATTCACAAAGGTATTATACGTTTGCTCACAAAAGTGACATGAATGATCAAAACATTTCCTAGACTGAATGCATTTGATGCTTGTGAAATGCACACTACTGACTCACTTAAGCATGTTTAATGGCTGGTGTTGTATGTGCTGATGATGTAGCAGTGAGATCAGGTGGCAGAGGCTTAAGGCTATGAGCAGTTAGTGAGCTACATCTTGTAGTGCAGGGTTTGAATCCTTCAGTTTTCATTTACCTAATGTGTGACATTGAGCAAGTCACTTTACCAGACAAAACTTGGGGGAATTGAGAATTTGGGTAAGATTTCTTAATAGTCTCCAGGACTGCATACCTAGTAACTACCTATGTACTGTTGAATCTAGTCCTAGGAGCCTTGCAGAGTGACTTCTTAACCACTTTAGTGTAAGTAAGTTTAGTGGTGGCGTCTAGTGTTCTGTTGGTGTGGATCTGTTGCTTACTGAATGCACAGTTCGGTGAAAGGAAGGCCTCAAGATTCATTACGTACTTACACTTCTCACAAGACAAGTCACACTGTGGGAGCAACCATGTGTTTTCCATAGGCACAGCACAGTTAGTACACTGTGTAAAAACACCATTTGCTATCATACTGGCTACAGAAGGGGGAGGGGGTAAGATCTGACTGAGATTCTACATCAGCCAAAGTGCAAGTATGCTTAGTGACATAAGACTGAAATATGGTTTTAAATTATATGGAAAAGAAATTAAGTCATTAAGTACTAGTAATGTCTTTTTTGTTTTTCAGTAGCACAAAAGTACGAAACTGAGTTAAAAATGTGCTGATTTGCTGAGCAAAGCTCAATTATAAGCAATGAAGCTAAATCAGTTTGGATACTAGCTCAGCGGTATAGCTCTCAGCAAAAACATCCAGAAGAACAAGTCCATATGATTTTACAGTAAATGATACTGTAACAGTACAGTGTTAGGTAAGCTATTAGTATATATGCGGTTGCGGTACCTATGTGATATTAATTATAAGTATTGCAGACTTAGGTGATGCAACTGTTTTTTTACAGAGCAGCAGTTAAGCAGTGGAGAGACAGATGCTATGATTAAATTAACACAGGTAAGCAGTGAAAGCATGGATTCCACAACTAAGCTGACACAGCTAAGCAGTGGAGGCATGGATGCCACAACTAAAACAGCACTGTTAAGCAGTGGAGATACAGATGCCATGATTAAATTAACACAGCTAACCAGTGGAGGCATGGATTCCACAACTAAATTAACACAGCTAAGCAATGGAAACACGGATGAGATGATTAAACTAACACTGCTGAGGAGTGAACTCACAGATGCCACACTTTTTTAAATAGTTTAGCAGGACAAAAATCTGAGCAGGAGGAAAAAGAATGTAGTGCTTCATTGCAATTTCAGTTTATAAATGCAGATATAATAAAACAGAGCAGGATTTGGTACTACAGTTTCCTTAGTGCTGTAATGATGAAAAAAAAATACAGAGCAGCAGCTAGAGATGGAAAAACGATAATGTAATTATTTCAACAAGCCTGTAGGGAGGAAAAATATTACACAACAGTACAGTTAGAAGGAAAATACATTGTGGCCTACATGGAAGACATATCATAGTAAAATCACCTGGAGGGGAATTGCAGAAAGGTATCCACTGGCTACTATACAGTGTGGATCACCATAGTTTTTAAACACTGTACAGCTCTACTCAAGCAAGGGTTAAGTGACAGAACACAAGGTAAAGCAACAGCCAATAGAAACTGTCACTGCTAGCACAATTCCAGCAAATAATAGCTCACAATGCTGTAAAATGTCCCTTTGCTCACAAGAGAAAACTTTCAAAACATGTTATACTTAAAATTACTGGCAGGCAACACAAGCCTCAGAATTAGCTTTATATAAATAAAAAGTGGAAGAAGAAACAGCTTGCAAAGCCTTGTTTCTTAAATGTGGATACATATCTTAATTAAAAGTATGCTTTACCTTTAGAGAAGCTTGACATCATAAGCCCATCAGTAATTTGACACTCAGGTATACAAACGGCCGGGGCCTGCATATCCGAGGATACACAATATCGATAGGGCCAGTAGGATAGACACAGTAAGGAAAATCTGCTGCTGAGAGGGCAGACGTTGACGGCACAGAACATCACTCTGATAGAACCATGGCACTGACAGATTAATGAAGAGCACACTTGAATTGATTTTTGAACCTTTAATATACTCAAGCCTTTTATATCAGGAAAGAATCCCTCAGAGACTTTAAAAAGTCAAAATACTTTGTTTCCTTTATTTTTAATCATGAACATGGCAGCTGACTCGGTGCTAATTAATTTTAAATCCTACAAAGTCAGGCTTTGAAGCTTAAGAGTACACAAAACTGACAACACAGTATGAAATTAGCCAAGAAAAGATTCCAGCTGTAGCTAGTGAACTGAAAAACACTACATTAATATACCATTTTTATAATGCATTACAATCCTAATTCTTATGCTAGCTAAGAAAACAAATAACTAGAATCAGAAATAAAAGCAGTAGTATTAATGAATTAAACAATAGGTGACATGAATTAAGAGGGTACCACAAGTAATAAGAGTGGTAACACCAGTAACAGTTTTGTTTAAATATCCTTTAAATTTCATTAAACCTTTGCATATAGTGTGGCTGTAAAACTGTTCTTCATTTGTACATGGTATTCTTAAGTTCATTACCAATGTCATCACTATATGTACCAGCCATAACTCTCAACTTTCCCTCTCCAAAATGTGGAACACCATTTCTTATAATGTGGCACAAATGAGCAAAATGTGGAACATCATCTCTCATAATGTGGCACAAATGAGCAAAATGTAGAATACCATCTCTCATAATGTGAAACAAATGAGCAAAATGTGGAACACTTACTAACAGTTTACTGCCAGCTTCAATTAGGAAGCTCGCAGCATGTTTGCAATATGTTATGTTATACTTATAAAAATGTTATTTTGATGAAGTAGCATTATACAGTAATATTTACCATGGACATTAGTTTAAGTAATGGGTTCATAGATAAGTACTAGAATAGCTGACCTTGCAGGCTATTTTAAGCCTAGCCAATTTCAAGCTTCTGCTACAGTGAGTTTGCCAGTATACCTGTAGTATATGGTCATGATTTATTCTTTCGCACAACAATATGTGATGCAGACAAAACTATTCAAACATTTCTCTGTAAATATCTCTTGCAGGCACTCTCAGTAATTCCTTGTCAAAATTCAAATTTGTCACTGTAATGTCCTGGACATTTTAGCTTTACTTTAGCTCTTGGTAATGCCTCCAAAGGATTAGCATCATAGTATGTGGATTACCATCATAGTATGTGAATATGCCCATAGACGTTTAATGGACAAACCAACGAGCATGCACAGAGTCATGTCAATTAAAGTCTATAGATGCATTTACATGCTAGCATTCCTGCAATGTCATCCGAAACTAAAGAAAAAATATGGGAGCATGTTTTAATACAACATTTACAACGTCTTTGATTTAAAAAAGTTCTATATCAAACAGAATACCAGCATACAAAAACACCATGATGTGAATAATAACAATGGTTAGACACTTCAACAACTGCAACCGAGAGTTTCTATGACTGGCCTGAGCTACGTGATACCAAAAAAGTATTCAAAGAAATTGATGTTGCAGTTCACTCCCTGATCTCCTTCATTTTTACTTAACCTGTTTCAGTTAGTACTCACAAACATTACCCCACTCATGTGGCAGCAATGTGAGGCACACTTACTGCTACAGAAGCAGAATCCACAAAAGCAATGTGGAGTGAAATCTTAAGATCATACAGGGGTTACTGTTAGACAATGTACCCTGGAACCTGCTTCTGGAACCAACGGGAAAGTCAATAGTGGAAATTAAGCACCACTGCAAAAAAAACCTTTGCCTACACCCGCAGTAAAAGGTTAGATGACACCAAGAAGGCAATGATAAAAAGTTAGCCAGTGAGATGTACCCTACCAGACACAAAGGCAATCTATGATTAGAGCTGCTTCTTATCCTTCCAACTCCTTAAATAAAATCAGTAGCTCAAGCCCAGTGGTCATGGTGTGTACCTCTCCTTTTGCCTGGTATGTTAATATTTCCTCCAGCATACAAGCAAATGAATTATCATGATACATGTCCTCCATCGTTTGTAGTTTTCCAGATCTAGCACAGAAAATATTCTCCTCTTGTGAGTCAAGTCTTCACACAAGGGTGAAAGTTTAACATGGAATTCATATACTTGCTAAAATAAAATATACAAACTTCTTTAGCATTTTGAACATGATATGAAGAACAAACTTTTTAACCCCACTTTTCCCATTTATCCAGCATATATGTTACATTTCATGCACTTGTTAGCTAGATAAGCCCACTAGCTATATATAACCACTTCTGTTTAGGAGTAAGCTGAAAGTACTGTTTCATTCAGTGATTTGTTCAAGGACATACAATTTATAAGAAGAAATGAAAGAAACCAAAACCAAGACTGAAGGATAACGTTTTTTAGTGACTCATTAACCATCTGCGCTTAACTGTCAGACAATGGATAATTCACCAATGTTTACCCGTTTTCTCTTCACCTGCTCTGTTTAAATAACCATTCACACAGAAGATATCTGTGTCTACAGATCTGTTTTGGTTTGATTGCTACACGATGTAGTTAATTTTAACATTCATTTGGAAAATATAAGAAAAACGCCTGCTCCTAGTCTTAACTACTGCAGGCATATCAGAGAATGCAGACCATAAATCACATGAACAAAAGTTACCAGTGATTAAGATACTAAACTTTGATTTAAAGCTTTTTTTCCTTGAAAATCAAATCTTGCATGACATTATTTTCAAATAAATTAATGTACCTTGTTTTCCCTTGAACCCTTCCATTATTAATAACCCAATAAATATGCAGCCCTTGTAATGATCCATGATTATCAGCTCCAGCAATATACTGCAGAACACAGCATTCATAACTCCTAGTACGATTCAGAGGTGGACTCTCTTGTGTTGGGCTGTAGTTATTCAGTCCACTGTGTGCAATTACTCTTGGACTTATTAAAAATTAGAGCAACAGAGAAGGGAAAAAAAAAAAACAAAGCACAGCTTTATGCAATCTTAAAAATGAAATATTTCCACACTGTACATTTTCTGTTTTGGCTAGCTTTCAGCAAGCCTAGAGTGGATACCTTGTGCTATATCTGAGCAATGCGCATTGTCTCTATGGTATCCACTAAGCAGCCTCAGAAAAAGGTGACCATTTAAAACAAAAGCTCTCGCAAAAGAGTGGACTGTGATGAATGTCACAGCTGCTATGCACCAGTTCAGCCATCCTCTGCAATGGGTAAGAAATAGAACCTGCCTCCCCTTTTGTTGTACCATCTTATCATAATGTCCACAGCATCTAGAATGAAATACAGAAATTAAAGTAATGAATAAGTCACACAATGATTAGTTTAAAGAAGTAAGTTAACAAGGGGATCTCTCTGATCTGGTCATGTAAGCTTACCATAACAAATGCAATGATTCTTTATGTATGCCAAAATGAAACCGTGTCAAGAAAGTCAACTATGCTACATAGACCTATGACATACTTTTTTGTAATATCTATCCATTTGTTAAAAGGGTCACTCCACTAGATGCAAGTGCATCTTTGACCCAGGAGTCCTTGTATAAGTGACCAAATGAATCAGATGTGTACAGTATGCAAATAAAGAGTTTGGGATTCAAACCCAGGACTATAAAAGGATGTTTAATAGCAAAGTATAACCTTAATCCTCTGTGTACTAAAACAGGCATGCTACTGCTTCTGAACTATATACACTGAAGGTCCTGTGTGTGTCATGGTTAGGTTTGGAAAACATCAGTATTAAATCATGATCTTGTATCCACAAAATGAGAGGCAAGACAGAGCACAAACAGCACTATGAAGAGTAGAACCGTCAGTGATAAAAACAGATGCAGAATCACTTAAGTCAGAAGAAGTGGAGTAATTTTTAATAACAGTTGAGCACTGTGGTATAAGATATGTCACACTATGTTTATGTGCTAAAATGACAACCAGATGCACTGTTTTAATAAACCAAGATGTATAGACTTCTCTTGTTAGTTTTATACATTTTAATTCAAGCTAATGTTTATCTCTGAATGAAAAAAGTTTTAAATTTTTTTTACTGAACCATCCACATTGCTTAAACCTTTCCATAGAGGATGACAAAGGGTTAACAAGTCATAACTTTTGCAGTGCTGTGAATATAATACCTTTACATATTGATATATTTGGTCTCACAGTTCTTGAGTTTGCAGCTATGTGCCTGTATTTTGTTTTCATTTTAGGTATGTATTTTTGAAAATCTTAAAACATATAGTAACATGTGACACTGCCAGCCCAGCTATCTGGAATTTTGTAAATAATTCTGTCATTTGTGAATGTTGATATGATTTATACAGAATTATATGTTATTTATTATTATTTATTTATCTGATATTTGTTAACCGGGATGGTCCAACTGGGCATAACCGTTTTTCAGTGGAGGCCTGGGGAGAAAATATCCACAAAAGCAACAGTAAGAATACAATGAGATACAGCAGAAGACAAATATTTATAAATTTAACAATATCATCAGTAACAATATCATATAACTATAAGTAAGAAGATAGATAGAGAAGATAACAGAGAAGCAAAAGGAAGGCAGTAGGAAGGAAGCAGAGCTTGAGTAGGGGAGGAGTTCAAGTTGGATAATTACAGAGACAAGACCAGGTACTATTAAGATGCAGTTTTAGTGTTTTCTTAAATTCATGAACATTGGAGATATTTCTCAAGGGTAGAGGAAGTTTGTTCCAATGGGAGGCAAGAGAAGAGCTGAAGAGATACTGTTCAACAGATTTATTAGGTTTGTAAATTTGAAGTAGATGTTGATCAGAACTTCTGAGAGATCAAGAGGGGTGTAAAGAGAGACAAGTTCTGACAGACTAGGGCAGTTGTGGGGTTTATTCAGTATGGAATGAATAACTCAAAGTTGAGAAAATAAGAGTTGGTTAGGAAACTCTAACCAGTTACGTATCCTCAGAACAAGGTAATGATGAGATTTAAAAGACAGGTTAGCAGCGAATCTGGCTACTTATTGTAGGTAGATTCTAATTTGGAAGTAAGAGAAGACTACAGATTAGTTAGGATTTGTGAGCCATAAAAGAGATTAAGAAGGAGATAGGCATGGGCAAGTGAGATTCTAGTGTCAGGGGTGAGGAACCTTTTATTTCTATACAATAAACCAAGCTTTTGTTGAGTTTTCTTAATACACTGATGTTCACGTAGGTCAAATTTGAGCACATCGTCTATGGTCACACTAAGGAGCTTAGTATGAGTTTCAGGGGAAAGGAAAGTATTATTTAGTGAGGAGGTGGTAAATGATGATTTCAGATGGTACAGGGATTTTGAAAGGAAGAGGAGGAGTTTTTTTTTTTTTTTTGGAGTTAAGAATGAGTTGATGGTTAGATAGCCAGGATTGAGTAACATTAAATGATTTTTGTGTGATAGATAGTATGTTATATGTATATTAAGCTACTGGTACAGAAGTGTGTGTTGAACAGGGTTTATACAGTACTGAGCTTCAAGGATGTGTCCACAGTGTACCCTACTGAAAAAGAACAGAAATATATATAAACTATATACCTGTGCAAATGTATGTTTTAAGAGTAGAAACTAGAACATACAGAGTTAACTTGCAAAACTTCAAGAAAATAGGTTGAAATTAAGTGCATTATGATGTGCTATAACAGTTAGTTTCAATGCAGCAAGAAGACAGGATGTCTAGATCTAGAAGTTTTTCTATTGTCCTGAAGAGACGTAATTACTAGGTTTAAAATGTAAAAGGGTTTTATTGCTTTAAGACTTCCCGGAAACTGCACAGTTCTGAGAGATAAGTATTTCTCACACAGAGATGTTAAAATTCTGTTAGGTTTCTGTTAGCCTGGGAACTGAAGGCAGGTGACAAAGGGTGATGTTATCCAAGCTGACCCAGCAGTAATGTCTGATATTAATTTAAGAACTCTCTCAAAGAGAGACTTTGCATTTTGTCTTTGACCTGGAAACATCCATCATTACCATCATCTGCACTTGCCTTGCTAATAAGTAAGTAACCAGGGTACAGTGCTTCGTTTTAGATATAGATAAGAATATAGTAAAGATTATTTAGATGTTTTCTGTATTGATTTGAGACTGTCCTGCAATGTTGTTTTAAAATATTTCCTGTGATTTTGAACTCTGAAGTAACTGTGTTTGTTTTCTGAGTATTGTCTTGTTCTTTTATTATTTATCATTAAATATATTTAAACCTATCTTTATGGTTGATATTTGTCAGACATACCTAAGCTCTTAAAGTACTTGCATATGTAGTTGGTGACACTGTACAGGCCACTCCTAAATAGCCTTGCAAGTCTTGGTCAGACTACCATTTGGATTATAACATTACACAGTAGGATTGGGCACCCTTCATAAGGGCCTTATAGTACCTGATAAGCAGGGCTTGATGGCAGTGATAACTACCTTATAGTCTGGGCAGAAGGGGGCATAGCTAGTAAATCTCTGCCAGCCTGTGTGTTTGTATATAAATCAAAACTCAAAGTGTGTGTCAGCTACTTGGGCATGGACACGAAGCACTGGTTGGACAGAGAAGGTGCTGGAGGTCTTGGCTTGACCCCTCAGCTGAGATCATAACCCTATAGCTGTGCCAGTGGGAAGTCTTTTTGGGGATCTGGAGAAAGAGGGAGAAACCAGCGCCAGACTGATTGTGATTTCTGTGTGCTCTTAAATGAAATTGTACTTTACTGGGTGTGTACTTGTCCATCCTCCCATTGTTTATAAACAAAACAATGGACTAGCAGCGTAAGATAAAACAAATAAAAAGAAAAAAATGCCTCTCAGGAATCATGAACCAGAATTTATTACATCCAAAAACACATCAGTTTAAGTGCTTTCATTCACTTTTGTAAGGAATTTCCTTGCCAAAGTGAATGAAAGCGCTTAAACTGATGTATTTTTGGATGTAACAAATTCTGGTTCGTGATTCCTGAGTGGCGTTTTTTCTTTTCATCCTCCCATTGTGTACGTCCCTCACTGCTGCCAGTGGTGAGGATTGAGGTTCCTTGATTACTGGGCCAGTGCACAGGTGTCACAACATGTATGGTTGGGGGTAGGTCAGGGGGAACGTCTTCTTGCTACGTGTGTATTTCCATAACTGTCATCTTCCACACAGTGACAATACCTATTGCAGATGCTTACATTTTTTCCTACTTTTTATCTCTTCTTTTCTTTTTTGGGCACAGAGTTTCACCAGTGGCTGTCCATCATCCCTCCTCATGTGGACTGTTTGCGCCTTCTTAGAAAATTTGAGCTGGGAAGAGAATTCATACAATGGTCAGAGCAAGATTTTTTTTGTTTTAATTCATACAAGAAAATCAGAATTTGGGTGGTGAAGAATAGCTCTGCACCAACAAGGATGATCTTACCATGGCACTTTCTGCATGAGAAATTGTACTCCCATGTGTGGGACCACAATTTGTCTGTCTATTCCTTCCATTATTTGTAGTCTATTCATCCAAGGGAACCATACCTCAACCCTCACCCCAAGGAAGGAGCGCTGACCTAAGACATTCACTTTACCATGTAGCTAGCTCTTTTTGTGAGTGGGCCTGCTACTCAAACATAGTCTTCTAGGCCATAATCAGAGATCCAGCTCTCCGCAACATAGGTTCATAGGTTAGCACTAGGCTAACTGCCCTTGTGGGCCATTTCAAGCCTAGCCAATTATCCTATCTGAGCATCAAATCCTACACCTTGTGCCTGTAAGGTAAAAACCTTAATTATTATCACTGAAGCTCAAAACCAAACTTGGAAGAACGCAACAACAAACTGAAGGCTAAGTCCAAAACCACCACACACGTAGCAATAAGTCACTCTCTTGTAGAATAACAAAGAGAGTTTATTAAATGAAGTACTTTTCATCCCACAGAATTGTGGGACTTCTTCAGATAAAAACAGTAAACACACCACTGCAATATATACAAATCTCTCCTAGTCACATGTGCACAATTACAAATACTGGTAGTTGTGAAAAATATCAAGTGACCTGGGCTGTTTACCTAGTTAAGCTCTTCAATTTTAAAATACAATTAACAGTGCACTGTTAATTGTATTTTAAAATTGAAGAGCTTAACTAGCTCATTCACTCCAATGGAGCTCAAGACGTTTGCACTGTAACTTCCAATGGGTGGAGCCAAAGCCTTTTGATAGAATCAAGCTATGTCCTCGCATTTCAAGCAAATGTTCATATCCCTGGAACCATAGGGATTATGAAAGAAGTATAAATGGTAAACACTTCAACACAAACTATTTTTATAGTGGTATTATTTTTTAGGTTCTAGGTCTTAAACTGAATTTTGTAAGTCACAGTAAACATAGTAACAATTACATTTGTAATATTTTGTAAACAACTTACAATATCTCAGCACCACTCGAGTTACAAACATACTGTCAACAGCATTTTATTTGTCTAGCTGAGAGCTTTCATATGATGATAAGGAATTCTGTCTGTTACTTGGTTGTTGATATATTTAGAAAACAATGTGAAAATTATATCTATATAAATTAATATCATAAAAACAACAGTTAATATCTATTTAGCTACACTAGACAGACGTCAAATATTAATGCAGTTGATTTTGCCATTATGTAAGCTTTAAGATGAAATCTCTTAAAACCTTAAACATAGTGTGGCTTTGGAATTATTGCTGCAAATATGAACAAGAAATATTTGACACCTAGAGGCGTCAGTAGGAGTTAACTGCAGATGCACCTGGAGGCGTCACTCGGATGTAATGAGCTAGGTAAATAGCCCAGGTCACTTTAAATTTTTCTACATATTTTTTACATATTTTTAGATATATTTTTATATATTTATTTTGTAACATATTTATATATATATATATATATATATATATATATATATATATATACATGTATTGATTTACAACAATAGAGAATGTGTTTAGAAGCCTGATTTTATTTTATGAATATCTAGGATTTTAAATACCTGATAGGATGTGACAGCCTACCAATGAAGGAGAAAGTTAATATATATCAAGACCAGAGAATGTGTGCAGGATTTGGAGGACATGTTTCAAAGAAACCTGTTTGATAAGGATGAGTCAGCAAATGATGGCTGTATAATTACAATCTTCCAGTTGGAAGGTTTGTGGGATGATCTACTTAAAGAAATGTTGGTGCAGAGTGAGCCGGAAAAGGAAGGAGATGTTTCCTGGGGGGACATTGTGGAGAACTTAGGATGCATAGACAATTATTTAAGAATAATGGTGACATGAAAAAAGGAAACCATACGCAGAGAAAGTAAAAGAAGGCCAAAGTGGAGTAGCAGAAAGGAGGGCAGAAGAAAATGAAAAATGGAAGTAATTGGTAGGAATTCAAAGTAAAGAGGACAAATAAATGGACAGATATGAAGTGTGGGACAATTTAGTAGCTCTTTGGGGTGTAAAAGCACATTTAAGAGTATTTATTCTTATTAACAAAGAAACATTTTGTGACACTATATTTGCAATTGTATTTTCAATGGAAAAATTTCTTGGAGAATATGAAAAAAAGAAAGACTGTAACCCATGCAATCTTTGTGTGATAACAGTATTTAACAGGAAAACAAAAAAGAAGATTGATGTACAACTTTGAACAGAAGTAGAAAGATAGACTTTGAAAGGACATTTGAAAGCATTATGTAAAGAAGTACTAGACATTGCAAAAGTTTATGACAAAAGGGGTTTATCAACTGGTGGCTGGGATTATAAAATTATGTTAAAACAAAAAGAGAAAGAGTAAAAGTAAACATATACCAAGCATGATAAATGCGGAAGGGAATTGGGGTGTTGTAAAAAACTGGGGAAAATCCAAGACATGTTTTTTTTTTTTTTTTTGCAGAAAAGGACATTTGATAAGTAACTGTGACAAGAGAAAATGTTATAGTTGTGGGAAAATGGGACGATGCAAAAAATGTGAATTGAAATGTTATAATTGCAACAATGCTGTTCATTTATATACGGGTTGCAAAAAAAAGAAAACAACAGTAAGCAAAAATAAGAAGAAAGAGAAGAAAATGAACAAAGAGAAGACATTTTAGTAGTAGTAGGAATAGAAGAAAAAATAGATGAAAAAATAATAACAAGGACATAGAAGAATGTTGAAAAAGACAAACTGGGAGGTAGTAAAAGGGGAAAATACTGGTAAAAGGTTAAAAGACAGACAAATAAAATTTAAAGGGAGAAGTACATAAGGAAAAAGAAAGGAAATTGATAAAAATGAACATGACCTAAATGGACTTGGTATAATGGTTAAGGTATTTGACTCACAGACACAAGGTAGAATGTTTGATCTTTACCTTTGGCAAGGAAATTGATTAGGCATATAATAGCCTATTATGAAAACTAGCCTAATAATGATCTTTGAACTTATGAAACCATGAATCTAAGGAAAAGGGAAATGCAAAGTGATTTCTGTAAATGTGGATAGTATTAAGAATAAAGTAAGAGAATAGGAATTTTAGAGTGGTGTAATACATGTGAATTAGATGTAATTATATTAGAAGACACAATATTTTTAATAAATAAAGAAAAAATATAGAGAAACTATGGGGAGGAAAGATAATTTGAAATTTGGGAAATGAATGTTCTGGAATAACTGTATTGTGGAGAAATACAGTAGATATTAGATGTAAATTTAGAAAAAATTGGAAGATTAACCAATGTAGATTTAAAATAGGAAGAACAAGTATATACAATTATAATATTATATGCTTATAGTAATTATAAAGAAAGGGAAAGATTATTTCATCAGACTTTAGACTAAGGAAATGATATAAGAAAAATGTTAGAAGTTATAAGATGATGTAAGTTAAGACTTTGGGACAACAATTCATGGACTTACAAAAGGGTCAAAATGGTGAATTTTTTACAGTGGCAATACAATGTGAGAAAAGAAGAGAAAGAAAAATAAAAGATAAATTGTAAGGTTTAGAACATAATGATAAAAAGTACTTTGACAAAGAAATATAATTATATGAAAGAAATCAGGAAAAAATACAAGAATTGTTATATACGCAAAGATATAAGCAAAGATATTTTTTACAAAGATAAAAGAAGTTTCAAGTAACTTAAGCAGATTAGTAAAAGAAGATTGGTAATATGGGTTGCTCTCCCAGGATATTTTTTTAAATATTCTAATAATATATAACATTACTGTAATGTTATTAGAAAAAAAATGGCCTGTTCTTTTAGCAGATGAAAATGTAAGATGGGTGGTGGGAGATTATCCCTCCTTTACATTCAGGAATAACATGTCACTTAAAAGGCTTTTATGTTATGGCCCAAGGTCTGTATGTCCCACACCCTCAGGGAAGGTTGGTACCCTTCCCTGTTATAATTGTAAAGCTTGCTCTGCTATCTCTCCAGATCCCTGTTTTACACACCCTGTCACCGGACGTGTTTTTACACCTAGATTTGTAGCAACATGTAGTAGCAAGAAATTAGTTTATCTTGCTACATGCTGTTCCTGTAATGGTTTTTACATTGGTAAGACCACACGCCAGCTGAGGGAAAGAATTCATGAGCATTTAGGAAACATACGCAATCAGGTTATATCTAATGCTCTAGCTAATCATGCCTTATCTTATCCAGGCCATAGTACCTTTCTGTTTAGGGTTCTGCAAGTGCTGTATCCTAGTAGAAGGAGAGGTGATTTTAACAACACTGTTGAATTATGTGAACTAAAGTGGATTATCTCTATGAGAGCTTATGAACCTCCAGGCCTTAACAGTGGAACTTCCCTTAAGCCTGCCTTAATAGGCAGAAGATGATGTAAGATCATTTTTGTTTTTTAATTGGTTCAGTTTTAATTGTTTCTTACTGATTGGCTGAGTACTTTTTTAAAAATATATGATTTTTACTTTCATTTTGTATTTGGTCTGATGAAGCGGTAACCCCGCAAAAGCGCTAACCTTTTTCCAATAAACTGTTTGCTGTTTTACATATCTTCTGGACATTTATTTGGCTGGACCGTGGTGGTTTGACTCATTTATACTTATTTTTGGATTTGCTGTTTTGATTTGTGAGTCTCCTTTAGCAGTGGGATAGTTTATATATATATATTTTTTTGCTTGCCACAAATATAAGTATACATTGTAGCAAGAGGCATGCTACAGCTACCATACCACCCACCAATTACAGTACTCCCATTCATTTCTCAGTGCTGCTACTGCAATAAAACGACCCATCAGCAACTGCATGCCCCCTAAATCTTTGCTTCTAGGTCAGCTGCCACTTTCACCCCACAGTAGCTACACGTCTACTCTAAGGACTATGAAACTTGAATCTAGGGTACAGTAAATACTGTATATACCATTTGAGAATAACTGTGCAAAGCTAAGTGAACTACGTTTTTGTTTCATCAGTTATATAAACCTGGATTTTTACATATGTCTGCTGACATTTTATTCTAAAAGTTTATAATACTATCACCAAGACCACAATATGCCAGAGTAGGGGAAGTTCTCAGAGTCACTAGAGTCTCAGAATGATTATCCACTTCAATGGATTTACACATTACTGTTTGCATTTCTGACTGTTAAACACTTAATCCCATTAAGTCCACTGAAACTGTGTCATGCTGGAAAGATGCTATGAAAAACAGATTTTATTATCAAACTTATTTCTATATTGTTTGTGTAACATTCTTACTGCAAAACAGTGCATGAGAGATAAGATACTACAGCTGAAGCACGATTCCACTTTTACTTAAGACTGACCTGACTGAACTATAACACTGAGGCTGGGATTGATGAATGGCTTATACAAAATGTAGATGTTTGCATTAGGTGAAACTCACAGTGTGATCAGTTATAGGGGAGTAGATAGCTCACTGTTATATTTGGTATTAGACAATCATCACTGTTCCAAGAATACATAGATTAACATATTGTTACCCACTATGCTATGCAGATTCAGTCCTGGGACAGTTTTCGAAATACCATCAAGCATGGACTTGTGCCTATTACATGCCATATGATTGCGGTGTATAGTCAGATCTGCTGACCCCATAGCAATGGAATGGCTGTCAAGGTATCCGGTGTGCTGTGCTGCACTAATCATTTGCCTAGACAACATGAGTATATGAAACATATACAGAATTTGTGTCACTACACAGCCCTGGTAATATTTATGTGAGTTTTGTAAGCAGCTTACTTTAGGAATCACTCAGCTGTAAGATGTATATCCAAATGAATATGAAGACAATGCACTCCATAAAATTTATCGCACAGTAGGGGTCCCTGTGTCCCTACCAGAAGTAGTATGATTAAAGCTAAGCATGCTTCAGTTTTGGCAAGGTTAATGTGAAATCCATGCCAGATAATGTAGGTTTATTCAAGCTAAGGAACAATTTAATGCAAGTTCTTCCATGCCACATTAAGCAACATAGCCATCATTAATAGCCGAGTGGTTCTGGATGTAGTTAAGTTTAATGTTGTTGAGTTTACCGACACTGCTCTGGTAGGTAAACCGCACTGCTTTATATTTAGTTAAGCCTCAATGCAAAATCATACACCGTGTCATGTTTGCGCTTCCCCTTTCTACATCCAGTTGCAGTGGAACACTGTAAGGTAAACGGACCTTGTGAAGGTCACATTGTAACTATACATCAAAGTCTGAATATGTAAATCATAGTAACAATGCTTGTAATTCCTTCATATATAAAAATGTCAGGCTATACACTGCAACATAACTCATTTTAATAGGATTTCTGACACCTTTTCCACATCCGAGTGACGCCTCCAGGTGCATCTGCAGTTAAGTCCTACTGACACCTATAGGCATCAAATATTGCTTGTTCATATTAGCATCAATAATTCCAAAGCCATGCTATGACAAGGTTTTAAAAGATTTCATCTTAAAGCTCACACAATGGCAAACTCAGCTGCATTGATATTTGACCTCTGTCTAGTGCAGATAAAGAGATATTAGCTGTTGTTTTTATGACATTAATTTATGTATAACTTGATTGGTTGCTGAGATATTGCAAGTTGTCTACAAAATATTACAAATGTAATAGTTACTGTGTTTACTGTAAGTTATAAAATTCAGTTTAAGACCTAGAACCTAAAGAATACTACCACTATAAAAATAGTCTCTGCTGAAATTTGCCATTTACACTTCTTTCATAACCCCTGTAGTTCCAGAGATATGAACATTTGTTTGAAATGTGAGGACATAATTCAATTCTATTGAAAGGTGTAGGCTCCATCCATGGGAAGTAACAGTGCAGACTTACTGATCTCCACTGGAGTGAATGAGTTAATGCTTGAATGATGGTAGTCTAGGTGCGAATAAACTGTTCATTATTATCCAGAGACCGGGTAGCCCTTTTACATATTATACAAACTATAGTTTCATTTCAGCTGTACTGCAGAAATATTCTCACAGTTCATCCCTTTCATAGTTTTTCACAGTATGGTATTTTCGGGTCAGCAGGCATGCACATTTCGTGTCATCTAGATATTAACATCACCAGACATGGCTGAAATATGGTAGGGGTCATTAACCTTTTGAAGGTATTCAGAAACCTAGCAATACAAGCAAAAAGTCACACTATGGTGATTCCTTTATCCTGCCATAACACCCACCATGGAAGGTGTTAATAAACGTAGACAATGGGAGGTCTAAAAAAAGATAATGTAACCTTTTAATAATTAATGAAATAAACATTTTACATAGGGTTATCATGGAATAGTTAACCTGATTTATGAAGAATCTTCATAATGATGCCAAGTACCTGCACATCGTTGGTAAAATACAGTAATGGGATGAATAAAAGCACTAACAAAGACTGGTAATTTGTCGGGTGCGACAATCAACCCTTCTGTCACACATATCTGCCTATACCTGCCCCTTGTCCCACTGCTTCTCTTTTGTCTCTACAACAAATCTGAACTTCTGTAATCCTCTGGTGACGTATTCTGTATAAATACTTCCAGACACTTAATTCTAGGCTCTCACGCACTCTTTATAATATCAGATTTTCTTGCAATATATCTTGAAATATTGCCTTGTTCCCTACTTCTGCTTCAGTCATCTCTTGCTTTAATCTTTATTCCAACACAATGTAACATGTCTAATTCAAACCCTGTTCCTTTCTCTCTCAAGGAACAGATACACAATTGTCTCAAGGATATATGCTCACACCAATGGCCGCAATAACCTCACCAGTAATGTAACTTTACATTTTGCATCACCCTGCTTGATCCTTCCTAAGCATGTTCTCCGGTGCTATAGCTGTGGCCTTTCCTGGTTCTGTACAGCAGACAGATGGCCACAGCATCTCTGGGCTCCATCTCTCCATACTTTTACATTAAATACAGACATTTTTAATTATAGTTAATTATACCCACACCACTGATCTGTGCAGGTTAGTTTGGTTGTGGGTGTGTGTGTGTTTGTGTGTGTGTAGTTGCTCAAGAACTGATATCGTAACTTGGGAAGAGATTGTTTAGTGTGGAGACCTGGGTAAAAAAATGCAATAGTGTTGTTATGCTACACATGAACATTAGGTTAGCTGTTGTTGGAATCCATGAAGAAGAAGACAGAAGAAACCAGCCAAATGACCTAGTAAAGAATAGTTAATCAAGTATTTCAGGGTGGCCAAGACACTTAGTAGACTGGACTGCTCCCCGTAACCTGATGTTGTTGTGATGCCAGGCAGGATGCTGTTCACTAAGCAAATTACCAAATGGATATGGAATCCATTGTAATTTATTATCACACCAGAACTGCAGAATCAGTCAGTGCAGTATTATAACTTGTATTATTAGATATTAGAACTTGTCTGATCGAAGACTGCTGGAACTGGGCATAGTTTTTACCTTTTTATTGGTTAATTTGTTTAAATCAGTTTGCTCATTTGCTACTATTATATTAAAAAAAAAAAAAACATACACTTTATGCATCGCCTAGGGTTAAACTGTTCCTGGCGCCATAAAGTCTGCTCTTCAAATTTTCCCTTAGAACTAGCCTGTTTTTTAGTTTTAGCACTCAAATCTGTTTCTTTGAGCTCAGCACTTGTTCAGACCTCATTGTAAGCACTAAATAAGCTACAAATTACTACAGAACTCAACTTTCCTCACTTGTCTAGAGGAAAACAGTTTTTAGTACTTAATAAATAAGCACCTATCCAGGCATGTCTAAGGGTCAGCTCCCGGTGTTTTCTCCTGTCTACCTGATGAATCTGGGCATCTTGGGGCAATGCAACAACTGCCTCATGTACACAGACAACCCTCTCCTCCTACCACCCAACACTACAACCTGTGAGAGATGCACTTATATAGCCAAACTGGAAGCAAAGCTCTCTTCACCCAAGACTGGACTAGACCAGTCAAGAGGAGAAGGTAAACATTTGCACCACACCACACTCATCACATAGTCCTTCAAAACCTACACCACCAAAACACACACATAGTAACACAAAACACACACCTACATTTGTGGAGGCTCTCAATAAAAATCTGCTCAAGCAACAGAGACCTCCAAAGCAGAAACGCATGCAACCTCCATCCCCAACACAACCCAAATGGCACACAGCCCACAAACTCAGTGTGCCACTCAACCACAGCCCATAAGGCATAACTATGTACCCAACACTCTAGTCATAGGTGACTCTATAGTCAGGCACACTGATGTTCAACTCATCAGGCTAAACAAGGAGAACGTTTCTGTCAGCTGCCTGTCAGGTGCCAGGATCCGCCACATAATGCACGCACTCAGGTCACTCCACAAGTACAAATATGACTCTGTCATTGTCCATGTTGGAGTGAATGACCTGAGATGTACCTCCCTGGACTACATGAAAAGAGACATGGAGGAGCTCTCCAATCTTGTAGCCCAGGCAGGTATGACCCTACTCCTGAGTAGCATCCTGCCATCACCCAGAATGATACCACAGTACAAGGACAAAATGACTGACTTCAACAATTGGCTAAGCTTCTGGTGTCATTCTAAAGAGATCCAGTATCTGTCTGCCTGGGATGACATGATCAACAGACCACAATGCTTTGCCAGAGATGGCCTGCACCTGTCACCATGGGGATTCCGAATACTGGCTAAGGCTCTTGCCACCCTTATATTGCCTTTTTTGGGCAAGGTTCAAATGACAAATTTACCACCGTGACAGGTACAAGGAAGCAAAATCTGAGGCTAATGCTACTCAATGCCAGAAGTCTAATCCTCAAAATGCATTCTCTCGAGGCACTCCTTAAAATGGAGAACATCGACATCTGTGCAGTGACAGAGACTTGGTTCAAGGCATCAGAGAGCACCCCTGCATTATCAGGCTATAATTCATACCACACCTTTCGGCCACCTAACCCGGACTGAAACACTAAAGGTGGAGGCATGTCCATATTCATTATGGATATCCACACCTCCAGGCTAGTTGCTCAACATAATGCATCCAGATTATCCAAGTGCAACTAACTCTGGGCAAGACCGCAATCCAAATTGTAACTTGCTACAGATACCCCACCATGGCCCAGGATTTCCACTCCTCATTTCTCAATAAACTGGAAAATATTAGGGTACAACCCAACACCCTAATAATGGGTGAATTCAACTACCCCACCATTAACTGGGAAAACAACTCATGTGCCAACTCTTTTTCTCAACGTTTTCTGGAATTCATAAATTCCAACGCCTTGGATCAACTTATTCACACCCCCACCAGGGGCAGCAATATCCTAGACTGGTCCTTACCAACATGGTCAACCAGTGATCCACACCAGAGGTCAATTCCTCGTTGGTCAGATCTGACCACAAGCTAATCAGCCTAGACATCCTCATCCCATCCCCACCACCCCACTAGGGAAGCCACTGTAAAAAATCTCTCCAAAGCCAATTTCACGCTTCTTAAGACAGAAGTGGCAAACTTCACGGCACCCATGCAGAGTGCATGGATCGTGCTATCCCTAACAGAACCAAGATGCTATCGTCCAAAAAAAGGAAGCCAATCTGGTGGTCCCCTGCCATAAACAAACTCTACAACAGGAGAAAGAAACTGTTGCAAAAAAAGAGTAAAATTCCATGACTGGAAGAACTCCCTGGTCAGCCTCAGTAAGAAGCTGAGATCCCTCATAAAATCCTCCAAAGCTAGTCATGTAAACAAAATCACCACTGATTCTAAAGACAACCACAAAGCATTCTATAGCTATGTCAAGAATCTCAATGGTAACACTCAGATCTGCTCTGAGTTACAGCACAATGGCACTAAATATACAGAACCAACTGATATTGCCAACATCCTGACAGATAGGTTCAGTGCTAACTTTATCCCCCCTCACCCCCTAAAGGGCCCATCTCTATACCGGAAGAATGCAAAGTTCCTGTAATCATGGCTGTACAGGTAAAAAAACACACTCTCCAAAGCCAACAACACAGCATCCATGGGACCTGACAACATCCCAGGGTGCGTTCTACATGAACTACAGAATGAACTGGCACCCCACCTAAGCACCATGTTCAATCATAGCCTCACCTCAGGCTTTGTGCCCACTGAATGGCACACAGTGACAGTTATCCCACTCCACAAAGGGGGAGCCACCACAGTACCCAGGAACTACCGCCCCATTAGCCTAATGAGCCTGGTCTGCAAGGCCATGGAACGTATCATTATGGAACTTATAAACAAAGACATTGGTAATCTCCAAACTCTGGACCCCACCCAGTTTGGGTTTGTAAAAGGCAGATCATGTCTCCTAAACCTGATTGACTTCTTTGAAGCAGTCACCAAAGCCGTAGACAAGGGTAAGGTGGTTCACACAGCCTATCTAGATCTCATCAAAACTTTTGACACTCCACTCCAGAATTATAGATAAACTCACAAACTAGGTATAAATCCCTATGTCACAAGATGGGTTGCAAACTGGCTCACTGACAGAACCCACACTGTGAAAGTAGCAGACTCCAAATCCGACTTCAGACCAGTAACAAGTGGAGTACCACAGGGTTCAGTCCTGGGTCCTCTCCTGTTTGGTATCTACTTTTCTGAAGTACAGGCTAACAAAGAAGGTCTTTGGCTAACAAATTTCACAGATGACTGAAAACTAGGAGCCATAATTGAAACTCTAAACAATGTGGACATCCTACAAAAGGGCCTCACTGAGACAGATGCCTGGTGTCAAAGCAATGGCCTCAAGCTCAATGCCAAAAAGTGCATTGTCATCCCCTTTGGTAAAAACTCTGTACCCATGAGCTACCACATAGGTAGTAGATTACTTAACACCAAAAATGTGATAAGAGACCTTGGACACAGGTGGAGAGTAGTCTAGAAAGTAGCTAGGCTTGTATAGGCCCTAGGGCCGATAGCCTAGTACCTACCTATGAACCTATAACATTCTGTATTTGAACTTGCTTTATCTAGTTAATCACATAATTATTTGATAGTACTGTCCAGTGGTTTTCAGGAATTACGGCATCATGCCTTGAATTATCCATCTAGTTTAAAACAAACTCCTCACTTTAGTGTCTGATATATTAAAACATTTGATTTGCTCATTGTTTTATTTATTTAAATTCATCAGGATAATGCAGTGGCCTACAAGGGACATGTTTTAGGCATTGTTTGTGCCACTCAGAAAGTGAATGGCTTATACTTCATGTACACTGTGCTTTTCTCAATGTGTTGTGCATCATCGGCAGATAGCTGGAGTCTGACTTTTCCTAACTCATGAAAGGTTGTATTTTGGGGTGCATTTCAGTAACTGTTCTTTTGCAGCTGGTGTCTGCAAATGTAAACAGCTAATGGTTATTCTGGTGACAACTGTGTCACCAGGGAAATACTGCCAGTCCAGCTATCTGGAATTTTGTAAATAATTATATGTCACTTGAAAATATTAATATGATTTATATAGAAATGTGACACTGCCAGCCCAGCTATCTGGAATTTTGTAAATAATCATATGTCATTTGTGAATATTAATATGATTCTTATGCTTGTCTTACAAAAGTAAGAGAAATGTATGTTATGTACTGAGCTTCAGGAATGTAACCACAGTGCACCCTACTGGAAAAGAACAGAAATGTATATAAACTATATACCTGTGCAAATGTATGTTTTAATAGTAGAAGCGGGAACACACAGAGTTAAATTGAAAAACTTCAAGTGAAAAAGTTGAAACTAAAGTGTTTTTATGATTGTGTTATCTCTCAGTGAAGCAGACACAATGTCTAGAACTAGACATTTTTCTCTTATCTTGAAATAGAAATAATTACTAGGTTTCAAATATAAAGGTGTTTATTTTATGACTTCCATGTTTTGCAAACAGAGATGTTAAAAATGATGTTAGCTTCTGTTAGCCTGGGAACTGATGGCAAGTGACAAAGAGTGATGTCATCCGGGCTAAGCCAGCAGCAATGTTGATTATTAATTTAAGAACTCACTCAGAGAAAGATGCACATTTTGTATCTTGTCTTGGCCCTAGAAACATTCATTCAGCACTTCTCATCTGCATTTGCCTTGCTCTGTAAGTAAGTCTATGGTACAGTAACTTCTCTTAGATATAGATAGGAATACAGTAAAGATTAGTTTAGATGTTTTCTGAATTTATCTGAGACTGTCCTGCAATGTTGTTTTAAAATATTTCCTGTGATTTTGAACTCTGCAGTTACTGTGTTGATTGAGTATTGTCTTGTTCTTTTATTATTTATCATAAATATATTTAAATCTTTTAATTGTGCCTGGTTTGTTTTGAGATATTTAAGCTCTCAGAGTACTTGCATATTTGGTGACACTGGATAGGCCACTCCAATAGCCTTAGTCTTGGTTACAGTTATCATTTGGATAACAGTAACATTACACAGTAAAAATGGGCACCCTTTGATAAGGGCCCTAAAAGTAGTTGATAAGTAGTAGCTGGTGGCAACTGGTATTACCTTATAGTCTGGGCAGAAGGGGGCATAGCTAGTAAACATGTGCCAGCCTTTCCCTCATGTGTGTTTGTGTATAAATCAAATCTCAAAGTGTGTGTGTGTGTGTGTGTGTGTGTGTGTGTGTGTGTGTGTGTGTGTGTGTGTGTGTGTGTGTGTGTGTGTGTGTGCTACTTGGGCAGGGACATGAAGCACTGGTTGGACAGAGAGGGTGCTGGAGGTTTTGGCTTGGCCACTCAGCTGAGATCTCAACCCTATAGATGTGCCAGCAGGGATTCTTATTGTACTTGTACTTTACTGTGTGTGTACTTGTCATCCTCCCAATGTGCACTTCCGTCTTTATAATCCTAGCCATGGGAACCCAGTATAAAACTAGAGAAACCCAATATAAGGATCATGCCTAAACTCAAGATCTTAGATAGCAATAACTGACCATATCTAAGAGGGTCATAGGTGAAATCCTCGGAAAGAATTTACAGTTTCCTATCCAGGCTACACTTAAACAGGGTCATAGAGGGGCTCTGCTTGATGTGAATTGGTAGCCTATTCCAGAGGTGTGTCAACCTTTGATAGACATATCTCACTCTCTCCGGCAGGTCCTATTTATGTCAGAGGACAGGTTAAGATCCCTGGAGTGGGTGACCCTTGTCCCATTTGACTTGTGGATGAGCAGCATTTCCATTAGGTTTGTGTCCGAGGTTGCTCTGTAGGCTAGGCACAAGTATCCTCTAAGTAGTCTGTATGCTACTGAGTACAATGACATTGTCTTCAGTCTGTCAATGTATGACGTGCTGAAAACCCTGAATTTTCTTGGTTAGAAATCTCTGATGTCTCTCAAGTTGCTGCAGGTACTTGGTGAGGTACATACCAAAGGGAGCTTTGTACTCAATTATTGGCCTGATGAGGGTCGAGTACAGGGGGTTATGACCTCTTTCTCTCTTGAGGCAATGCCTTTGCTAATGAGGAGTGTAATGTAGAATGCCTTCCTTACCATAGTAGACATATGGTGGTTAAAGTTTAAGCCACAGTCAACTTGTGTTCCCAAGTTTCTCACTACTGGGTTGTTAAATTAGGGTATTATATTTATATGACAGTCTGCAGGGATATCGTTTTTACTGATAAATGCAGTGATAATGCATTTTTAGCACGGAGTTTGAGTCAATGGCTTTGGCACTAATCATTGGTTTGTGTAAGTCCCTCTTGAAGTATATTGACATTATTTGGGGATTCAGTGATTGCACCTAATTTGTAGTCGTCAGGAAACTTAGTCAGCCATAGCTCCTCTGTTTTGGCCTGAACTTCTGAGAAGTGTAAGTACATTCCAAAAATATATGGGAGCCCAACACTGACCCCTGTGGAGCACCACTGCTGACAGGTCTGACAGATGAGGTAAAGTCCCCAGATTTGACTGAGTGTGATCTGTCAGTGAGCAAGTTAGCAACCCACTGACAACATAAAGGTTGATATTCAATTGGGAGAGTTTATCAATGATGCCCAAATGTAGGATTCTATCAAAGGCAGTGGCTATGTCAAGGTAGGCTTTCTTGCACAGATTTGCCTTTGCCTATGGTTCTGTTTTCGAAGAAGTCCACCAGGTTGAACAGGCATGATCTGCTTTTGACAATACCAAACTGTGTTGGATCAAGGGTTTGGAGATCACCTATATCCTTATTTATAAGGCCCATGATGATTTGTTGCATGGCCTTACAGATAAGGCTAGTTAAGCTAATGGGTCTGTAGTTCCCAGGGTCTGCTGCTGTGCCTCCCTTATGAAGGGGGGTGATGGTTGTTGTTTTCCATTAAGCAGGAACAAAACCATTACTCACTGTGGTTGAAGTGGGTACCTAATGGAGTTGCTAACTCATGTTTTAGACCATTTAAAATGGAACCTGAGATGCCATCTGGTCCCATAGAGGCTGTTTTTATGGCCTTAGAGAGAGCATTAATGACTTCCTCTTTGGAAATGCAAGGTGGAGGAAGATGTAGAGGGAATGCTTTGTGGAATGTTTGGATGAGATAGAGGGGTGCAATTTTTACCAAACCTGTCAACAGGTTAGCTATTTTTACAGGATCAGTGTGTGTGTTGCCAGCTACAGCTAGTTCAGCACACGTCTGGGTCCAACCTTTCATTTATGGATATAGGTGAAGAATGCCTTATAGTTATCCTTATCAATGGTTGCTAAATATTTTTTTGAAGCTGCCCTTAGAGGACTTTACAAGTTGTCTTACTTGTTTGTTCAAGAAGAGGGTGTTCTTCCAGTGTTGGGACCTCCCTTTTTTATTCTTAGACAGCAGCAACTTCTTCCTCTTGTTGTATAACGTATTAATACTAGATGTCCACCAGAAAGGCTTGCTTTTCCTCGAGGATCTTGTTTTGATCCTATCAGGTCCAGCTGTGTCAATACATTTGTATAAGTGTTTGTACAGGGCATTTGTGTATACCTTAGTATGGTTTTTAATTGCATCTGTGGGAACAGGAGCTTGGAAGTTATCTATGCCATCCATTATGAGGGTATAATTAGCTTTGGTGAAATTTTTTAGCCTGACTTCACCTAAAAGGGGTTCAGGTGTTATAACTACTTTAAATGTGACTGATTTGTGATCAGATCAGTAAGGGTCCTCTACTTGTGGTGGTGCAGTGGTCACCCATGTTGGTGAGGACCAGGTTGAGAAAATTTGAGCCCCTTGTGGGGGCATTAGTGTTAACAAAGTCCATCAGCCTTTGTGAAAGCATACTGATACTCATGTAAATTTCCCAGTCACTGGAGGGATAGTTAAAACTGACCATGACTAAAGTGTTTGTTTGTAATTTGATTGACTCAAGTAGGTCCAAATAAGCAGTGTGGGTATCTTGGTTCATTAAAGGAGGCCTACACCTAGTGATTACTTGAAGACGGGTCTTGCCCACAGTTAACTGAACTTCAAGTAACTCCATGGAGCTTCTGTCTGATCAGTCTAGAGGTGTATTTATCTTTGATGAAGATAGATACTCCTCTTCCTTTGGTTCTCACACAATCATTTTGCGATATGAAAGTGTGGAAGGCATTGTAGCCTTGCAAAGCTAGGGTACTCTCTGTGGCCCTGAGCCAAGTCTCTGTGACTGCACAGACATCAAAATCCTCCACAGTGAAGAATGCTGTCAGAGAGTGCAGTTTCTGATTTAAACTACTAACATTTAGCAGCATACCCTTTTATTTAGTTGTGAGTGATATTTTCACATTGGAAATTTTGTTCTTGAGACCTTGCCTAAAAAGGCTCCATGGGGAGGCAAGTGCCTTACCCAGTAACTGAAAGCCAAGAAGTGACAGGTGAAGACCATCTTTGGCAAAGCAGCATGGTCTACCAACAATGTCATCCCAGGCTGAGAGGAACTGGATCCCCTTAGAAGGTCACCACAAACTAAGCCAATTGCTGAAGTCAATATTTTTTTGTTTATATTGTTGTATCACCCTAGATAAGGGAAGAATACTGCTCGAGGCTAGGGACATACCTGCCTGGGACACACATTCAGAGACCTCAATCATGACTCTCTTCATATAGTCCAGTGAGGTACATCTCAAGTCATTCACATCAATATGACATTTTTGTCAAACCAGCGTGGTCTACCAACCATGTCATCCCAGTCCGACAGGAACTGGATCTCTTTAGAATGAGATTAGAAACTAAGCCAATTGTCTAAGTCAATCATTTTTTGCTTACATTGTGGTATCATCCTAGGTGAGGGAAGAATGCTGCTCAATACTAGGGGGATCTACTTCTAAATCCTGTAATTTTAGAATCCCAAAGATGAAAAAACAGAGACGAGAATCATAAAATGTAAAATGCCGATCCACGTAAGTTTTCCCAGGGCAAGTAAACACTTATCCAACACAACAGTGAAACACACTGCACTATCTAAACCCACCTAGGTGGGGGGGGGGGGGCTATGTCCCAAGCCCACCCCAATTGTATATACCAACTCCGGCATTATACTTCAGTGGAGAAAGGGCATAATTCCCCAAGTTGGGGAAGTGTTTACTTGCCCTGGGAAAAATTATGCAGTTCAGCATTTTAAGTTTTGTGATTCTCATCTTGGTATTTTCGTCTTCGGGATTATGAAATTATGGAATTTAGAAGAAGATCCGACTAAGGACATACCTGCCTGGGACACATATTCAGAGAGCTCAATCATATCTCTCTTCATATAATCCAGTGAGGTACATCTCCAGTCATTCACACAAACATGAACTATGATGGAATTTTCTTTAAGTATCATGGAGAAACAAGCAAGTGTTAAGAAGTGTTCACTTTCTGGACATAAAATACCACTACAGAACATGCCCAACCTATGTGTGGTGTGCTTGGAAGTTTTCCTTCCCATCTTTCTGTTGATTGCGAAATCTGAACAGGGTTTGGGCCTAAGACCCTAGGCACCAGAAAAAAAGTTTATATTAAAAGATCTCACCACTAGATTCAAAGGTGATAAAATCAAAAAGGACTAATAAAAAATATTAAGATTCAGAATCCATTAAAAGAGCTTCTGAGCCTACAGCTCTGACCTCAGTGCTGAAAGTCCCAAGGATGGAAGCTTCAATGGCTTGCATTCCTGCTTACACTCCACCACTGGATCCAGGACCACTGACTCCAAATTTGATTTATGACTCACCAAGAAAGCAGATACCATTAGAGAAATTGGAACAGTGCTCCCAGTCCAAACCAATTTTAACACTATCCTTGAAGTCCTTCAGCTCTTCAAAAGTACGTCTGAAGCAGAATTGGATCACCTGATGTGAAACTTCCTGAAGACACGGTTGAGATGGCAGTCATTTCTGCCCCCTCAGCCCCAAAGGTGGTTCGACCCACAAAGATATCCCCTACTGTACTTACTACACTGGTACAGCTTTTGGCTCTGGATGTTTCATAACCAACTTTCTAAACAGGTACTGTGACCTTGGTGTAGACTCTTCCTTTATCTTCAGCAGCCAGGGGTTTTAGATCTGAGACATCTGACTACTGCATTGTGGAACTGGTGCAGTCTCAGAGCAGAGGGCTTGAGCTGGGGTCTTTGGCTTCTTCATTGGGTTTGTAAGGTTCAGCTCCACTGATGGTGTCAGAGTCCTCTCCTTTTGAGTTTTCACTTCTGATCCCTTCATCAAGACCTTCCTCCTTCTTGGCATCAGGGGTACCTTCACCAGCCTCGCTTGCCTCTCTGAAGGGGGACTAATCCTGAGGCTGGGGCAGTGTCTCAGATCAAATTCTGGTTGGATTAGCCTTTCTGGTGTTTGGGAGGATCATTGCCTCTCCTAAGACAGCAGAACTACTGGCCTCAATGGATATGGCTCCATCCCATGATTCTCTCTCTGTCTCTCTCACTCTCTCTTTTGTCTTCTTACAGTCAGATGTCCTTGGGTCAAAGTCAACCCATAAGCCTCAAACTACCTGAACAAAAGTAGATTCAGTTCTTTGAGGAGTCAGGTGACACCTCTTCTGTAATATCAAAGCAGAAGACATGCAAGAAGAAGCACCTGGAATCCCTAGAGACCCCACTTCAGACACCAACTTGGAGGATCGGGAGGGAACCTCCAACTCCCCTCCAGAGGATGCCTCCTTCTGCAAAGTTTTAGAGTTGATGCACCAAAGGGGATCTTGGCCCATCAACCCCTCCTCTCAGGATGAGTTGATATTGTTTCCAGCTTATAGTTCCTTATCATCTAAATCTTGGGTAGTTCCCCTGGCTGACAAGATGATTGACTTATCGGTCAGGAGGTCATGGCAGAAATCCTGTACCTGAGCAGCAGTCCTTCATCAACCTTACAAAATTCTCTGCCCACCCAAAGACATACTGCACTGGGCTAAATCTCATGCAATTGACTCCATCATTGCGGTGGTAGCTACCAGGAAACAGAGTTCTGAAGACATGACCTCTATTCATCCCTCCAATGAAGAGCCAAAGGCAATGGATAGACTTGACAAGTGGGTGTGTGATGTCGTGAGAACACATGGAAGATTATGGCCAACAAATGACAGTCGTTGGAGTACAGGCTGTTTGCAATGTAATGCAATTGGCCATTAAGATCCATGAGGTACACCATACATATGAATGGATTTCACAGAGATTTGGCATATTATCCTTATCTACTCTGAAAGCCCCCCCAATGACCAATAATAGAGCCAAGAAAACAACTAGAAACAACCTTGACTACCCTGCCTAGTATCATCTACCTATAAATAATATAGCCATCTACCCATAAAATAAATAAATAAATAAAATAAATAAAATCTACCTCTTCATCTGTGTTATGCATAAAGTAGTGTTTGCAGCAGCCTGCTCAGCCAGAGATGGCATAGTGATGAGATGTTACACATGGCTGCACGTTTGTGATTTTGCAGATCATTTCATGGCATCCTTCGCCAATGCCCTATTTGATGGGTCTTCCATATTTTGCCCATCAGTGAAGAAGATGCAGAAGCATGAGAAGGATGCAAAGGCCCTTTTTACTGCCAGATTTAAGTTTGAGTCTCTCAGAGATTGTACAGTAGGAACAGAAAGGGACTTTGTTCACTCTGGTTTAGGAAGTCTATATTTGAACAGTTTCACTCCTCTTCTGATAGGGGCACCCATGGCAGAGGCAGCCCTTCAATAAATGCAGGACCACAGGCTAAGGAGGTTCACAGACCTTTCCCTGGCAGGTGACCATGGCAGCTCTGAAGGTCAGCACAACTGTGCCCCTCTGGAAGCAGACCAGGATTGTCTCCCCCTATACCATCATGCATGCAAAATGGATGAAGGATAATATTTTATGGATATTCCATACCATTTTTCCTAACAGCACCACAGCCTAAAAGGCACTGTCAGATATTATCCAGTCAGGCCAAAGTGGCAAAGAGATAGCTTGTCTTCTCTGCAAAAGAGGCAGTCAACAGGTCCGACTAGACCAGAAAACTTAGGACCACAGGCTCATACTGGACCTTGGCCAACTGATCAAGAATGTCCAGAAGACCCAATTCAGAATGGTTATGATCCAATTCTATCCCATCTCTGGGCAAAGAAATGGATGTTTTCCCTGGATCTTCAAGACAACTTCACAGGAAGATTTCAAATGAGTCATGGAGATTCCTCAGCTTCTGGAGAGGGCCAACCATTATCAATTCAGTCTTACCATTTTTCCTCACCACAGCCCCCAGGTTGTTCACCAAATGCTTGGCTGCCATAGCAACTCATCTATGGCTATTTGGGTACAACATTTTGATTTACCTAGATGATTGGGTCTTACTTTCCCCCGCAATGGAGTTCCTTTTGAAGCCATCTTCTCAAACTTTGCCAGTCCATGGGAATTTCTATAAATCTAAAAATGTTGACCCTTCAACCAGTTCAGACAATCAGACTAATAGGATGTCATATGGGCACTACTTGGTCTATAGACTAGTACCACCAGGCAGGATTCAGACCTTGAAGTCAGTTGTTCAGTTTCTGTTTCACAACCCCCTCTTTTACTGCAACTTTAGTTCTGAGGGTATTAGTCCTAATGACATCATCAATCCTAATGGTGTACTTAATGCATTTCACATCAAGACTTTGTTATGGCTCCTTCAGATACAGTGGTCACATTCATCCCCTTCCCAAGATTATTATAATAACAGACTCATGTAGAAAGTAACTGAGGTGGAGGTTACAATCTCCAATGGTCCTCTCTGGCAAACCCTTCTTGCCTTCTGCTGCAGATGCAATCATAGCCTTGAACACATCCTCCCTTAGATAGATGGGAGGCATTTTGAAGGAGGAATGGTCCAAGTCTATGGAAAGACAAGAAGACCAATACTCACGTAAATGTCTTGGAGTTGAGAGCAGACTACCTTCTCCAAAGTGTAAAATCTCTATAAACAGATAAAATAATCATAGTTTGGTAAATCAAAAAGCAAGACTGAACCAGATCCTATACTTTGATTTGAGAAGCAATGAGGGTTTGGCAATGGGCAATAACCTTACATCATTTTCTTGTAGTAACACTCATCACTGGAGTACTCAATTGCCTAACAGACATGCTCAGCAGATCTCTTCCCAAGCCTCATGAGTGGGCCCTTAATCCAGACATAGCCATCCAAATATTCAGTCACTGAACACTTCTTGCTGTGATCTGTTTGCCTCTCTCTATAACAACAAATGCAGCAAATATTTTGCTATAATCCTCCATCTGGAGCAGTCAACAAGGAACACTTTGCCCAGCAATGGCCTCCTGTGCTTCTATATACTTACCCACCACTGTCCCAATACCCCAATTCTTACAGACAGTGAAGCAGTTTAAGGCAACCATCATTCTCATAGCCCTCTTTTGGATCAGGGAGATCTGGTCTGTGCTTCTAAAGGCTCATCTCAAGAAGACTCCCTAGTTTTTGAATCCATTGCAGGATCTGATCTTGCACCTTTCCTGAGAACTTCACTAAGGATCCTTAAAATTTAAAATTGACTGCCTGGTTTCTCCACTTACAATAATAGCCAATGAGACATCCTTCTCAATGGAAGTAGTTAGAACCCTAACAGCATCCCAAAAAAATTTTACCCACAGGATCTATCATATTAAGTGGAAGAGATTTGTCTCTTGGCTCTTCACTCAGAACATCAACCCCTTTTCAACTCTAATCTCAAACATTCTCCATTTAGTAATGATCCTGTTCAACACAGGCTCTAGATTTTCCATGATTAAAGTCCAGTTGACCACCATTTCATGTTGGGTTTCATGAATACTTAGTAGCTTTTCATAAAATGTCTAAAGCATTTCTCAAAGGAACCTTTTTGCTTACACCTCCTATCAGGGAACTGGTTCCTCCTCAGTTTGAATATATATATATTGTGTGTGTGTGTATATATATATATATATATATATATATATATATATATATATATATATATATATATATATATATATATATATATACACATAAATATATATATATATATATTGAAACAAACGTGACCTAAACCAAATAACACAAAAAAACACTGGCGAGTATGAAGGACGAACAGCTCAGTCTGCCTTTTAACGTTTTCTTTCTTTTAATAAAAATGAACTTCTTCAGAAATGCACCCAAAACCTTATGCATAGCTTATATACAAATTCAAAGAAGGTCACATGTAATAAATAACCAATGAATACTTTGTCACAATTATCTAGTGAAATATAAATAAATATTCAGTAATACTTTCATAATAAAATGAATACTGCCTAACTAAATATTTTTTACAAATAATCACAAAAATGTCATAAATACCAACTAAATATGAACTAAAATTTATGTATTAATAAAAAACATTTGATGTTAAATGAGCACAATTTAGCTATAAAAAAGAAAGACTTGTCTAATGCACTAGCTAAGCATTCTACTTGTCCTTTTTTTAAAAAATTCATTTTTTCTGTCTTAGAAAGAGTTGATGACACTATGTTTAGTGGAGATTTCAAGACATATTTAGAATGCAGAGAAGCCATTTGGCAAATTAGGTTAAAGGCAGACCAGCCACCAGGTTTAAACGATATGTTTAACATCAAATGTTTTTTATTAATACATAACTTTTAGTTCATATTTAGTTGGTATTTATGACATTTTTGTGATTATTTGTAAAAATATTTAGTTAGGCAGTATTCATTTTATTATGAAAGTATTACTGAATATTTATTTATATTTCACTAGATAATTGTGACAAAGTATTCATTGGTTATTTATTACATGTGACCTTCTTTGAATTTGTATATAAGCTATGCATAAGGTTTTGGGTGCATTTCTGAAGAAGTTCATTTTTATTAAAAGAATGAAAACGTTAAAAGGCAGACTGAGCTGTTTCGTCCTTCATACTCGCCAGTGGTTTTTTGTCTGTATATATATATATATATATATATAGATAGATATACATAAAAATATATACATATATATATATATATATATATATATATATACAGTGTGTGTGTGTGTGTGTGTGTGTGTGTGTGTGTGTGTATATATATATATATATATATATAGGTATCCTTCACATGACTGAGGTTTTAAAACTGTGACTTTCATATGGCCGAGACCATATGACTGAAGTTTTAAAACTTTGAATGTTCTGAATGGAGATCTCCATACAGCACGGAATGGCAAATTTTCCCTTTTCCTTCCTGTAATGCGATCTCAGAACTGGTATATTTAAATAGCAGGGGGTGTGGTGGGTGCAGGGGGGCTTGCCCACCCCCTGCAAAAAACATCTAGGAAAATGTTTTTGTTTTTATTTTTATTTCAGGTGTTCAGAGTTTTGAACCTTCGATCATATGGTCTCGGCCATATGAAATTCGAAGTTTTAAAAGTTCGATCATCTGATGAAGACCCATATATATATATATATATATATATATATATATATATATATAGTTCCATTTCACAATACTGAATTATTGAAAACTCGAACTTCATACAGTCGAGACCATATGATCGAGTTTTCAGTAACTCGAAATTAGGAAGTGAAATAAAAAAACAAAATACCCATTATTTTTGCAGGGGGGCAGGCCTCCCTGCACCCTCCCTACTTAAATATACCATCTCCATGATCGCACTATAGTGAGGAAACAGGAGATCTCCCATTCTGCGCTTCTGCATACAGAAATGGTTTTTGTGTTTGTTGTTTTTTTTTAAATTACACTTCGTAATTTCAAGTTACAGAAAACTCGATCATAAGGTCTCGACCATATGAAGTTCGAGTTTTCAGTTATTTGAAATGGAACCATATGTGTATGTGTGTGTGTGTATATATATATATATATATATATATATATATATATATATATATATATATATATATTTACACACACACACACACATATATATATATATATATATATATATATATATATATATATATATATAGTCAGGTAGAACCATATATACACACATACATACACTACATACACACACACACATATATCAGGCCATTATAAATTACTGCCAGGCACAGCTCTCAACCTTTTGCTTTCAAAAATGAGGTGCAAAGCTAAAGCAATAATCCAGACTGGTTGTGCTGATTTAGAAAACTGACAGAATTAGAAATCTGAATTAACATGCATTTTATACATTACAAAGAGCCTGTACTTCAATGACTGTCATTTGTTGGCCATAATCCCCCGTGTGTTTTCATGACATAAGTTATTATGTGAGGGAATGGAGCTCATTTCAAGCCAAAATCTAGAAAGCTTCTTAAAATCACAGATAGTTGAAAGGTATGAGAATATAGAGAAAAAAAAGGAAAAAACAGCAGCAATGGACAGTACATGAAAGGAGGAATGAAATACTTATTCAGTACTTCCTAAGTCATAAAATCATAAATGCATTTCACGTAAGCTTCTTCAAGAATGCTACTATGCATGTCGTCTATACCCATTAAACTTTTTTTTTAACTTCTGGCAATAGATAGTTATCATGTCTGCAGCCATGTAAGGGATGTCTCCCATTGTCTCTGCAGCATTCTGAACTATGTCTTTGCTTATCATGATGTCTACGTTTTTTTGCCCCTCAATGGGCATCAGATTCACAGTGCTCCTCCCAGTGTTTCCTGTTGAAACCAGATTATACCTTTCAACCTCTTAGAGCAAGAAATATGGACAAAGCCATAAATAAAAGTGGGACAAAGGCCCAAAAACAGGGACAAATTTTAAATATTGCTCTTTCAAGCTTAGAAAGTTGATAGAATAACAGATTTTACATTAGCATGAATTTTCTGAAGGGTGTGAAGTCTGAAATGTAAATGTTTGTCATTATTTTCTAACTTCAATCTTTAATAATTTCCTACTAATTTGCCCGAAAAGCACAGTTTTATGAAAAGCAGACCAAAAATATGAGGCAAAAATCTGGGCAATTGAGAGGTATTCTTCAGAATTAGAATTAAGGTATGCGTATATGTGTGTTTGTGCATGTGAAATGTCCTAGTTAGGTTTGGCAGATTATTTAATTTTCTCATACTCATACTCTGTACCTTAATTACAAGAGAAATAGCCTGCACCCTCTAAATCAACTACCAGAGTAATCAAAGTGCATTTTCAAGGAACTGTGAGCTAAAAGGAAAGAGAAGTTTACTGCTGTTCATGCTAAATCTGTTTACAATGTGCAACTGTTTTGTTTATCAAATGGTCATCACTATTTGTGCTATAGAATTTTAATGCATTGTTTGTAGCACATTAGGTAGTACACTTGCCTTTGATGTAGAAGACTATGGGTTCTACCCCCACAGCATATAGATAGATCGCTGATACTACGTTGTACTTTAAGGAGGGTGGGGATGCTACAGTCCTGAGTGTGTTTTTCTTTGGATGAGATGTTTAGTGATTATGAACCCTTTGTCAGTTTGCCGTCCATTCCCTGTTGCAACATTACCAGCTTACCTTTTTTTTTTCATGAAACCTAGGCAATTTATTCTTCAAGGGCAGCAGGCAATGAATTTGTAGATGAAATACTGAAAAATAAAACTGTTTGCTAGCAGCAACCTTTTCTTTAGTTACAGACCTCTGTAATGCGAAATTATTCAGATGACTTTTACTTCTGCAGAGATTGCGCATACTGACTGATATTGAGCAACAATTTATGGTTGAAATGTTTTGTAATGGTTAGTGCTGTCATTATTGGTTGACATGATATGTTTCATTTCTTACTGGAAAAAATGTTCAAAACTACAAATTTAAAACAATTTAACAAGTGGTGCTATATTATACAAGGAATATCATTTAATACAATCAGGAAGGTGAATCAAAGAACACATGCAAGGGGCCTGCGATTTGAAAATAGCCCACAGATAAACTTTATCTCCTACTGGCCAAATGGATTTTCTTTGAATATTGGTTTCAATGCTGTTTTAGTGAATGTGAGTTTCAAAGGCATAGAAGTTTTAATGCTATGTCTGTTTTCATTGTGACACTGTATTGTTTTATTTACCAAATGTCTATCAGTGTTTGTGCTATAAAATCTAAAATAAAAGCTTTAAATTAAATCCAAATATCTGTAATCATTGTAGAAGCAAAGAAAAAAAAATAGAAGGCACACTGACAGGTTTGAACAGTGTTTATGGCAACAAGGAAGAAATAGCCAAGTAATGGGACACTGAAATGACAGCGCACTGGGAATGGGCAGTTGCTGTATATGTGTAGGTGGCCCTTGATCCATTACCTTGTCCAGGACCCCAGCTGACCAAGATCTGGCTATGCCTCTGATGCAATGCTCGATGGAGTTAGACTACACATATTTTGTATTGTATCTTTCATGTTAGAATTTCCTTGAAGAGTGGAAGCTTTTAATGGCTTGTGATTTTTTGGCATACAATCTCTTCACAAAGAAAAAAAATGTCCAAAGTATTCTACCTTAGTTTCACAATGCATGTAGCATACCTCACAGAGTTAAAATGACAAGTAGATCTTTTAGTCCATAGTCTGATTCTTCCTTTCCATATGGATGTTTTGTATCTGAACACGTTACTAAAGTCTGAATCATTCATAAAAGAAGGCACCTAGTCTTAACAGGCTTATTCAGTTTACATTTGAGTGATATATATCAAAACCTTTGCTTAGAACTAGAACAAATATTTCCCAACTGATTTTGCAGCTGCACAGCAATCTGAAACATTTTAAAAGCTCCTCAGACACATCCATCTTCTGCTTAACTAGAAAAGGAAGAGAGAAAGTGAATATCTGTTCCTATATTAGGTATATAAGGCAAGCAGCAAATGATAGTACATTGTTCTGCAAGGATATGAGCACAGGAAGCTGAGAACTGACAATGCATGGCTGTTGTTAGACTAGGATAATGCTGCCCTGCCATAGTGGCCAAAATCATCACCGCCAAGATGCTTGGTTTTCTTACCTGCATCACTGCCTTATCCACTAATGCGAGGATGCATGTCTGTGATGTAATTAATTAGAGATTCCTAGGGCACATTAAGGGGCACAGTAGAAATGAACCATGTAATTCAATACAGCCTCATGTTTAATTCAGCATATTGAGTATCTGTCAGTTTGAAGTGTAGGCTTATACAAACTGCATATTTATGGCATCCCTCTCAGAAACTGATGGCTTTATGTAACAATCAATATCAAAATAAGCCTTTATCATCCCATGAGAAGCCAGTCTTGCAACTTAAAGGTAATAAAGTGAAAGCGGTATTTAGTTTATCTGGACAGACCTGGAAAAACTAAACCAAGAAGAAACAGTAGCAGTGCTCTGATAAAGAATAGGCTCACAACAAACAAAAATCCAAAAGATACAAAATGAGCCAATTCACCACGGCTGTAGAAATCCACTTTTAATTCACACAGAAAAAGTAAGCGCTTTCACGGTTTCCTTGACCGCTTCCTCAGACTGATATTCAGTCTGAGGAAGTGGTCAAGGAGACTGTGAAAGCGCTTACTTTTGCTGTGTGTATTAAACCTTGAAAAACTAAGCTGGAATCAGCTTTAAGGTTTCAAAAGCCACTGAAAACAGCCACAGGAAGAATGCTTTAACACATTTACAGGCTTGAATTACCAAACCATGGAATATTTAGCAGAAATAATTTTGAGATTTACTACTCTGCTTCTTATGAAAGTCATGGGTTTACACTATCAGTGTGCAGTTTTCTTCAAGCAAAAACAATGTCCAAGCTTTTATTTCCATTTTTTATTTGCATATCACTTTGAAAAGGGTTTTATTCATGCCAGCCAGTGACAAATAAAAGCAACAAAAATTACATAATTATTTATCTATACACAAAACAATGCTACATGGATGTTTCAATCACAACTGAAGCAGCTGAAAACTAGGCCCGAAATATACATAAAGTACTTAAGCAAGAATTAATTCCTTCTGCTAGCAGAAATAGCACATCGCCTATTAATGAGTCTTAAAACCTGAATACAAAAAAAAAAAAACTTTACTCACCGCATGGACACTGAACAGACTAATAAACGACAAAAGCCTGCTGTCAGAAGTATACCTTTTTAAACAACATCATTTGCTGGCTGCCAGGATAAAAAGGGAATGCTGTGTCACTTGCCAGAATGGTAAAGCCTGGTGTCTTACAGTGATTAACCGCCTGTAATTCAGCAAACTACATGTCTATTATCAACAAATCACCTTATCAAATAGCACTGAAGGAGACGGCCCTGTCAAGGAACAGGTCTCACAAAATGCTGCTTGTTTAACTCAGGTATGGAGGAAATTCTGCATTGAAGAAAGCTATAAAAATATATTCCTCTGAAAGATAGACAGGTTTCTACATTGCCAAGCATAGAAGAAAATCAAAAAGTAACAGAAAAAAAAAATAAAAGCAGCAAATACAAAATAAAAAAAAAATATTGCTTGCAGTTATTCAAGATTATGCACTTGACAAACTGCAAGTTCACTGTACCTTGGTGGAATAGAAAACTACTCAAGAGGATCCACAAACTCAGACTTACTATAAATGCCTCCCATATTTGCCTTTATAGTTTCATAGTTCTAAGGATCGCATTTCACCAGCTGCTTATAACACCATTATATCATTAACATTTAAATATCAAGTGTAATGCTTGAACTTACCCTTCAGGTCTATCCCACAATTCACCTCTCACAGCCATATTCCTTGGTTGTCTAAACACTGTAAATTTGGTTGCACAAACATATAGTCCTAGTAACAGGGGTCTAATAAAGGTCAAAAGACACTTTATACTCAATAAACTTGTGAACTTAAATATTTGCTACAAGTTATATTTGTAGAGATATATAATTATGGTAAGTTCTCCACTTATCTGTTGTGTATTACTTTGACATGTCTCTTGTAACATTATGCCAAGAAGCCTGGTTCCTTGGTACAGAGGGATGAGGTAAGTTCTCCACTTATCTGTTGTGTATTACTTTGACATGTCTCTTGTAACATTATGCCAAGAAGCCTGGCCCCTTGGTACAGAGGATGAGGTAAGTTCTCCAATTATCTGCTGTGTATTACTTTGACATGCCTCTTGTAACATTATGCCAAGAAGCCCGGTCCCTTGGTACAGAGGGATGAGGTAAGTTCTCCACTTATCTGTTGTGTATTACTTTGACAAGTCTCTTGTAACATTATGCCATGAAGCCTGGCCCCTTGGTACAGAGGGATGAGGTAAGTTCTCCACTTACCTGTTGTGTATTACTTTGACATGTCTCTTATAACATTATGCCAAGAAGCCTGGTCTCTTGGTACAGAGGGAAGAGGCAAGTTCTCCACTTCTCTGTGGTGTATTACTTTGACATGTCTCTTGTAACATTATGCCAAAAAGCCTGGTCTCTTGGTATGAGGGATGAGGTAAGTTCTCCACTTATCTGTTGTGTATTACTTTGACATGTCTCTTGTAACATTATGTCAAGAAGCCTGGTCCCTTGGTACAGAGGGATGAGGTAAGTTCTCCATGTATCTGCTGTGTATTACTTTGACATGTCTCTTGTAACATTATGCCAAGAAGCCTGGTTCCTTGGTACAGAGGGATGAGGTAAGTTCTCCACGTATCTGCTGTGTATTACTTTGACATGTCTCTTGTAACATTATGCCAAGAAGCCTGGCCCCTTGGTACAGAGGGATGAAGCCCTAACTATGTGGCTCAGGTGGCCCATCATTGATTAGTGGCTCCTGATAGACCATGTGGGGGGATGGGCCTGAGCAGCTGTAATCAGCTCAGTTATTTTGGGAGGGGGACTACTAAAACTTGTTGCCCCACCTGTAGAAGCCAAGTTGGCTCTCACTGTATTGGGTATGGGCTTCCCTGTTGGGCTGGGGAAACTGGAGGTGTGTTTAGGAGCATGCATTTTTTCACTCCCTGATCAGTCAGCTATAGTGAGTTTGCAAGCAGCCTAAAGGAAGAAAGAGAAGATCATTCTGCTTGACTTGCAGCTAGCCCTCACCCTACCACCTGACTCCTGTTGATGGGAGAACATGTGGTCAAGAGGGATTCCCAGGCAGGACTGAATGGACTACAGAGGTATTGCCTAGATCAAGGAGGCCTATTTTCAACCCATACAGAATGAATGGGCAAAATTTGTGCAGTAAGTTGAACTACTGGATACGGTGTTGTGGAGATGGGGAGGTGGAAATTGTTACTGCAAGGCAGAGCGCTCTGCAAAATATGAACAAATATAGAGGGAAGAATCATGCATTACAGTATGAAAAAAATGCTTTAAGGCTAAGGAACATTTTGCAAAACAGTCCCCCCAAAGGAAAATATCACAACACTATCTAGTCTATAAGCCTTTATAAACGTTAGGCAGAAGCTTATGTTACAGCAGAAGACATATTTTCCAAGGATAAGTAGAACAGAAAAAAGCCCAAGATAATTGAGCATGTGGGCTCCCTATTTTAAGTGTGAAATGCATCTTGTTCGCCTAAAAAATAAACTGCAATTCAAACAAAGAACAGAGGATCATTAAATTAACTGTTACACCTTTAAACCCTTTTTTGAAAGTAAGATCCACCACCCTGCACCCCACCTACAAGTTCCCTGTTTCAGACAGTATAAGGGATACTCCGGGGTACTACAGCCTCGGACTTAGTATATGTTCTCCTTATTCACACTTTCACTAGTGAGATGACTGCAACTGCAGTCTCTGTAAATTTAGCAGGCAATTGGGCCTTTGCCATTTCAATTACAGGCATTTTCTGATGAATAAATAAAATGCATTCTAATATCTACTTTTCCTGATTCTGTTTGGACATTTTCTACCCATATCTGCAAAGGGTTCAAAATCAAGAGTCTAATACATTAATTAGTTCTTTCCAAATGAAAGTAATTTATAGGCAGGATATTAGATCAGTTTCTACCTGATGAGAAACTACATAACTTGGTTTACATACAGTAGAGAAGCTACTTTAAGATTAAAGCTTGAATTTGTTAAATGGTCACCACGACCTTGTGGATTATAATAAATGGTGTGAGCAAAGACATGCAGTTCAGAAATCTTTCTGGAAGAGGTGATGAGCATCGAGAAAGGATTACCCCAGGGCAACCATTATAGAACTTAAGTAGTGTATATGGCAGCTAAACTTTGTCCTTAATGGAAAACGTTTCTGAAGAACAGCAGGATTGTTTCTGTCCTTGTTAAGGGTAGACGATTTTAGTCCAACCAGAAGCTAAACAGATCTGAAATATAACCTTAAAAAAGAGGCAGATAAATAAATTTCAGAATGGCAATGTTTTATGTAGTAAGAACTTGTTAGACACATGCAGAAAAAGGGGATAATTTTCCACACATATCTGAGTGCAGTTGTCATGTGAGGTGCTTTATGGCAGGTTCTCTGAGGACTTCAGTGATGTTCAGAGTTCCTTAAATTTGTTGCCATCAGTCAGTGAGACAAGCATGAAAAAGGTGTTACTTGAGGATAAGATGTTTGATTGTCCTCATAATCACAGTTAGTAAAAAGGGGAGAACTGGAGGGCCTAGTGGTTTCTGTTGAGACGGAGACAGCAACAGGGAAGTCAATGGTGCCAAGACACTAATGGAGTTTTCACCATTACACGAGCTTTTTCACTTCCTTTTTTGAGTGTTATACTTGGAATAACTGTAATGAGTATAAAGAAACAGAGAAAACCCTTTCTGTACTGTAACTCAAAACTGTCAACAAGAAAGCCCTTCTCTGGGTTGATAGATCACAGACAGATTTTGCATTCAAAATAAAAGAGAAAAACTAAATTGAGAACCCTTTTAATGGTAAAAATCAATTTGCAGTATCCCAGAGTTTAATCCATATTCACATGTTTGTCTTACACAAACCACAATATCTCTTACAGTGTACTGATTCATTTCTGAAGATTGGGCTTGGAGGCTCACCATTTCAAGATGCTTTCACAGGATCTGAATGCAGCAGCAGGTCGAGAAAACTGCTGATATACTTAATAATGGACTGCTGAAGTAGGTTGGCTATTCCAAATGATGCCTGACCTTCCTCCAGTAGCCACTTGTGTATTTTCTATACAATATAACATTAATGTGAAGGCCACATAAAACCTGTTTTTTGTACAATATGACATTAATGAGAAGGCCACGTAAAGGCTGTTTTCTCTACAATATAATGTTAATGTGAAGGCCACATAAAGGCTGTTTTCTGTACAATATAATGTTAATGTGAAGGTCACGTAAAGGCTGTTTTCTGTACAATATAATGTTAATGTGAAGGCCACATAAAGGCTGTTTTCTGTACAATATAATGTTAATCTGAAGGCCACATAAAGGCTGTTTTCTGTACAATATAATGTTAATGTGAATGCCACATAAAGGCTGTTTTCTGTACAATATAATGTTAATGTGAAGGCCACATAAAGGCTGTTTTCTGTAAAATATAATGTTAACGTGAAAGCCACATAAAGTCTGTGTCCATAACCATAGTCTTGACCTACTTCAAAGGATTAGTCAGCTGAAAATAGAAATGTCTGTCACCACAACCCCCTAATGCCAATCTCTTTAACTCTTATGTTGCTAGTGTCATAAGATGTCAAAAATGCATGGGATATTATTTTTCTGACTGTGCCTATGACTTCTTGCACTCTGGCCAGGACCTGGCGGCTTCTAAAAGGCTTGGAACTCTTGAATACCATTTATAGGTGGAGATTTCTGAAGCCTTGTCATATGGCAAATGTATTTAATGCCTGTGATGGACAGGGCAGCTGTGACATACAACCAGTAAAAAAAACGCTGGGAGCCCCCAATGGAGGAACGTATCCAATCAATGAAATAGTCTTGTTGGAGTAAATGAATTTATTGACTCCACATAACACATACACTAATACATTAACGCTTCAACACAAACAAATGCGTTTTCGTAAAAAACTTCTTCAGATAATGCAAGACCAAGTAGGAACTGTTTGAACAGTTATATGCATGATTCAAATAAAACTTGTATCTCCCTATTGGTTCACACATTAATTGAATGATTGATTCATTAACAAAAACATTTCATTAAAAGAGATATAGTTTAAAATAGTACACAATTTTTTACTATACAATGTATACTAAGTATATCAGTCAATATGATAGTAAATGTAAATAACTGAATCTGTTTGAATATGTATAATAAATATGTAAATATAGTGAAAATATATATTAAAATTGTTGGATATATATTGTATATATATATATATATATATATATATATATATATATATACTTTTAAAAAATTTTAATGAAGCTTTAGTGTGTATGTTAAATAGAATAATTTAATAAAACAATATAAAATAATTTGATAGAATCTCAACTACAATAATAGTAATAATAATTTATAATTTAGCCTGTCTTAATTTTAACACTGGTTTAATTGAAATAGTGTCATTTAATCCAGGGGGGGTAGTGGCATCCAAAATAATTTGCCAAAAAAGTTCTCGGTATTCTAACCGGGCTTCCCATATACCCCCCCCTGGTATCTTTGTCAACTACTTCCAATACAAAAAATGAGTAAGTAGCCTCTTGACAGGTGACTTTGTGACGATATAATGCATTTGTGTGATTTTGTTTACTGAAACGACAAAAAATCTCAAGGATGCACCATGTAGCTTGCCAACCAAATATCCAACTGGTGTAAAAACCAAACGATTGTAAAATCAACAAGTTCTTTATTTGTGTGAACAATGGTAAGCGCTTTCACGTCTAAAAGACGCTTCTTCAGACCTCTATGTTACAACATTTCACTTACTCCTTAAATATAAAGACAATTATCACATTCATTTAATTAATTAAGCCATTTCTAATTTAAAGTGCAAGTGCATAAATCAAAAACTTAAAAAATAGAAATCTTATATGTATAAATATATAAACATCAGTTAGATTTATTCGGAATAGATGGTATATCAAAGTACTAACACGTATTAGTTAAAATAAAAATAAAACACTAATGTATAAAATGGGAACAATAAAAAGTGCTTAAAATGTCGATGAAGCTTTGTATAACCATAACAATTAATTCTTGAGGAAATTAATTGTTGGAATTTGACTATTTTCTATATAAAAAATTTTTGATGAAATGACATTAAAGCATTATAACATAAGTAAGCACATAAAAAACACTAAATGCCAATATCAATGTTTCAAAGGCCTAGATATTAAATGCGGCTTTAAGGTAATTTTTTCATTAAGCCCAAACTTATGTGCTTGTAGCCTAAGGATCCATCTATTCTCTATTTCCTCTGTATGGTTTTTTACATTACCTAGTCTATTTGTTCTTCTCATGGTTTCAAGCGCTCTAAACTTGAAGCTGTGATTGGATCCATGCTCCATAATATGAGATGCCAAAGCATTAGTATCATTTTCCTTATTTACTGCATATATGTGTTCCCTTATCCGTTCACAAAGAGTTCTGTTTGTCTTTCCTATGTAGAACTTATCACATATTTCACACTGTGCCAAATAAACTAGATCTTTTGTTCTACAGTCCGCATATCCTTTAAAGGTATAAACCTGACCTGTATGAGGATGTGTAAAACTTTCCTTGTCTGTTATATATTTACATTGATTACATGTACGGCAAGGGAAAGTCCCTTTCCTTTGTGATTGCAGTGACTTATTCCCAGTTTTTTCATAGCACAATAATCTTTTTAAAGACTTCATATTTTTATAGGTTATACTAGGCTTGTCATATATTAACATTCTAATCCTATCATCCATCAATAATAATTTCCAGTTATTTTCTATAATTTGCTTCACTTGTCCATTTCTATTTGTATATGGGATAATTAATCTATTTTTCTTTCTTTGAGTATTTGCAGTATCCCCATTGTCACATGATTGCCTGTGAAAAAACGGCTTACCTTTGTGTGTTCTTAGACTACTACATGATGTGATTGTTTCTTTTACCTCTTTCTCCTTGTACCCTCTAGAGGTAAACTTACTAACCAAATCAGCTTCCTGTTCTTTAAAAACCATATCTTGTGTAGTAAGTTTGGATGTTCTAAGTACCTGATTCTTCACAATGTTGGAATATATATGTTTAGGATGCATGCTGTTTCGATGTAGCAAATTGTTTCTCCAACTCGGCTTCCTAAAAATTTCTGTATCTATTCCATCTGGCCCTTTGGTGAGCTTCACATCAAGGAACTCAATATCAGTCTTAGAGTGTGAATTTTCAAAAGCCAAAAAGTCTGTAGTGCCATTAAGGTATTTCACAAAATCATATAGATCTTTCTCATTACCCCCCCACACAAAAAACACATCGTCGACAAAACGACCATAGTATTTGATTCATTCAGCATATAATACATTGTTGAAAACATAAGTGTCCTCCCAATAAGCCAATACCAAATTGGCGTAGGAGTTTGCACAGGGAGTGCCCATGGCAACTCCCTTCATCTGCAAAAAATAACTGTTTTCATGTAATAATACATTATTTTCTAATACCATTTCTAACAATAACATCAATTGTATCACCTTGTTGTTAGTTAATCCCTTTTCTAATAAGTAAAGTCTCACATATTCTATACCTATGGTGTTCGGTATACAAGTAAACAAAGATTTGACATCTAATGTTACGAATATGTCATCCCTGCCAGTAGGCCTCCAATTATTGGATTGGGCTAAATTCTCCAAGAATTGTTGAGTATCTTTTAAAATATGACCTGCTTCACTAACAAATGGTTTAAATTGTTTATCCAAGTATATCGATATCGACTCTGTCAACCAGCCTTTGCTGGATATGATGGGTCTAAGGGGGGGGTCAAACAACTTTTTATGAATTTTTCGGAGACCCCTAAACGTAGGTATCAATGGATCTTCTATTAAAAAGTATTTATACAAATTTTCATCTATCACATTACTCAATAGTAAATCATAGAGATGACTATGAAATCTCTTTATTAAGTTATTCAAAGAATACCTACCCAAAGGTTTATAAGTAGCTTCATCTAGTAACATGTCAGCTATTTTCGTCAAATACATAACCCTATCCATTACGACCACTGCTCCCCCTTTGTCTGCCTGCCTAATGACAATTTTCTCATTTTTTTGCAAATTTGAAAGGCCTTTCCTTTCTATATTTGACATGTTAAAAAACTCAGTTTTTACATCTTCGTTGCCATATAAATTCATTAAATCAGTTTCACAAGCTCGCTCAAATACATCTAAGAGCGGATGCAACGGTGGCATAAAAACAGACTTTTTTTAAAAACATTGATGTTTTCTATATTTTCAGTATCTAAGTTTTCATTGAAATACATCATCTTTAAGGCAATGTTTCTGGTAAACATTTTTATGTCAATAATGAAGTTGGTAACATCAACAGTACCAGAGGGTATAAAACTCAAGCCGCTGTTCAGTATTGAAATTTCTGATTCATTTAGTTCATAATTAGAAATATTTACCACTAAATCTTGCTTATTGACCTCAAGGCTTTCTTCTGCCTTTCGTATGTTTCTTCCGTATATTTTCTCTTCCTTACTTTGTTTTGCGGAGACCATCTCTTCCTTTCCTGTGTTTGAATAGGGAGAGGAAAAGATGGAAAACCATCAGCTTCTACAAAGACCTCACTTTCATTTGATGAAAGAATGACCGCCGAGCCATTGCCAGGCGTCTTCCTGCGTACGACCGGATCAATGGAGTGTTCCACATCTAAAACTTCATTTCTTTTGAAGACATTTCCCTCACCATTAACATGCACTATAGCTGCTGTTGTTATTTGCCTTTTATTGGTAATCATAGATCCCATGCTATTCGCGCTGTTAGCATTGGTGTTGCTGATATTCAACGGCTCCGTAGTAATAGTTTTGGGTGTTTCAACACTGAAGGACTCTTGGGATTTTCTGAGAATTTTAAAACCAGAATTGTATCGAGACAATTTACTGTTTATTACACTTGATGTTATTGATTTATTTGGAAGCATACCACACGACATAGGTTTATTATGGTTGGAGGAATACATGGTTACCTTTGGTTCACTTACACACAATGATTTTATTACCATTCTTGCCTTGACGGAAACCATTTTGAACAACAATTTCATGTATTATCAGGGAGAATTTTATAAACAACATCGTGGTGTGGCAATGGGGGCCCATTGTGCCCCAACTTATGCCAACATTGTTATGTCTTGGTGGGAGCACACCTTTATTTTGAACAGCAGATATCAAGACTGTTGGATTTTATACAAGCGTTTTTTAGATGACATCTGCATATTTTGGACAGCAGGGAAAGAAAAATTTTTGGAGTTTTTGTCATATATCGAAAATACTACCAATTTTTTGGATTTCACTTACAAAGTGAACTATGAAACATTCAATTACTTAGATGTTAACATTTCCAAACTTAATGGTAGATTCTCATCAAGAGTATACAGAAAACTGACATTCTCCAACTCCTAACTGCACTTCCACAGTGGGCATCCTTTTTTCCAAAAGAAAAATCTGGTAAAAGGGCAACTTGTGAGAATTAGTCGGATGACATCGGAAGACAATGATTTTTTACTAGAATGTGAAAATGTATGCAAGATGTTTGCCAATAGGGGTTACCCCCCACCACTATTGAAAGAATTGAAACAGGAAGTCCAAAAAGGTAGATTAGATAGATTTTTTCCTATTTTGGGACAGCCCATTTCCAACATTACTGGTACCCCAGCAAGTAACACTAATAATAGACAGGATACCTATGTATTGGACTACAATGGAGATTCAAATGTTATTAAGTATGTGATAGGCAGGGAATGGACCAAATTTCTTGAATTTACAGATTTGGAACCCTTACGGAATATTCCATTAACTTTTACATATAGAAGGGATTTAAATTTTAAAAATATTTTTGAAAATAAAACTAGAAACAAAGGCCGGGCAAGGGTAGGTACTTTCAAATGTGGGTCTTGTTCCCAGTGTTGTTATGTGTTTAATGGATCCAATTTAGAATTGACTAGCAGAAACAAAACATTATATAGTTTTTGTTTTGCCAATTGTCACACAATTCGACTAGTATATCTTGCTTTATGTAAAACATGTGGTTCCTTTTAATTCGGAAAGACTGAAAGGAAACTGAAAGCACGTATTTACGAACACTGTTATGAAATCAGTAAACAAAATCACACAAATGCATTATATCATCACAAAGTCACCTGTCAAGAGGCTACTTACTCATTTTTTGTATTGGAAGTAGTTGACAAAGATACCAGGGGGGGTATGTGGGAAGCCCGGTTAGAATACCGAGAACTTTTTTGGCAAATTATTTTGGATGCCACTACCCCCCCTGGATTAAATGACACTATTTCAATTAAACCAGTGTTAAAATTAAGACAGGCTAAATTATAAATTATTATTACTATTATTGTAGTTGAGATTCTATCAAATTATTTTATATTGTTTTATTAAATTATTCTATTTAACATACACACTAAAGCTTCATTAAAAAATTTTAAAAGTATATATATATATATATATATATATATATATATATATATATATATATATATATATATATATATATATACAATATATATCCAACAATTTTAATATATATTTTCACTATATTTACATATTTATTATACATATTCAAACAGATTCAGTTATTTACATTTACTATCATATTGACTGATATACTTAGTATACATTGTATAGTAAAAAATTTTGTAACCAACAGCAGCAAACAGGAATAAGAACAAACCAAATAAAGCAGGATGCAGGATAAAATTTATTCCGGTACCTCGGCCCAACAGCCTTCAAAGGAATAAAATACATACCTCCAAATGCAGTATATATACACTGGTACTACTAACAATCAATTAAATATAATTGAAGGAAATTAGGACAACACACAAAAAATTAAAGAGACATACATAATTTTAAGCTCTCAATCCACTTAATAACAATAAATTACTATCAAAATTGCTATTAAATGTTTAAATTTATTTCTAAATTTAAACCTCCAGGTTTTAATGTACCATATTTTAAGATAAATCTGCTTTCTAGATTCAATAAACTTTTTAAATAGTTACCTCCAAAAGAAGCACTGGGTTTTGCCAAAGCACTAAAAAATAGTGAATCCACAGACCCTTTATGTGCATTCTGGAAATGTTCAAATATTGGACTACTAGTTCTAACATTACGTACATCACCAATATGCTCTAATATACGTTTTTTTAGTTGTCGTTTTGTCTGACCTATATAATATTTGGGCACTAAACAGTCACAACCAATGATGTAAACTACACCACAAAAACTGCAGTTGAATTTGTTTTCAATTATATTTAATTGTATTTAATTGATTGTTAGTAGTACCAGTGTATATATACTGCATTTGGAGGTATGTATTTTATTCCTTTGAAGGCTGTTGGGCCGAGGTACCGGAATAAATTTTATCCTGCATCCTGCTTTATTTGGTTTGTTCTTATTCCTGTTTGCTGCTGTTGGTTACAAAAATTTTTACTATACAATGTATACTAAGTATATCAGTCAATATGATAGTAAATGTAAATAACTGAATCTGTTTGAATATGTATAATAAATATGTAAATATAGTGAAAATATATATTGCTTTATTTGGTTTGTTCTTAAAAAATTTTGTACTATTTTAAACTATATCTCTTTTAATGAAATGTTTTTGTTAATGAATCAATCATTCAATTAATGTGTGAACCAATAGGGAGATACAAGTTTTATTTGAATCATGCATATAACTGTTCAAACAGTTCCTACTTGGTCTTGCATTATCTGAAGAAGTTTTTTACGAAAACGCATTTGTTTGTGTTGAAGCATTAATGTATTAGTGTATGTGTTATGTGGAGTCATTAAATTCATTTACTCCAACAAGACTATTTCATTGATTGGATACGTTCCTCCATTGGGGGCTCCCAGCGGTTTTTTACTGGTTTTTGGTTTCTATTTTCTTGCTGGCATCACTACAGATTTTTGATTTTATAGCTGTGACATACACCCAATTCCCATACCTGTCAGATACTTTAGATTTTCTAATGGGGTGAAGATGGATTAACTTGCAGGTCTATGGTCTAATCTTAAGGCCTTAAATTTGTAAGGAAACTATGCCATCAAATGGTGGGAAGAATTCCTGTCTGCCTTTTTGGGTACTAACAGCAGTTAATCCAGGTGGTGCCAACTACTTTCATTATGAGTCTGCTGAGTGAAAACTCTAATAAATCTGTGGCTACATCTTGACAAAGTTGGGTCCCTCCTAAGAGCAGTCACAAACACTACAGATTATCAAGAGCAATTTCCTCAGGCAAAGGTCATCCATGGTTGACTATGAAGAATGATAAGATTTGTCTGCCAGATCCTTTGAGTCAAGAAAGAGGATACTGTGCTAACTGGTGGGAAGTAGATTCTTTTTATCAAGAATAAACGTAAAATCAAGCTTGGACCCCTTCTTCGACTTGGAAGTATATTTGGATGCTTTGTGTGTGCGTGTGGGGCTCCAGCCTTACTTTGCCCACCAATGTCATAGTTAAAATGAAGAAGTAGGAGATAAAGAAAAGTTAGGGCATGAGGAACACAATCTCTTTTATCCTTGATGAAGTCTATGAAACAGTCCAAACACATACCAGAAATCTATTCCCGAGTCTCTGAGCCATGAAATAATGACTAGGGAAGAAATAAGACTTTGATCTAATGACAATACCCTAGGATTCCATATCTGACCGTATCACTTCAAAACCAAACTGCACAAATCCAAGATGTTATCCTGTGTGGTTCCTGGTAAACATGCAGAACCGCTGGTGATTTAAAGGGCAACTGGTGAGGACTAAGAAACTAGACAAAATATCTGTAGGATCCTGGTGGCAAGTGGTGCTGGGGTGATAATCACACCAAGCAAAAGTTGTTTAAAATTAAAGTCTGATGATTTAGACAGAAATAATGAACTTACCCTGGCCACATAGATACTGTCAGCACAGCTGTCTGGAATTTTGTAAATGGGTATGTGCCATTTGTGAATGTCAATATGCTTCATGTAAGATGCTTGTGTTACAACCTTATTAGAACTGTATGTTATCTGTATATCAAACTAGTTTTATACAGGCATGTGTGTTGAAAAGGGTTTGTAAAGTACTGAGCTTAAAGCTGTATCCACAGTGTACCCTACTGGAAAAGAACAGAAATGTATATACACTGTTGTAATTGTTTAAATGTATATATTTCAACAGGGGAAAGTGGAACACATGAAGTTAACTTGCAAAACTTCAGAAAAATAGTTGAAATTAAATTACTTTATGGCTGGGTCATAAAAAGATGTTATCTTTCAAATTTCAGTGAATAACAGACACAATGTATAAACTAGGGAGCTTTCTGCATTATCTTGCAAGTACTTTATTGTTTTATGACTTCCAGCAAGTACCAAAATTTGGGGGAAAGCCCTTCGGTATGTATTTTCACAAGTAGATGCTAAATGCTACCAGCTGCATCAATGGTTGTTTTTGAGCCTGGGAACTGAAGTCATATGACAAGAAATGATGTCATTCTGTAAGTATCCCAGCGGTAATATTTGAGATATTAATTTGGAAATTCTCTTAGAGAGAGACTGAGTACTCTGTATTTTGTCTTTGACCTGACAAGAAGATCCATTTACCACATCTGCCTTGTTGCTCTGTAATTAAGTTATCTAAGATATAGTAATTCTCTAGCTATAGTAAAGAATATAGCAAAGTTTAATTTAGATGTTTTTCTTTATTTATTTGAGACTGTCCTGCAATGTTGTTTTAAATATTTCCTGTTATTTTGAACTCTAATATTACTCTGATCTTATACTGAATACTTTCTTGTTCTTTTATTATTTATTATTAAATATATTTAAACCTTTCATTGTGGCTGATCTGTGTGTAGAGGCATATTTATGCTTTGAGAGTACTTCCATATTTATTTGGTGACACTGTGTGGGCCACTCCTAATAGCCTTGCTCTTGGTCAAACTACCATTTGTATTAATGGTAACATTACATAGTAAGATTGGGCACTCTAAGTAGCTGATAAGGTGCTGGCTAGTGGCAATGAAAACGATCTTATAGTCTGGGCAGAAGGGGGCATAGCTAGTAAACCTGTATCAGCCTTTCTCCGGTGTGTGTGTCTGTGTATAAATCAAACCTCTACATGTGTGTGGCAGCTACTTGGGCAGGAACAAGAAGCACTGGTTGGACAGAAAAGGTGCTGGAGGTTTTGGCTTGGTCACTCAGCTGAGATCTCAACTCTATAGCTCTGTCAGTGGGGTGGGGGTCTTATTGGTGTTCTAGGGAAAGAGGGAGAAACCAGCCCCACACTGACTGTGGTCTCTGTTTGCTCTTATGGGAAACTGCACTTGATGCAGAGAGCTGCATCTGGAAATAATGTGTGTGTACTTATCCTCCCAATGTACATCCCTCTTTGGTGCCATTGGTGAGGATTGAGGCGCCTTGATTACTCGGCCAGTGAATGGGCATCACAGTGTGCTTTGACATAGTCATGAAAGATGAATAAATGGATGAAAGACTGACACAAGTGATTGAAATGAGAATAAAAACTAGTGAAACTAACAATGGTAGGTGAGAAGGTGAGAGAGGACAACTAAGTAAACAGGTTGCTGAGCTCTGTTCCATGATGGTACTGAAATGATATTCACATGTGGACTTCACTGTGTGTGTAGAAATATATGTGATTTAATGGGAGATCTAGATGGTATTGGCAGGAGAAGGACACTGGAAAACCAGGAGCAAATGATGGACATTGATCATTTTAAGTCCTGTTATGTGTACCTTCTGCAACAGAAACTTCATCTAGGACAAAGTAAAATAAATGTTCAGCAGAAGATGAAAACAGTAGTTTAGAATACAAATGATGTATGACTTGCTTATTTGCTTGATAATAATGGGATGAGAGACAAAATGTGGAATGCAAAAATGAGTAATGAAAGAGCTACATCACAATTATTTCTAACAGACATTTGAAATAAAATACCCAAAGTGCTTAAACAGGTATCCTTCATTTCACTAAGAAAACACATCTGGTGAAGCGGTAGAGCTGAGAAATGTCTTTCTACAGGGAAAGACAGAGCCAAACGTTCAGCTTTGCCAATCACATTTTACAGTGACATCTGCGAGAGAGCATGACAATAAAAATAATTTATATGCAACTTTCCTGACTCAGGAATTTCATATAATATAAATGAAAAGACATTTAAATGATTGCTTTGTCTAGCTATAGCATTCTCTCAATTCCTTTTCGGGTAATTTACCTGATGTTTTAATAAAATGGATTTTTAATTTTTTGCCTCCTTCTGCAGCCTCAGAAGGGCTCCTCTTTCTTTAAGGTGAGTTGTAAGGTGGATGGAATATACAGCCTTCAATATCTTATAAAAGAAATCTGGGTATCACAAGAAAACTAACTTAAAAAATAATAAGGATGCAATGCGTTTTTACTTCCAGCTTGTTTTTTTTCTAGATCTTAACATCCTTAAGAAGGGTGTGATAATGATGAAATGTTCATAGGTTCATAAATTAGTACTAAGCTAACTGCCCTTGTGAGCCATTTTAAGCCTAGCCAGTTATCCATTATGAGACTCAAACTCTGTACCTTGTGTTTGTAACCAAACACCTTAACAATTAGGCCACCCTCCCAACCCTTTATTTTACCAATGCAAATTACCTAACCAGTTACCCTGTAATATATTATATAACTATTTTCAATTGTATAAGAGAAACATCTTTTGCAGAAGCAGAAAGACAAGAGTGGCAGAAAGAAATGATCAGTCTTGCTGAATGTACTAATTGTTATAAAAAGGCATATAGGTCTACCACATGTTAATCTTGCATTATCTTGTGATTTAATCTAGTGCAAAAAGAATGCATACAGGACCCATATCTTTTTTGGCTAACTGTAAAAGAAAGCCTACAGGGTTACAATGGTTCTGCAAAATGCATATCCTCTCAGCAGAATGCATGACAGATTTATATATCTGTCTCACTCCAGCTAAGCATGTAGGAAAATGAATAATTCAGAACTTTTAATTTATTCGAGTCATGAACTGTGGGCTCTAAGGAAGCAACACAAATTTTGCAGGCCATAGGTATGTACAGTTAACCCTTTATGGGATGAGACACAATGGAGGGCCAGCTTGAAAGTGAAGTTTACATAAATTTAAAACATTTGCTAGTGATGGCAATGTTCTCCAAGGCATGTAGCTGATGTTGATGTTAGGAACAGTAACTTAATATTTTGCCTCATTGCCACTTCTTTTGCAGTACAGGCTTACTTTATCTTTGTTCACAGAACTGATTAAAACAGTTTAAAAAAGCACCTAAACCCACCTCCAAGTCTAAATGTCATTTATATAAACTGTTAAAATGATATTTCTATAGCTAATGTCAGGTCTTGACATTTGAAAAGATAAGGGAGGGACTTTGGTGTTTACATCAGACAATATGGAAAACTTTAAATAATATGTCAGGAAAAGGCATGCCAAGAACAAAAATGTTATCAGTGTTACAGGTGCTGAAGTTTAAACAAAAGGCTACACATTCTAAAGGCCATTTTAATTAGTTAATGTATTAAGCTCTTTTCTTCCGTGCAGCACATCCATCTTTAAAAATATGCATTTGTTTTCTCTAGGAAGTTATACATGTTACACATGTGTGCAGCCGGAAATGACAGGAATCATTCCTATGTCCTTTAAAATGCCAGAGCTCCTCGCTGATCCTTAATGCTCCACTCTGTCAGGCATGTTATGTCATAGGCTTACAGTGATGGAACACTAACTGATACACCATGGCAGTATCGCCCACCATATTCCTTCTAGCCATCATATAACCTTATGGAAATAACTTGTTTCCAAATTTACAAAAGTACCTAATATCATATATCACTTAGGTAAACCGATTTTCCACTGCAGTTCTTTACCGTCACAAGTCAGAGGTCCTCAAACACATGTACAAGGATGTCACTAAAGTCATGCTATCACGCCTCAGCATATTCCATCCAACCAGTTATAAATAAACAATTAATTACAGTGTCGTCTGACCAGAATAAAGATACTATGTATCTAAGTCACACAATGCAACACTGTGCTGTATGCAGTTGTGGGACATATTTAGGGAATATAGTGAAAAATAAAATCGTAGTCTGAGTATAATTGACCAGAAGTACCGTGAGTGTAGTATAAACACCATCACAGACATGCATCATATTTAATGAAAAGGTCTACCACAGCCTAAATTCATAATTCATTTTTAGATATCTTTATTACTCAATTCATGGTCAAAGCAGAGCCGGACCCTATCCTAGCAAACAACAGTCATGTGGCAAATAACCATTTCTGGATTGGATGCCAGTCTATTGGTGGATGCACATGCACACCCACACACATACTTTCTCCCAGTTTAAAGAATCACCAATTCATAGGTTTATAGGTTCATAGGAGGTAACTAGGCTAGCAGTCCTATAGCCCTTACAAGCCTAGCCATGTTAATCCTGACTTCCCTCAATTGTCTTTGGTTAGATGGATGTAATTCTCAGAATGAGTCTACAATAAACACTGACTACCCTTGTCCATGATGGACATGGATGCCACCCCTCTTGGTGAATTTGTGATCTCTCATCCATTTGTCCATGTTGTGCTTGAAAAGGGTCAGTGAGGAGCTCTGCTTCACGTGAATTGGAAGTTTATTCCAGTGTAGCAACAATCTCTGGGAAATATATCTGTCTCTCCAGCATGTTATGCTAATGTCACAGACTAGGTTAAGATCCCTGGAGCAAGTGCCTCTAGTGTCATTTTACTTGTGGATGTGCAGCATATCCATCAGGTCAGGGTTAGAGACTGCCCTATAAGCCAGGCACAAGTCACCTCTCAGCAGCCTATATGATACAGAGTATAGTGACAGGGATTTCAGTCTATCCACATAAGGCATGGTTTGGATGCCCTGTATTTTCTTGGTGAGAAAACTCTGTGGTCTCTCCAGCTGCTGCAAGTGTCTGGTGAGGTTCATGCAGAATGGAGCATTGTACTCTATTAATGGTCTGATGAGGGTCAAGTACAGTGGAGTTATCCTTAAACCTGGATGTGATGCACTTATGTATGAGATTTTGCAGTGTAGAAGGATTTCTATACCACTGTGGAAACTTGGTGGTCAAAGTTCAGACTGCCATTTACCTGTGTCCCCAGATTTCACACAACTGGGTTTGAATTTAGAGGGGTGCTGTCAATATTGTAATTATCAGGGAATTCCGCTTTGCCAAAGGGGATAATAATGTACTTTTTTGCATTTAGTTTAAGACCGTGGCTTTGGCACCAGTCATTTGTCTGTGTTAGCCCCTCCTGTAATATGTTAATATCACTGGAGGATTCAATGATTGCACCCAATTTGCAATCATCAGAGAATCTGGTAAGCCAAAGGCTCTCTTCTTTAGCCTGGGCTTCTGAGAAATAGATTGCAAACCGTAAAAGGTCCAGCACAGATACTTGTGGTACACCACTGGTGATGGGTCTACTGGTAGAGGTGGAGTCACCAACTTTGACAGTATGTGTTCTGTCATTGGATCATAGGAGATTACCTAGGCTATTGACCTGGAGGTCATTTTAAGCCTAGCAGTTTCCTCCCAATGTAATACAATAGAAATAAATGTCAGTAAACAAGAATGCATTTAGTGATGACTGCCCATGATCAGGAGGGTTGTGAGCACTATCTCTGGTAAGAATTTACAGTGCCCCATCCATTCATCCAGGTTCCTCTTGAACAGTGTCATAGAGGTCCTGTGTTTCACATGAATTGGTAGCCTGTTCCAAAGATACATCAGTCACTGGGAGATAAATCTATCCCTCCAGCATGTTTTATTTATGTCACAGGCCATATTTAAGTCACTGGAATGGGTCTCCTGAGTCCCATTTGATTTATGGAAATACAGCAGGTTCATTAGCTTTGCGTCTTGGATTGCTGTAGGCCAGGCATAAGTCTCCCCTAAGAAGTCTATACGATAGGGAGTGTAGTGACAGGGACTTTTGTCAGTCTGTGTAAGGCACATGCTGGAGCCCCTTGGTGTTCTTTGTTAGAAACCTCTGAGGTCTCTCCAGTTGCTGCACATGCTTTATATGCTACATACCAAATGAAGCTTTATACTCAATTATGTGCTGGATAAGTGCCAAGTTTAGAGGGGTAAAAACCTCTTTTATTCTTGAGGCGATGCCTTTACCAATCAGGTGTGCTACGTAAAAAGCTTTCCTTACTACAGTAGACACATGTTGGTCAAAGTTATGGTTGCAGTCAACTTGTGATCCCAGGTTCCTTACCACTTCGTGGGTATTTAGGGTATTGTTGATTGGAAAGTATGAATGGAATAGCTGGGTAACTACAGCAGAGCTAGTAAGAGAGATGGCTAGAAGGGTGCTTGGTGTGACATCTGGAAAGAGGAAGGAGGACAAGGAGACCTGGTGGTGGAATGAAAAAGTACAGGAGAGTATACAGAGAAAGAGGTTGGCGAAGAAGTGGGAGTGTCAAAGAGATGAAGAAAGTAGACAAGAGTATAAGGAGATGAGGTGCATGGCAAAGAGAGAGGTGGCGAAGGCTAAGGATAAACCGTATGAAGAGTTGTATAAAAGGTTCGACACTAAGGAGGGAGAAAAGGACCTGTACTTATTGGCTAGACAGAGGGACCGAGCTAGTAAAGATGTGCAGCAGGTAAGGGTGATAAAGGATAATGAGGGAAACATACTCACAAGCGAGGAGAGTGTGTTGAGCAGATGGAAAGAGTACTTTGAGGGGTTGATGAATGAAGAGAATGAGAGGGAGAGAAGGTTGAATGATGTGCAGATAGTGAATCATGAAGTGCAGTGGATTAGCAAGGAGGAAGTAAGGATAGCTATGAAGAGGATGAAGAACGGAAAGGCTGTTGGTCCCGATGACATACCTGTGGAAGCATGGAGGTGTTTAGGTGAAATGGCAGTGGAGTTTTTAACTAGATTGTTTAATGAAATCTTGGAAAGTGAGAGGATGCCTGAGGAATGGAGAAAAAGTGTTTTGGTACCGATTTTTAAGAATAAGGGTGATGTGCAGATTAAACTGATCAGTCACAGCATGAAGTTATGGGAAAGATTAGTGGAAGCTAGGTTAAGAAGGGAAGTGATGATTAGTGATCAGCAGTATGGTTTCATGCCAGGAAAGAGCACTACAGATGCGATGTTTGCTCTGAGAGTGTTGATGGAGAAGTACAGAGAAGGTCAGAAGGAGTTGCATTGTGTCTTTGTGGATTTAGAGAAAGCATATGACAGGGTGCCTAGAGAGGAGGTGTGGTATTGTATGAGGAAGTCGGGAGTGTCAGAGAAGTATGTAAGAGTGGTACAAGATATGTACGAGGGTAGTGTGACAGCAGTGAAGTCTGCTGTGGGAGTGACAGATGCGTTTAAGGTGGAGGTGGGATTACATCAAGGATCAGCTCTGAGCCCTTTCTTATTTGCAATGGTGATGGACAGGTTGACAGACAAGATCAGACAGGCATCCCCATGGACTATGATGTTTGCAGATAACATTGTGATCTGTAGTGAGAGTAGGGAACAGGTGGAGGAGACCCTGGAGTGGTGGTGATATGCTCTAGAGAGAAGAGGAATGAAGGTCAGCAGGACTAAGACAGAATATATGTGTGTGAATGAGAGGAAGGATAGAGGAAAGGTGAGGATGCAGGGAGTAGAGGAGGTAAAGGTAAATGAGTTTAAGTACTTGGGATCAACAGTTCAGAGTAATGGTAAGTGTGGAAGAGAGGTGAAGAAGAGAGTACAGGCAGGATGGAGTGGGTGGAGAAGAGTGTCAGGAGTAATTTGTGACAGACGAGTACCAGTAAGAGTGAAAGGAAAGGTCTACAAGCGGGTAGTGAGACCAGCTATGTTATACGGGTTGGAGACAGTGGCACTGACAAAAAGGCAGGAGTCAGAGCTTGGCATGGCAGAGTTGAAGATGTTTAGATTTGCACTGGGTATGACAAGGATGGACAGGATTAGGAATAAGTATATTAGAGGGTCAGCCCAGGTTGGAAGGTTTGGAGACAAAGCCAGAGAGGCAAGATTACATTTGTTTGGACATGTGCTGAGGAGGGATGCAGAGTATATTGGGAAAAAGATGCTAAGGATGAAGCTGCCAGGTAACAGGAAAAGAGGAAGGCCTAAGATAAGGTTTATGGATGTGGTGAAAGAGGATATGCAGGTGGTTGGTCTGACAGAGCAAGATGCACAGGACAGGAGGAAATGGAAACAGTTGATCTGCTGTGGCGACCCCTAACGGGAGCAGCCGAAAGAAGAAGGAGAAGAAGAATGGACATTGTTTGTGCCGAAGGGAATGATGATGCATTTCTTTGCATTCAGTTTCAGACCATGACTAATACATCAGTTGTTGGTCCATGTGAGACCCTCCTGGAGTATACTGACATCATTTGGGTATTCAATGATTGCACCTAGTTTGCAGTCATCTGAAAACTTGGTCAGTCACAACCCCCTTAGTTTTGACCTGAGTGTCTGAGAAGTATATACCAAACAGTAGGGAATCCAACACTGACCCCTGTGGCACCCCGCTGGTAACAGGTCTGCTGGTTGATGTGGTATCACCACTTTGATAGTGTGTGTCCGGTTTGTGAGAAAGTTGGCAACCCATGTTATAACAAAGGGGTTTGCATTCAGTTTGCTAAGTTTATCTGTAATGCCTGAATATGGGATTGTCTTGAAATGCTTTGCTAAGCTGAGGTTTGCTGAGTGCACAGATTTGCCCACATCAATGGCCCTGGTCACATTTTCAAAGAAATCCACCAGATTTAACAGGCAGGATCTGTCTTTGACGAAGCCAAATTGGGTAGGATCCAGGGTTTGGAGGTTACCTATGCCCTTATTTATGAGTTCCATAATGATACGTTCCATGGCTTTACAGATGAGGCTGGTCAGGCTTATGGGTCTGTAATTCACTGGGTCTGTTGCTAGGCCACCTTTGTGGAGGGAGAATAACTGTTGCCATTCTCCATTCAAAACAAAAAAGCAACAAAGCAGTGCCAAAGGCTTTATTAACTCATTCATTCCAATGGAGCTCAGGAAGTTTGCAGTGTATCTTCCAGTGGGCAGAGCCTAAGCCTTTTCAAGGAATCAAATTATTTTCTTGCATTTCAAACAAATTTTTACATTTCTGGAGCTATAAGGATTATGAAAGTAGTATAAATGGCAAACTCTTCAGCAGAAACTATTTTTATAGTGGTAGTTATTATTAAGGTTCTAGGTCTTAAACTAAATTTTATAAGTCACAGTGAACACAGTAATTATCGCATTTGTAATATTTTGTAAGCAACTTACAATATTTCAGTAACCACTAAAGATACACACATACCGTCACAGCAGCACTTTATTCATCTAGTTGAGAACTTTCATATGAGACTAAAAAGTTCTGTCTGTATTACTTGGTTGTTGAGATTTTTAGAAAAATGTGAAAATTATACCTATATAAATTAATATCATAAAAATCAACCGTGTAGATCTATTTACTTGCACTAGACAGATGTCAAATATTAATGCAGCTGCGCTTCGTACTCTGTAAGCTTTAAGATTAAATCTTTTAAAACCTTGTACATAGCATGGTTTTGGAATTATTGATGCAGATATGAACAAGCAATATTTGATGCCTAGAAGTGTCAGTAGAAGTTACCTGCAGATGCACCTGGAGGCGTCACTCAGATACAATGAGTTAAAAAACAAAGCTTTCGGATATACAGTCCTTCTTCAGTGTAGTATAAAGTGAATAAAAACATTCAGTTAATTGCAAACCAATAAAGTCACAAGACACAGCCCAACCTACATCAATTATTCAATCAATTATCAAGAAATCACATTATGTTAAATGTAAAAGAAAAGAAAAAGAAAAATGTTTTTCATTCAAAAAAATTAAAACTTTAGAAATTATTTAATTCAAACATAATTGTTTCTGTATTAAAACAGGTTTAATCCTAACCATTTTATTTATTCCTGTTGCATGGTCTGCATGCAACTGCTCTATCCAGTCATACTCCCTTAATTATAACTTATTATCCATATCACCACCCCTTAAGCTTTTAGTTGATATGTCGGTCACTTGAAACACAAAATCATGTTGATTCCCTTTCTCAATAAAATGCTTAGCCAATGCATTTGTCACGACATTCCTATGAATGTCCGATTTATGCTCAGTAATTCTATCCTTTAACCTTCTAACTGATCTGCCCACATAAAAACATGTACAACTTTTACAGGTAGCCAAATAAACAATGAAGGGAGTATTACATGTTGCAGTACATCTGAAAACAGATTTCCTACCAGATATACAGGATACACAAAAATATGATAATTGCAGCAAGAACAACTGAAACGTGGATATGTACCAGGTTTACTAAAGACCTGAGAATCCTTATTATAGACTGTATCCTTCAAAAATAACTGGCTCTTCATATTCAACAATTCCTATAGGCAAAGGATGGCTTTTCTCCTATAAATCATTTAAAATCTGGTAGAGCTTTCAAAATACTCCAATTATTAAATATTATTTCTTTAACTGAATCAGTACATCTATAAGTTGTTAAATGGTGTAAAGTTGTAACATGCTCAGCTCTAGGAACTCAACTGGGTGTACTACTGCCTATGAAATAAAAAGGTTTAGCCTCACTATTTCTTTCTTTCAGGATTTCTTCCCAAATCTTATCGAGCATTTTGGAATCGTATCCCCTCTCCTTAAATTCTTTTGTCATATCAGACATTTGATTAATACAACCCACTATATCAGTATTTAATCTGCTTGCCTGTAGATGTTGACTTTTCACAATCCCTTTAAAAGTATGTTGGGCATGCATACTCTTCCTGTGCAGGTACCTGTTTGTATGTACATCCTTCTTAAAAAATACCAGTATCAATCATGGCACCACTATGTATGAGTTTAACATCTAAAAATGACTTTCTGATGCAGAAAACTTCATTTCAAACCTTAAAAAATCTGTGGTTTGATTTAAGTACCCAACAACCTCAACCAATTCTTCAGAATGGTAGTGCCATATCAAAAACACATCGTCCACAAAATGCTTATAGAACCCTACTTTAGAAGAAAAATTCTCTGGTCCATTAAAAGGGTCTACATTAGATGAACAAATGCTTAAAATGTTGAGCACGACATGCTCGATAGCTTTTAAGCAAACATTCATCTAAGCAAAACTCCAAAATATCGAAACAAGGAGTTTCAAAAAGTTATAGTTGGCCAGCCATCAGGAAGTCATCAGCTAACAGCTACAATGTACTGTACACCATTACAACCCCCTCCCCCCAAAAAAAAAATAAAAAACAAAAACAAATTGACAAATAAAGCAAAATTGGGGGGCTTCACCCCCACACCCCCAATGTAAGGGGCTGTGCCCACCACCCCCTCTACTTAAATATACCAACTCTGAGATCGTACCACAGTGGAGGACTGTCATAACATTACACAGGGTGAACGTCGAGACTGCACCACAGTGGAGGACTGTAAGAATGGCGAGACAGGTTGAACGTTCTGATGTCAGCCGTTGGCTTCCTCATGGCTGGCTAACTGTAACTTTTCGAAACTCCTTGTTTCGATATTCTCAAGTTTTGCTTACATGAACGTTCACTTAAAAGCTGTGAGCATGTCATATTCGACATTTTAAGTGTTTGTTCATCTAACAGGGAAACCATTAACAACAAAGGTTTCTTCCCAATTGCTAAGAGTAAGGTTAGCATAAGTGTTAGCAATGGATGTATCCATTGCTACATTTGCAGTCAGAAAAATATTACTATCACGTACTAATGCAATTAATTTGCATATGGTTTCAATCTCTCTCCCTTTAAAATGACTATACTTACATAATATATCCCTAATTGCATTAACACCATAATGGTTAGGGATTACAGTAAAAAGTGATTTAATATCCAATGTAACAAAAATAAAAGAATCATGACCATTTAATTTATACCATTCAGAGACCTGAGCCAGGAAGTCACCAGTGTCCTTAATAAAACTTTTAACATGCACTAAAAATTTGCTTAAAACATCCTGTAGATACGGCAAAATGGGTTCAGTAGCCCACCCTTTACCCGATACAGTAGGTCTCATCAGTATGTGGGACAAATTCCTATGAACCTTTAGTAGGCCATATAACACTGGAATCTTAGGACATGAAATAGTAAAATAATTAAAAAAAAAAAAAAAGTAAAATAATTAAAAGTCTCAATTGAAATATCATTCATAACTTGCAAATCAAAAATAGTCACACTAATATGAGTTAAACATTTAATAACATCAGGGTAGACTATTCTCTTGACAGCAGACATGTCAGACAAAAGTTTATTAACAGAATTAACGTAATCTCTATGATTCATAAGCACAATTGTGCCACCCTTGTCAGCATCCTTAATTATAATGTCTTTGTTCTTCCACAGATTTAGTAAAGCCTCACACTCAAGCTTAGATAAATTATACATTTTCTTGAAGTTATTTCATTAATAAAGTTTATAGGTTGTTGTTCGCATACATCATGAAAGGCAGTAATGACAGGATTACTAACAGGGGTAAGCATGTCGTTTTCTTACAAATCTGAGGACTGAGGAATACAGAATCATTAAAAGTCAGTTTTAAGTTCAAATTACTAGTAAAACGTTTCAAATCAGTAAGTGCACTTACAAGAGTATCCATACGTGCAGGAATAAACGTAATCCCCTGAGTCAGTAAGGTAATACCAGCATCAGATAGTTCCAATTTAGATAAGTTAATCACAGGACCAACAGTGGTTGGTAGTGAGGATTCATCTTGCTGTGCATTTGTGGGCTAGTATAAGCACTTCTTGCTTCGCTCCTGGTCTCAGAACGCCTTCTGGATACATCTCTCCTGTGACTGGTCACCCTCTCCAGTAAGCTCAGGTGTATTATTGGGAAGGCCTTCTGAAAACCCTCAGAGGTGTTTCCTTTTTCACATGAAGTTGGTTTTTGCACCAGTAAGATCACAGATGATGTTGCAGCAATACTACTATTGGCTGGAACAACTTCAGCATTAGAAACGGAGGTACTCACTGATTGTTCACATATAGTAGTGGGAACTGTTACATTAACTGGTACACAAATGTTGTCAAGTTCATACATAGATCCACGTTGCACAGTTGTAAAGTTCTGTACTACAGATTTTGTTTTCGATTCCTTAAGCCATGAAAATATATTGCCGGAATGAAAATCATTAAGAACCCTTTGTAGCTTACATTGCTTAATGACCTCCAGTTTTTGTCGCAAGTGCACAGTCGTTCAAGCATATCACTATATATAGAGAGATGTAAATCTTAAATGAAGGTAAGACAGAGACTAATCTCATCATGTAAGTCTTTCTCAAGTGTGGAAAAGAATTGATTCTTAAGTGTCATATAATTGAAACCTAAGCTTCAGATTCAGTTGCTGCCACCTCTTAAGTAGGTCGGGATACTTATTCCCAGAAGAGGGTATATTTAAAATCCTCAGCCCTTGTGGAACCATGCCAAGTTCAACATAAGCTGTAAAACTGAAATGCTGCCATTGCAGCCTTTTAAATGCTATACCTGATGTTCCAAGGTTCAAATGCAGTTCAGGCAATTTTCATTATCCTGTGAGGCATTAGGTTCATCATGGACAACAGAGCCATTTATCCAGCTTAACAGAAGATTATCACAAGCAAAAGGAATATCATTCAATAAATAACTACGATGAGCAGATGGAGCTCTCAATGGGGTGGGCTGTCTCATTACTGAAACAGACAGCATATTTAACTGAATAGTTTTTATTCACTTTATACTACACTGAAGAAGGATTGTATATCTTAAAGCTTTGTTTTTTAATAAAGTGTTTGGAGTTGCTTTGTTGTTTTTTTGTTTTGAACTACTAGTATTTTTAGTGGCATTTTCTCAACCACCAGTTATTTTCATTTCTTTCACACCATTCTCCATCTCACAGGAACAAAGCCTGTGGTTAGAGTATGAATGAAAAGGGTATTCACAGGTGATGCTAGTTCATGCTTTAGCCTGTTTAGAAGACAGCCTGTGATGTCATCTGGCCCCATAGAGGCTGCGTTGTTTGCCCTGGACAAGGCTTGCAGGACCTGCTCTTTTAGATATTTAGTGTTGGGAGGGGGGTTGGGAGAAGGTTTGAGATAAGTTAGGAGGGAATAAGGGAGTGAAATCTTTGCCAAACCTATCTGCTAGCAGGTTTGCTATCTCTATGGGGTGTGTGTGTGTGACACTGTTGGCCACTAGTTCTGCACATGTCTAGGTCCTACCTTTTAGGCTATGTACATAGCTGTAAAAGGCATTATGACTATCCTTGGCTATACTTGCTAAGTTTTTCTCAAAGGAGCCCTTAGAGGATTTGACAAGTTGTCTTAGTTGCCTGTTGAGGCTGACGAGGGTGCTTTTCCATTGTTGGGGTCTTGCCTTTGGTTTCTTGGACAGGAAACTTTTGCATTTAGTATAAATTTTGTTAATGTTGGATGTCCACCATGGCAACTTGGTTTTACTTGGGGCTCTGGCTTTGATTTTTCTGGTACAGGTGAGTTTATGCACTTATGCAAGTAACTATACAGGGCTTTAGTGTAAACGTTGGCATAGTTACTACTTCTACTACTAAGAAGTTACGAGTATTGTTAACATGATTGTAGATTCTTTTTTGTAAGACCCATTGCTGCTACTAATATTGCCCATTGTTCTTACTACTGTTGGAACTATTTGGGTATCTTTCTTCCACATTGTTCTCATTTCTACCTGCAAATCCTCATATTTTATTACTTTGTGTCTCTCTGTACGCATGGCACTGTAATCACAGGGTGTGGTGATTTCAGTGCTCAGTGCTACTTTTGTCTTCTTTTCATGGACCACTATATCCGATTTTCTCACATCTCTCTTTTGAACTCGTGGTAATGGACGATCCCATGTGATGTAGACCATAATTTTCTATGATGCTTTGTAGCTCATGTTTCCAGTGTTTTTCAGCCCCTTGAATACCATAATGTTTGCACAATCCCCAGTGCAACAGTGTCACTACATTATTATGCCTTTTAGTATACAGTCCTTCTGCCATTAGTATGTGACAACCAGCAACGATGTGTGCAACTGTTTCCAATTCTGTTTTACAAAACTTACATTTGTCTGTTGCTCCCACATGTTCAATGGACTTTGTATACCAACATATATGTAGCCCACTATCTTGTGTTGCCAATATTCACCGTTCATCTCTTGTCTCTTGGTTTGAATTTGCCTTTCCTTTGCCGTTCATGCATTTGTTCCTGATCAACATGAGGTTCTTCCAGAAGTTTTCTATACTTGCAACTATATTTATGAATTTTCCACATTTTTTGCCTTCTCATCTAGTCCTTCACTTTATATTCTTTCTTTTGTTTTTGGCACATTCAGTTGCTGCCTGATTTTTATCTACTTATGGTTTGATTTCCATTCCTGCTTCAAGCCGATATGCTTCTGCTAGCTTAAGCAGAGAAGTCATCTTAGATTTATTCTCCTCATGTTTCAAAACTTTCACTACATTTGGGTTTTGTGACGTCAGCAGATATGTGTGGACTCCCACGATTGCAGATTTATACATATAATCAATTTCAAGGAGATGCATCCCTCCTTCAGAATGGAGAATATATAATCTTGGTATGCACTGATTTTTATAAATCATTTGGTGGACATGAAACATCCTTCTTGATTTCCTATCTAATCTATCCAACACATTTTGGGGCCAATCACTCCAAAACTGTAAGTTAGGGCATGAAGATCAAATTGCTTTACAGCCTAGATTTTGTTCCTAGATGTCAGTGCTGTTTTCAGGATTAATTTAAGTCTTTTAAAGTATTCCTTACTAAGTTTTATTTGCATTTGTTCAAGTTTTATTGTTGATCCTTCATCAATTCCCAAATATTTATATACTCCCCTCTTGCTGAAGTTCTTTTATATCACATTCTTGTCCCAAACTGATGTTTTCTTGGTGCTGCGGTTTTCCTGCTTTAAAGGTTGCTTTTGCACATTTGTCAAGACCAAATGACATTCTTATATCATCTGAAAAAGTTTTGAAAACTTGCAGTTTTGCTTTCAGTTCCTCATCTAATGACCTATACAGTTTTAAATCATTGACAAAGAGAAGAGAAGTCATTAGACTTTGTTGTTTTCTAGAAGCAAAATTATAGCCGTGGCCTAAGCTGTTAAGTAGACAGCTTAATGGGTTAAGGACAAGCCAGAATAGCAGCAGTGACAGAGTCTCTCCCTGGAATATCACCCTTTGAATTTTTATCCCTGGAATAACAATTTGTCTGTTATCGTGGCTTAATTGCAAAGTGGTCTGCCACTGTTTCATGGTTACAGTTATGTAGTTGATGAGTGTAGGGTGTATCTTATACATTTTTAAGCACCCTTTTATCCATGAATGTGGGATATTATCAAATGCTTTTTTGTAGTCAATCCATGCCATACCTAGATTCTTACCCTTTTTACAGTTCTCCACTATGACTTTATTTAACAACAAATGATCATTTGTTCCATATGACTTTCTTTTATTACCCTTTTGTTCTATTGCCATAATTAAGTTTTCTTCTAAATGACTATAAACTCTGTCGGTATCAGTTCCAGTGTATAGTTTATACGTCGTCAGAAGACAAGATACTGGTATATAATTTTTAGTGTAACTTGCAGGTTACCCAGCTGTGAGAGTTTCTCAATGATACCTGAGTGGGGGATTGTGTCAAAAGCCTTGGCTAGGTCAAGATAGGCAGTATGCACTGTCTTACCTTCATCCAGGGCTTTGGTGACCTTCTTGAAGAAGTCTTCTAGGTTTAATAAGCATGCGCTACCTTTATAGGTTCATAGATTCATAGGTTCCTTTCTCAGGCTATCGTTAAAGAAAACACCAAGTGGGTCTGCTAGGTCCTGTTTTAGTCTGCTTAGTAAGCAGCCTGGGATGTTTTCTGGTTCCATTGAGGCAGTGTTTTTGGCCTTGAAGTGTGCAGATATGACCTGATCACTAGAGATACTAGGCAGAGGACTGGTGTCAGGTATGCTTTGAGGTATGGTTGGTGGGGACAGAGGGGGTGAAGTTTGTGCCAAATCTGCCAGCTAGCAGGTTGGCAATTTCCTCCGGTATAGTATGAATAATACCATCTACTACCAGTTTGGCACATAGCTGGGCATTCCTTTTTAGATTTCAGACGTAAAGAATGCCTTATGGCTATCGTTAGATAGGAATGCTATTTTACCCTTATAATTAGCTTTAGAGGACTTTACAATATTTCTGATTTGCTTGTTCAAGCTGTAGAGGGAATTCTTCCTCTGCTGAGTCAATTCCCCTTGTTCGTTGACATTAGTTTCTTCCTTTTGTTATATAATCTGTTTATACTTGAGGTCCACCAGGTTGTCTTGTTTTTTCAGGAGGACCTGGTTCCAATCCAGTTAGGCGCAGCCAAGTTTATAAAGTTGCTTAGGTGTTTATACAGCACATCGTGTATACCTCTGCAAAAGAGTCACTGTTGTCTGTGATTGTTGCGGGTATATAACTTTTTATACCATCACTTCATAGGCTGTAGTTTGCTTTGGAAATGATTTTAGAGTTTTGCTCCTGTGGTAGTAATATGTTCAATAGTTACTTTAAACAAGACTGACTTATGGTCTGACTTTACCAGGGAGGGCATCACACAGGGGGGAGTGCAGTGACCCCCCCCCACCATGTTGGTGAGTACTATGTCTAGGACATTTGAACCCCTTGTGGGGGTACAGACTATCTGTTCCAGAGCATTTGTACTGACAAAAGCCAAGGAACCCCTGGGCAAGCATAGTCTTTCTTATGCATGACCCCTAGTCAATGAAAGGATAGTTGAAATCTCATAATACTAAGGTTTTGGGCTAAATGGTGAGTGACTCCAGTAAGCCCAGGTAGGGTAACCTATAGCTAGCAATGTTGTGGTAGGGTATTTTGCCTATTGTTAATTGGACATGGAGTAGTTTGAGAGAGTTGTACTGTTTGACCAGTCTTGAGGTATAATTGGCTTTAATGAATATGGATACTTCTCCGCCTTTGGTTCTTTCATGCTCATTTTGAGGTCTGAATGTGTGGAAGGCATTGTAGCCTTGCACAGCCAGGGTACTCACCATGGCCATGAACCATGTCTCAGTGACTGCACAGACGTCAGCATCTTCCAAGATGAGGAGTGCTTCCAGGGAGTGCAGTTTCATGTTTAGACTCCTAGCATTAAGCATCAGAATCTTGTGTTTGTCTCAAGTGGATTTTGTTACATTTTAAATTTTGTTGTTCTGACAGTGCCTACAAAAGGCACTATGGGGGAGGCAAGTGCCTTTGCCAATATCCAAAAGCCTAGAGGAAACAGGTGCAGACCACCTCTAGCAAAGCACAGCGGCCTTTTGATCATGTCTTCCCAGACTAACAGATACTGGATCACCCTGGACTGACACCACAAGCTAAGTCAATTCTTGACGTCAATCATTTTTTTGTTTACATTGTCGCATCATCCTGGGTGAAGGTAGAATGCTGCTTAGGGCTAGGGTCATACCTGCCTGGGACACATCATCTGAGAGTTCAGTCATTCCTCTTTTCATATAGTCCAGAGAGGTACTTCTCAAATCATTCACCCCAACACAGACTATGACAGAGTCATAACGGTACTTGTTGTTGAGTTACTTGAATGCATGTATGATTAGACAGATCCTGCCACCTGACAGGTAGGTGACCGTGACCTTCTCCTTGTCCAGCCTGGTGAAGGGGACATCTGTGTGTCTCACTATGGAGTCGCCTTTGACCAAGACATTAGGTTTGAGGTGTTTTGCCTTATGGGCTTATTGCCTGAGACACTGTTGTGTGTATTATTATGTGTAGTGGTTTCTATTTGCATAGCAGTATGTGCAAATGCTTCACAAATAAAAACAAAAAAAAAGACCGAAAAAAAGCCAGCAGAGTTCAGAAAACCACTTTAATCCACAAGTAACAGGGATGCTTTACGTTTGGGAGGTCTCTGATCTTTTGGCAGGCTTCTAGTGAGTACCTCCGCATATGTGGGTTTATGTGTCATGATCTCATTTTATGTGAGAGGTGGTGTGAGTGCTGACAACCTGTTTGATGTCTGGTTTGTTGTGAGAGAATTTATTCCAATTTCATAGTGTAATTGCATCTTTCACACAGGGTATTTGTTTGTTTTAGGAGTAAGTGGTTGTCAGTATACATGAGGCAATTACTACTTTGCCTCAGGATGCCCATGTCAATCAGGCTGGCTGGTAAAATGATGTGAAACTGCCCATCCATTATAGCAGGTTTTAACGTGTACTATTAGGGAAGGGAGTGAACTAGTATGACCAGTTTTTGTGGTAGGACTAACAAAGGTGCTTGTTCTATTGAAGGCTATGGATGATAAGTGTGGCAACGCTGCGCAAGTGCACCCATAATGCAATAGAGAAGCTTGGGAGGGTTCCACTGACAGATGTCAACGGAAAAATTGAGTTTCAAGGTGTTTGTGTCTATACAGGACACCCCTAACCCCTGTTGTATGGTGTGCTGCAACGTGCGAATGTGAGGTTTGAATACAAACAAAATTAAGGCATGTTTTATATCTATCTATCTATATGTGCGTGTGTCTTTACCTATCACCATGTCTTTGGATTAAGGTAAAAACTGAGGATCCCAGAGAAAACCCAAGGGGACATCTGAAGGGTCAGGAAACTCTACAGTGACATCACCCAGAACAGGAACCAGACAATTTATTTTAATTATTTATTTATCCTTTCTTGACTGGTTAGTCCCACTAGGTCAGTAGCCTTTTTTTCAGGGAAGACGCAATGTGGTATTTATACTGCTAGGGTAGATCTGGCCAGGGTATCAGGAAACTTTCCCACTGTTTTTGATAGGTGCCATGAGGTCTTTTATATCCACCTGAGCTACCAATAACTCAAGCAGATGGGACCTTGGTTCAGTGTTTCATCCAAAGATTAGCACATTGAGGAGTGCAGCACCTATACCTAATGCTGCACTGAAGTGCCAGCAATCCATTCACTTGGAACGGGAGAAGAACCTATAGCCTTCTGGTCTTCTAGCAATAAAGGTGAATCTGATACCTGTGGAACCACTGGCATTGCTGATACTATCTCTGACTCAGTACAATGAAGTGCTGTGAATCCGCAACACAAATTGCTCCAGCACTGTGGATTAGCTACTTCTATCATATTATTAATAACTAATCCAACTGCCTAAAGGCAAAGGAAGCCAGAATCACACCTGCCTAAATATGTATGTGCAGGAATTGCTAGAATAAACCTGATCTTAGCCAAAAGCAACTAGAAGAAAACATTCTGATGATTTTAGTGTTGTGATTTTTCACAAAGCCTTGCTAACTGGTAACTACATTACTGTCAGGTGTCACAAAGAACTGAATATATCTGAAAATAAAACACAAATAATTTTGTAAAACTATTTCTTTCTAAGATATTCACATAGGTGTAGTATTTTTCTGGCAGTATACAAGATTGAAGTAAAATCTATACCTGAAAGTACAGTTTTGTACCTACCATAAATGTAGATGTTCGAAGATCCACATTGCTGCAGTCCTTACTTATGGGTAGTCCGCTGTCCTCAGTCGGCCTGAATACCAAAGTATTAGGCTGACGTCGGTCATGGGCGCCTAGATCTGACATCAGAGCGTCAGGGTATAAAGGTGCATGATCGACGTCATATCCTCAGTCTTTTCTTGCCCCAGATGTCAGAAGGCCAAACCAGAAAGGCCACAGCCAAAAAGAGAATACCTCCCAAAAACATGCCCAACAACAACCATCACCTAAAGCATAGTGGGGAAGGATGGAGGGTAAATTGGACTGCAGCAATGTGGATCTTCGAACATCTACATTTATGGTAGGTACAAAACTGTACTATGTTCTTCATCTCACATTGCTGCAGTCCTTACTTATGGGTAGAATCCCAAAGCAACGGGAAAGGGAGGATGGTAAAAATCATAAAGCATTAGAGGCCGCTAAAATGCCCTGTAAAATTGCAGTGGCAAATCCAGCCCTAGACTTAGAATAAAGAGGAAGGTGGTAATGTTTAGAAAAGGTATGCACTGAACTCCAAGAAGCTGCCTCCAAAATGTCTTTTGTAGCTACCCCCCTTAGAAAGGCCGTAGAAGTAGCAGTAGCCCTAGTGGAATGAGGCCTGATTCCAGCAGGAATCTCCTTACCATGATGGGAATAACAGAAAGAAATACAAAACCCAATCCATTTAGAAATAGTTTGTTTTGAAACAGGTTTACCCTGTGAACCCAAAGCAAAAGAAACAAACAATTGCTGAGACTGTCTGAACTCCTTGGTTCTGCTCAAATAAAAACGCAACTGCCTGTGAATATCCAAAGTATGCAAAAGTTTCTCCCCTTTATTTTGGGGGTTTGCATAAAAAGTAGGCAAATGAATAGTTTGATTTAAGGCCACACTAGAAACCACTTTAGGCATAAAGGAAGGATTAGTACGTAAAGATACCCTATCCTTATGAAAAATCAGGAAAGGCTCCACTGCCATGAGGGCCTGTAATTCAGAAACCCTTCTTGCAGAGGTAATGGCCAACAAAAAAGCAGCTTTCCATGACAAATACTTTAACTCGGCAGTAGCTGCAGGCTCAAAAGGTTGTAGAGTAAGTTTTTCCAACACAAAATTGAGATCCCAAGCAGGAGTAGGAGCTCTCGGGGGGTCTTATATTCTGTGCCCCTCTAAGAAATTGCTTAAACCAAGGATGAGAGAATAAAGGAGGGTCACAATCATAGTGAGCAGAAATGGCTGCAGCATGAACCTTTATTGAGGAGAAAGACAAACCCTTGTCCAATAGCTCAGTAAGATATTGAAGAGCAACACTTAAATCAGGTTTGGAGACATCAAGGTCCTTTCCCTTGCTCCAAATAAAAAATCTCCTCCATTTATCCGCGTAAACTTTCCTGGTACTAGGCCTCCTGGCCTCCAAAATAACATTCAAAACTTGTTGTGGAAGCTGAGACCTTCCAGAGTCTAAAACAGAATATGCCAGGCTGTTAGATGCAGAGACTGAATCTTGACATTGAGGAAGTGACTGTCCTCTTGTGACTAAAGGTGCAGAATCAAAGGCAGAGCCATGGAGGTTCTCGTACTAAACTCCTCAGTAGTGGGTACCAGTGTTGTCGAGGCCAATCCGGTGCTATCAAAATCATGGTTGGCTTGTCTTGTCTGGCCTTCAAAAGTACCTTGGGAAGAAGAGGCAGAGGTGGAAAGACATATACATGCAGATTGTTCCAACTGAATGATAGAGCGTCCACCTTCCAAGCTGTGTGATGAAACAATTTTGTGCAAAACTTTGGCAACTGGTAATTTACTGGAGAAGCAAACAGATCTATGTCTGGAGTTCCCCATAACACTGTCAACTGTTGAAATACATGAGGATCCAATTTTTTGTCTGCTCAATACATCTGCTAAGGAGTTCTGTGCTCCTGGTAGAAACCTTGCCTGAAGATTGAGGTGTAGATTGAGAGCAGTTTCCCACAGAATCATCGCTTGCCTGCAAAGAGGGTAAGAATGGGTTCCCCCCTGCTTGTTGATGTACCACATGACAGTAGTGTTGTCTGTTTGAATCAACACCTGCCCTGGGTGAAGTAAATCTTTGAAAGCCATCAATGCAAACTGGACTGCTAACATTTCCTTCAAGTTGATATGCAAATGTTGGAGTTTGACAGGCCACGTGTTTTGCACCCATTTTCCATTGAGGTGTGCTCCCCAAGCCTTGTCCGAGGCATCTGTCGTTAGAATCTGACTCGCCTCTGGCCGGGTCACAGAGAGTCCCTTGTTTAGGTGACATTCCTGAGCCCACCACAAAAACTCCTTCTGAATGCAAGGTATTATCTGAATGACAGTGTCTAGATCTTGGCAGTGCTGTGTCCACACATTTTTGAAATACCATTGAAGCTTCCTCATATGCAATTTGGCATTGGGAAGCACCAGAATACAAGATGCCATGAACCCCAAGGCTTGAAGGACTGTCCATGCAGTCAGCCTGGACCGTAGAGACATTTGCTGGAATTAAAGAGAAAGGCTTCTTTGTTTGTCCGGGGTCAAAAAGGCCATCTGGGAAGCTGTATTCAGTCTCACACCCAGAAAGCACATGTCCTGAGAGGGTACTAGACTGGACTTTGTTTCATTCACAGAATACCCTAGGCATCTTAACACTGCCATCACATACTTTAGATGATGAAGAAGTTCGTCCTTTTCTTGTGCAATAATCAGGCAGTCGTCCAAATAAGGATAAATCCGTATTCCTCTTAGTCTGAAAAATGCTATCACTGGAGCCAGAACCTTTGTGAACACTCTGGGCAGTAGATAAGCCAAAGGGCAATGCAGAGAACTGATAATGTAAATTTCCAGCCAAAACGCAGGTACCTCCTGCAACTGGGCCTGATAGGAACATGAAGGTAAGCCTCTTTGAGATCCAGAGTAACCATCCAGTGATCTTTTCCCAACAGAGGTAAAAGTTGTTGTAAAGTCAGCATCTTGAACTTTGGAATGTCCAGGTAAGTGTTGAGGATAGATAAATCCAAAATTGGTCTCCACGTGTTCCCTTTCTTTGGAACTAGAAACTGGCGAGAATAAAATCCTAGGCCCACTTCTGACAGAGGAACTGGCTGTATAGCTCCTATTTGAAGAAGTAAAGAAATTTGTCTGTGAGCCTCTATCCTTTGCCGAGGAGGGACGTCTGACATGCCTTTGAAAGGAGGCATGGTGTGGAAATAGAACTTGTAACCTCGGTTTATAATGTCCAATACCCATTTGTCCTGGGTGACTAAATGCCAATTTTGCTTGAAAAGAGCCAACTTTCCTCCCAAAGGAGCTGCCCGGCAAGAAGAATCTGGCAGCTGAAAATGCAGGTCATTGGGCCTGTTTACGAAAGGACTGGCCCCTGCCCTCACCAGCAGATTGAGCAGGTGAACTCCATTGTCTCGGCCTGAAGGTACTCTGAGCCCTGCCCCTACCAAGCCTAGATCTACCCCTAGACTGAGAATCAGAAGTAGGGTACGTCCACCCCTTAGTAGGCCAATTTCTACTAAACTTTGGAGGTTGTACCTGCAAAAAATCTTTAACAGTCTGCATAGACTTAGCCTTGTCTTCCAGTTGCTTTAAGACTGACTCCACAGGAGGACCAAACAAAACTTCAGACTGTAAAGGGGCATCCAGAATTCTAGACTTAACATGCTCAGACAAATTCTGATCATTAAGCCAGGCGTGCCTACGAATAACTGAACTAGTGGCAGCCACCCTAGAAGAAGCCTGTAAAGCATCAAAACCACATTGCAAAGAGTGCTTACCCACCTGTTCAGAAACATGCACTAAATCCTGCAATTCTTTACACTCTATGCCCTCTGCCAAAGCATCCACTTTAGATCTTAGCTGAGAAAGGAGGAAATTCTGATACCTCAACCTATGAAACTGGCAGTTCAAAGCTCTCATTGCTAAAGTAGAAGAGGTATACACCTTCTTATCCCATCTATCCAAAGCTCTAGCTTCCTTATCCAGAGGGACCGGATTCTTAACAACAGAGGCTCTAACACCCCTAGGCCCCTGACTAATAGTTTCTGGGTCCGCCCTAGGACTCATACAGATATTTATGAGCCTCAGGCACCCTGAAATACCTATCCGGTCTGTGGTAAAAACAAGAACACCCTAAGCCTCTTCTGTGAATCAGAGTAATCCTGTTCCTCCCACTTAAAATGCTCCCTCATGGAATGCAGAGTTTCTGAAAATGAAAAATCCTCTGGAGGAGAAGCAGAAGGAGTGGAATCCTCTGCATCAGAATCAGAATAAGGAGGGAAATCTTGAATGTCTTCAGCAGAAGACTCTGAATCATCTGAGGCCTGCTCCAAACTTTCCAACTCTGGCTCCATCCTGGGCCTCTTATCAGGAGGGGGAATAGAACCTCTAATAAAAGTAATCAAATCCTCTGCCATTTTAAGCATGTGCTTTTTAGGCACAGACCCTGAAGAACCAGAACTGACACCAGAAGAAGGCAAAACAGACCTGCCCTTAGAAGGAGCCTTAGAAACAGTAGCAGAAGGCCTAACCACCTTAGGCATAGAAGGGAGAATAGTAACCTGAGAGGCCCCTTCAGCCTGACCTGCCTCCTGAGAGGCCACATCTTGTAAAATCAAAGTTTCCCCCTGGGACTCAACAGAAACTTCAGCCGGATCCACCTGTTCAGCTGTAGCTTCTAAAGGTCCAGCGTCCGAAACGGACGAATCATCCTGCCTAGGCTTTAAAGATTTGTCTTTGCGCTTCTTAGTAGAAGCAGGCGTCGGAACATCCGACGGCATATTATAAGTACACCTCTTGCCAAAGACTAACCTAGCGCCATCTAACCTCCGTTTTATAGTGCGCTTATTAAACCTAGCACAAAACCGACACCCGACTACGTCGTGCTCCGGTCCCAAACAAGGAATACAAAGCGAGTGGTAATCCCTATGCGGTATCTGTTTCCCACAAGAAATACAATTATTCACTTTTTCTGACATCCGGTAAGTAACTGAGGCAAGAAAAAACAAAAATATTCCCCAACGGGGTACTTAGCCCAACTTGGTATCGGTCTGAAACTCCGAAAACGAAAAATTTCAGAACGCCGAACGGCACTTGCAAAGCTGCTTCTGCATCGGACCATGCGGCAAAAAAGACTGAGGATATGACGTCGATCATGCGCCTTTATACCCTGACGCTCTGATGTCAGATCTAGGCGCCCATGACCGACGTCAGCCTAATACTTTGGTATTCGGGCCGACCGAGGACAGCGGACTACCCATAAGTAAGGACTGCAGCAATGTGAGATGAAGAACATCCAACATTTTATAATCAGGCCATCATAAAAAAATAATTTAAGACAAAACAACACTAAGACAATGAACAATTTAGCAATAATCCATGAGTCAGTATGAGTAATACAGGATTTACTCAAGGTTGACATCATTAACCAAAGCCAACTGTGGGAAAATCATGCATTACCCACACAGGAGTAGATTATTGCTATCATACAATGACATTATTTAAGAACAAAAAAAGTCTTACCTTTTCTAAATAATGCCATTTTATAAATGGACTTTAGTGTTCTTCTGCCTTCTTCTGGTAGTCTGGGTGATCCAAAATGTACTGAGCATGGTCTACCTGAAACTGTGTGCACAGTACATTTTTTTTTATTTTGGGAGTCTGTATGGTTTGAGTACTTCTTAACTACGTAGATTTTGTAGACTATCCAGATGTCTGATATTTTTTCTGGCCTGCTCTACATAAAAGGTCTGGTAATCTGTAAATTACTAAGGCCCAAGTCATTTAATAATAACAGGCACATCTAGTGTGGAAGGTAAGTATGCTGTAGAGTTGCTTATAATGGCAGTCTTAATGATGAAATCTGTGAGGTTGTTTTCTGTTATGTTATAAATGTTATGTTGTTGCTTACTGGTGTGATTTTTTTTTTTACTGTTTAGCATTGCTGAAAATGAAATACTCAAATACTCGGAAGGTTTATGAAAAAAAAAACAATATTTTATGAGCAAGAATGTGTTTCTGATTTTGCTCAAATGTTAACCTGCCCCTTACACAATCTTTTACAGTTATATAGCATATCCTAGTAAAAATTATACAATGACTTCTCATTAGTATTAAAAAAATGTGCAAGCTGATTGGTCAGCCCAACCAGCCTACCTGTTGTAAATCAAGCATATACCTATAGAAAAAAGTCCAGCCGCTGAAGTATCATTGAGTGGCCAGACTTTTCTATTGATATATGCTACAGAAGGCAGACCAGATACATGAAGACTCAGGTACATTCTGAAAAACTAATGAATCAAAAATGCACCTGATTTTCCTTATATTTCTGCACTATCTGGGTGGATTGTCATACCTCTGAACTGTCCATATTTTCAGAGAACATCCACATTTTTACCTCATACTAATAAAAAAAAATAACTGAGATTATTTCTTCTCTCTTGCTTCTGTTGAGCAGCACTGATGTACAGTGCAAGCATGGGAATGTAAGTCCCATACACATGCTCAATACATCAGAAAATGCAAAGGGGAAACAATAGGGAGGAACACTACAGCACACTGTCTCATGTCCTTGTTATCTGGAAACAGTTGCAGTGCAAGTAAACAACTGTCAGCTGTTTGTACATGCGGGGCAGGGACTGGGGGGGAGGCTTTGCACTGGAAAAAGGCAGTGGCTAATCAGGGACCAAAGACGTGAAGCAGGAATAGCTATAAAAAGCAAGTGTTTCATGGATGACTGATTCAACATCTGCTCAAACCACTATAATAATGATATGCTTATGCTGATGAGAATACATTAGCAGTTTGAAATTTGCTGGAAACTTGTCATAAACTCTTAAAAGTTTACTTTTGACACTACAGTTAACAACAAGTAAAATCCAAATTCTTCAGACAGACATTTTATTCTGTTGAGAATGTCATCTTTAAACCTTTACCTTTCCTGTAGACTGAACCCATTGCTAGCACTTGAAAAATGACTGCTAAGTAAACTAAACTATTCATAAAAGTCAGTTAGAGAAAGTAAGCTATTTTGACAGATTCCGGTTGTGTTGCATGCAAAGTCTTATTTCTACCTAGTATAACTTCTCATACATTCCATTGTATCACTTCTTTCAGTTGTACAAAAACACAGCATAAAAGTTAAACAGAGCAGATGGAAGTCCATATGTAAGCTGTTTATAAAAAATAGCTGTCAAGCTCTAAGAAATAGATTATATTTCTTCAGCTTACTATAAATGATCAAAATTACCACAAGATACTGCCTCTCTGGTTTTGATTGAAAGTTAGAAATGAAGCAAATCACTTAATTTTGCTATCAGAAAACCCTCAGATTGCTTTCCTACATGAAGATGCTCTGTTGAAATGACCACAAGACTAACTTCCAAAACTTAGTATCTTGGTTCCAGCTATTTCCCTGTTGTATAACCCCAGAGAGAAGATGTGGCATGTTCAGTGCTTCTGGTCCTTCATGATGCATTAAAACACACCTAGGCACTATTCCAAGTAAAAATAATATATATATTTTTAGCAGGGCAAGTTCAGACATCTACTGATGAACAAGTTAAGTTGTAAATAAAAGCAAAACACTGAAAATGCCAAGTGCGAAGGCATAAGTTGAAGCTTCAGTTCATACCCTTGTGTAATATCCCTGTTTTTTTTTAAATTTTACAAATGAATTCCAGATGACTATGATACCATAGACTGTAGAAATACATGTTCTTACAAAAGTCACCAAAATGGGTATGTTTGTCACACAAGTGGTCTCAGATATAAGTAAATTACAAACTGTTCTTAGAACGTTTTAGCTGTGGCCATTTTTTGGCTGTGAGGAAATACACACAGTACCAGATTAGACATATCTGGGATTACTTTTTCATCTCTCACATGCCATCAGACTATTGGTAGTACCCTCAAGTCCAGCATTAATAACATACAAGGAGCTCCTCAAGAATTTAAAGACACCTTGGCTATGACACATGTAGTCACTGGAAAAGCAATTATTAAGTCCATGGCCTGCTTCTGTTCACAGCTGCATCCACCTCTGAACTCAACTTCCTTCAACTGCTTATTAACAAAATTTATATTTTCAATGTTTTGAACCCAAAGAAAGAACATTGTTATCTGATGCTACTAAATATATGGCGACTATCCTTCTTCGTACCAAATCCTTCAAGCGGACATAGTCTATTGTCTTCACTGTGCTTGTGAACTGTACATCAAAAAAGAAACCCATAACCACTGATGCACTCAAGATGGGATCTGTAACAAACTGAGGCTCAAAGCAATTATTAGAACTGGAAAAAAAAGCCAACTAATTTACCACTAGTGCTCTGTGGAGGTTTCATTAATTCAGCTTTCTTAATTTCCCTTTAAGGAGACTCCTTGCTTTAATTTTCCTTATGACAGATATTTATTTATTTTACCTTTTCTTCCCGTAGAAGAAAAAGAAGAAAGAAGAGGCAATCCCTGTGCTATAAAAATGCCTGCAATTAATCGTTTGATTTCTACTTATTGTTAAGGCCTTTTACAAAAAGTAGCACAATTTTCACAATTGTAACTAGTATGATTTTCTCCTAGCAGGGAAAGTCAACATTAATAAACAGGATGACTAGGACACCTACAGGAGAACTTGTTCATGAGTTTCTCTTAAGATATCACCCAGAATGATAAACCAGTAATGATCTTTCTGAAAAATAGAGCAAGTAACAATAGTCCTTACTTAACTCTAGCAGATATTAATTCTGTGAAATAACTGACAAAAACTGTAGCAAATGTTAATCCTAGGAAATAATTGACAAATCCTCAAGGCAAAGCAGAGCAGCTTATCACTTCAAGGAGCAATTAGAAATTGTATGAGTTGGGGGGGGGGGGCACTCTCTGTTGTAGCCAAGTATCCTATTAATGTCAACAGTGTAAAAGTAGTTGCTTAACCCCATGCATTTCTAACTAACCAACTGCATTCTAACTCTCATAGTTTTGCTGCCTTCATTTTTAAAATACAGTTAATATTTATGGTGTCTCTGAAGCCAGGAAACAGGTTAGCTCTTAACTAAAATTGGCAGCACACTCCTTTGATTTCTAACTATAGTTATTTATATTTCTGAGCTATAGAAAAAAAAATGTTAGGCTTCTTTTAAATGTATTGAAATGTTATACCTCTGGCAATTCTAACTTTCTTACATCTTTTTCATGCAATGCCTTGCTGTACTGGTTTCTGTCCCTCATTGGGGGGGGGGGGGGGGGGGGGGCAGCCACTCACGTAGGTCTTGTTTCATCTCTTCTTCCATTCTCCAAACCCATTTCCTGTGTTATTCTTATTCCTTCCTTTTTTCTCACAAATTATGTTCTTTCATTTTCTATTATTAACATCTTCTATAATCTTGTGATGCCTTCATTTTGGCATTTGCAGTATAGGGACAGGAAATAAAAGTGCGCAGTGTGTCTCCATCATGAAAATATAGTCTATGTCAGCCATTTCATATTCTTTATCCAAAAACATTTCTATCAGACTGAACATTACGCTAGCATGTGCAAGTAGAATTTGCCCCTAATAAGGTGTAGTATATACCCTGCGGAAATTCTATATCCCCATAACATTATACTTGAATTGCTCTACCACCAATGTTCATCTTCCTGTGCAAGATTCCTTGTTCTAATATATCCTAGCAACATACCACATAATTTTCCTACCCAGTATAAAGGCTCAGAGATTCAAGTTGCGTAACAGAGTGTGGCTACACTATACATAAACATACAAGTCATCTTTATGGTGCAGGCAGATAAAGTCTTGCCTGAGAACCAGACAACCAGGATTTAGACAGGCCCGAGTAATAAAGAAAATGTCTGGGGAGAGCTGAAGGGAACTGCAACTGCTGGTAGAAGGGATAGCAGCTTGATCCTCTACAAGACTGACATTCAGAAGAGGACTGAATTCTTAACTAGTGTAGCAGCAAGGGTTGGGAATGAATGCAATCCCATCAGTGCATTTGTTATCTGTAGCAGGCACAGGGCAGCATATAAGAGAGCACACTAAAACGGCCTACAGCATTAGACTTCAACTCATCCAAGCCACGACAATGGAACCAGGGACAGGGAATGCAGATAACCCTGTTGGCTGCTTGGATGACAAGCTTCTCCTGATGTAAAATAATAATGGAGGCTAATAATCAAAAGACCTCAAGAAAAGGTGTCATGGGGCATGGCATTATGAACAAATGCACATAATTTGTAATTTTACATATATGTAAGGAACAGTTAGGTGTTAAATTAATATGAACTCAAAACCTTATGTTTTCCATTTTGTTGGCAACATTGCAACATCAGTGACCCCCTTAAAGCAAGTTACTGATTTATTATTATAGTTTGATTTTAGCTAAACGTAATGAAATGAATTTAAAGTGCTTAAATTCTGCTTCTCAGCCATGTTCAGCAGCTCATATTTATCTGTTAGGTTGCTTGTACTTTCTGATAAAAAGAAATTCTAGCAAACTGTGGATGAAAGGAAATGGTTTTGTTTTTCTCTAGTCAGTGAGAGGGTTAAGAACAATTGCAGCCAGTTATTGCAGTAACTGCAGCACAGCAAAAGTACAGGCAATTATGTAACATAAGCTGAGCTGGAATGGAGCAAAGCAAATGTTTTCTGTTGCTCTGTCGAATGCTTGGTGCCAGATATAATATCAGAGCACTGGAGCTGAATATGGTTTTGGAAATGAATCCCTACATCCTAGAATGTAATAAAAGCATCTGGTACTATCATGTCTCATCCATCCATGTCTGCATTTGTGAAAATCAAAGCATCTGCTTTTATAAAGCTTATGCCAGAGTTATATAGGAAACAGAAATTACAACAAAACTCACAATCAAATGTATTTCATAAACCAGTCCACAAACTACATCTCTTGAAACCCACACGTTGCTATGCAGTAATACTGCAATTACAAATTTAGCAATGTTTTATTATTGCACTATAAGAAGGTCAAAGGTCAGATAAAGCTTGACTACAGCTTGTATTTGAATAGCAAAATGTATGCAACCTGGAGGCAGCACTATCCTATTATGCCGTGATAGGTCAGGCAGCTGCTATTACTAGCCCATTTGAGCTAAATAAAGGAAAGTATTATCAACTTGTATGCTATGACTGCTTTTCAATAATGCATCTTTTGGCAGTAACAAGACAACAAGGGGAATGCTTACTCATGACTGCAAGCCTCAGGAAGAAATCCCAGCTGTGCTCTGCCAGAATGGAACTGCTGTGATGAAAGGCAGCATGGGAACACAAGTGGAGCTGGGCTCTTATCACAGTATACACATAAAAAAGGACAGACAGAAAGGAAAAAAATGCATACCATGGACACAACTTAGGCATGTGCAGACTTTCACTGTTTCCATCTCAGGTTTGTTAGGAAAAATCAGAAATTATGCAAATTAAAATTACACAGATGTGATTCAGGATCTCATGCTGTTTATAACAGGATGTGATTTATCATTACTTAAATGCCAGCTGTGAAAGCATCATTCTAGCAGTGAAGGAAATATGTCAGGCAAAGAATGAATAAGAAAAAATAAAAAGAGAAATAAATGTAAACAGTGATATATTCCTATAATACATTTCAATACTTCTGGTGTTATAAGAGAGTATTTATGTCACTAAGAATTCAATTTATGCTGCCTAAGTATTATCATATTATTGATTTATTCCTGGTTTCCTATTTAACTTATCCCTATACCTTGTTTTTTTAATGCAATATATGGTCAAGAAAAAGTCTCCAATATTGTAAGAAATAGAAACGTTTGTTAGGGTTATTTGTTATTAAGTTATGTGCTGTTATGTGTTTAATTGCCATCTGTTTGAAACCATCCCATGACATCAGTGTCTTATCAAGCCAGTTTTGTGTGATATGTAATTTTATTAAGGAGAAAATGGTCACTAATATATGTAATTTCTGCTTTGATAATCCTTGAGGAGGAATATGTAAAATTGCAAATTCCCATGAAAGTGTTGATTTCCTGTAGCCTATTTTCTCTAACTTGGGTCTCAATGAGCACCACAATTTGTAGGAGCATTTACAACTCCAGAAAAATGTGGAGTAGATGCACTTTTTGAAACTGACAATAGGGACATTTTGGGTAAACCGTTGAATTAAAGTTATTTATTATAACTGGGGTTAAGTATGCATTATTTGTAATCATTAGTTAAGTGAATTTAAATTTTTTTAAATGGAATTAGCTTTGAAGTTCTTTTGATAGATTGTATTTTTTGATTGTCCATAATTTCAGGTCCTTGTTTAATCCAATACTTAGAGTAGAGGATAGTATTTTGATATTTAAGGGATACAATCAGTTTATATGAGTCTGATAACATTTTCTTCTTCACATTTAATAGGTTCCGTATTGTATTTCGTGTATTTATATTATTTCCTGATAATATTTTCTTCTTCACATTTAATAGGTTCCATATTGTATTTCGTGTATTTATATTATTTTCTGATAACATTTTCTTCTTCACATTTAATAGGTTCCATATTGTATTTCGTGTATTTATATTATTTTCTGATAACATTTTCTTCTTCACATTTAATAGGTTCCATATTGTATTTTGTGTATTTATATTATTTTCTGATAACATTTTCTTCTTCACATTTAATAGGTTCCATATTGTATTTCGTGTATTTATATTATTTTCTGATAACATTTTCTTCTTCACATTTAATAGGTTCCATATTGTATTTCGTGTATTTATATTATTTTCTGATAACATTTTCTTCTTCACATTTAATAGGTTCCATATTGTATTTCGTGTATTTATATTATTTTCTGATAACATTTTCTTCTTCACATTTAATAGGTTCCATATTGTATTTCATGTATTTATATTATTTTCTGATAACATTTTCTTCTTCACATTTAATAGGTTCCATATTGTATTTCGTGTATTTATATTATTTTCATTACCTTCTGGATCTTCCAGAAGCCTAGCGCTTGCCTTTCTGATTTGTCTCAAGATTATAGTACTGCTCTTAGGGAGATTTGAGGCTTTTCTCAAATCCTCAATTGATTGACTTCTATAACATTTATATCCCACATGTTTTTTTTTTTTTTTTGAGAAGGGGTAGTTATTTAAGTTAATCATCTTTTTGTTTAATTTGAAGTTTGGGTTTAAATGGACTGATTTTAACATTTTAAATGAGCCTATTAAGTAAATGAGCCTATTAAGTTATCTGCGGTGGTGGTGCTGTGGTAGCACTGCTGCCTCACAGCAAGACGTTGTCCCATTCGATTCTCAACTAAAGCGTCTTCTGTGGAGACATGCATGAATGGGCGTACCTTCGTTGAAGGTTGTGCATTAGGTCTGGCAACTCAGCATGTAAAAATCAACTGCCAATCATTAGCAGACCGGAGTTCCGATGTGGTGACCCCTAACCGTGAAAAGCCGAAAGACACAACAAAATGAGCCTATTAAGTTCAGTGCTTCCATTATTTTTGTAAGTTTATGTCATGTTTTAGCACTTTGTGTCTTTTAATATTTTTTAAGAATTTCCCTATTGATAGATGGAAGGGCTTTGAGGTTAGTTTTGCATTTATTTAGATGGTTGAGGTGATTCTTACTTCACTTCTTACTGCTTATGATGTCTCTGTATGTACTTGGTACATATATATATGTCTAATGTTTAACTTTAAACTGCTTTTCATTTGGTAACATTTTAAATACTTCATTTAAAAATATATGTGTTAGGACTACTGCTAATTTTTGTGTACTGGCTTTACAGTTGATTGTATCTTTCCTGTTTCAGTTAAAATTTTGAAAGAAAATGCAAGCTTGTCATCATTTTTGTGACTTTTTTTTTGGGTGGTGCTTTCGAATATCTTGTTGAGTTAAAACAGGTGGAGGTTCAACCAGGCAAACAGTCAAACCTTCTGCCTCCCCTTCACATACTATGTTGAGGGCAGTCATCCAAGATTATATGTAACTCCACTGTCATGCAAGCATGTGGAAAATGGAACAGACCACACACAATGCTACTACTGTTGGGGTGCAAACTGAAATTCTACATGCAGTGGTCCACTACGGACAAGAGTGATAGGGAGTGAAAAACTGGTCAGTTTAAATCAGCAGATTAAAAGTCTGATGATTTAGAATTTATCATCTAGGTCAGCTGATGTGTTTGTGCAACGTTTCAACCTCTTGTGGGGACAAATGCCAAAAAAATTGGGATAATTTTTAAATATTGCTCTTATAAAATTAGTTGATAGAATAATGAGTTTTGCACTAGCATGTATTTTCTGAAGTGTATAAAGTCTGCAATTCAAATTTCTCTTATTATTTACTGACTTTAGTCCTCAATGATATGCCAGAAAAATAAAATTTTTTATGAAGGGCAAACCAAAAATATGAGGCAAAAGTATGGAAATTCTGAGAAAATCTAGACAGCTCAGAGGTATGTGTTTGTGACAAAACGTTTGTGCTTTAGCCCCCGATCTCAAAAATGTCAAAAACTGTACTTGGGTAGTCATAAATAGCTACAAACAAGGAAACAGCATATAAGCTAGAAGCACAGTTCTTAAATTTCTGTTCTTCTATACACTGCTAACTATAAGATGTGCTGTATAATGTAAACAGGACCTTTATTTTCTACATTACTCCACAAACATAGGGCAAAAATTAAAATTTCACTCTCACTATACCTCTCTGTAGTTAGTGTTTGATATAATGTTTGTTACTATTTATGGTTATAATTATTTTAGTTTTATATGCCCTGCCATCCACTCAGGCATTAATGTGATAATGAATTATATGTAGCACAAATTTACTAATATTTGTTCACACCAATTATTTCTGATGATGATAAAGTCTGGTAATCATTTCTGAAAATGCCACTCCAAAAAGTCATACCTTCACAGGTGTAACTGCCACGTTTATGATATAGTTGTTTACATGACACAGCATGACTAATGTAACCCCATATGCTGATGTTTTCTGCTTCCCATATATATATCAACATTGTACATGCAGGAAGTTGAACTGCTGTCTCCTCACTGTAATGAGAAGCTCATTTCATAATCTTAGATGGTGTTGCATAATGTATCTGTCATGTTTTTCTATTACTGATACTTATTTTTTGCATTAGATTCCTCAATCTGGTTTTACCTCCCCTACTGTTGCATTCCAGGCATATATTTTTACATGGGACCAGAAAAGTCAATGTCTAATAGGTGATGCACATATTCCCTTTAAGCAGCCATCTCCTAATAGGTGAGGTACAGATTCCCTTTAAGCAACCAATCCTAATAGGTGATGTGCAGATTCCCTTTAAGCAGCCAATCCTAGTAGGTGATGCACAGATTCCCTTTAAGCAGCCTATACTAATAGGTGATGCACAGATTTCCCTTAAGCAGCCAATCCTAGCAGGTGATGCACAAATTCCCTTTAAGGAGCCAATGCCTAATAGATGAGGCACATATTCCCTTTAAGCAGCCAATCCTAATAGGTGATGCACAGATTCCCCTTAAGCAGCCAATCCTAGTAGGTGATGCACAGATTCCCTTTAAGCAGCCTATACTAATAGGTGATGCACAGATTTCCCTTAAGCAGCCAATCCTAGCAGGTGATGCACAAATTCCCTTTAAGGAGCCAATGCCTAATAGATGAGGCACATATTCCATTTAAGCAGCCAATCCTAATAGGTGATGCACAGATTCCCCTTAAGCAGCCAATCCTAGCAGGTGATGCACAGATTCCCTTTAAACAGCCACTCCTAGCAGGTGATGCACAGATTCCCTTTAAACAGCCACTCCTAGCAGGTGATGCACAGATTCCCTTTAAGCAATCTGTAAGAAAGAATATACTGACAGTTCCTTAAGAATTCTGAATAGCTTATGTTTCCCAGCCCCAACTTTTTTCGTAGTTAAAAAAAAAAAATCACTGTACCTTTTCAAGTTCTTTCAGCTGGAAAAGGTTACAAAATGTAACATTGTATTCCATAACTGACCAGATCAGTGGAGTGGCCACACAGGTCAGTTAGAATTAGATGGACAACAGAGTTTCTGACGTTGACAGATAAACAATGGCCAAAGTTCAAAGTGTTCTCTGCCAGTCAGCCTCCATTTTTAATGATGGTGTCAGCTTTTATGCTATAACCATTCATATGCAGTCATAACTTGTGCCATTTTTGGCAAGTTTCTAGAAGATACATTTACTGATATTAAACATGAGAGCAATACTATTATAGCACGTGTGTATTTTTAGTATATAATTTTGAAAAACTTTCAGAACCAAATTAATTGTTGCCAATATTGTGTTCAGCATAACCCGCATCCTTCTTTTTCGGATGAGGAAAATAACCCATTAAGAACTATCTCCAGTACAGAGCCCTATAAGATATTGCTTGTAGCCCCTGTTAGGATAGACAAGTGTCCTGCCACCTTGAATTATTGCATGTTGTTACTTAATCTGTGTTTTACCCACTGACTTGGACTGACATTTAATGCTTTTAATTTGTCGGCTTTTTCTTTATGTGGGATAGTAGTAAGAAAGGTGATTATAACAGTAAAGGTCAATTTAAGCGACATGCACAATCAATCTATCATCAAGAGCCACTTAAAAGAACACCATGTGATTCGTAAGGCAAGCGTTCCTCTAACAAACCCATACTGTTTTACATCTAACTAAAGTAGGTCTCCTGTGCCACTTTCGCTAAGCTCCATTAAGAATCTCCTAATGATTTTACACAGTATAACAGTCAGGCTGGTGGATCTAGCATTTGTCTGTGTATGAAATGACCTCCAAACTCCCTTGAGAAATGACACCACACCATCCTGTCACCACAGGTCAAGGATGTATTGACGTGTTAACACTTTAACATGATTGACAGGGGTTTAGCCAGGTTTTCCTTAACTCTGAATAAGACTTAGAGAACGCAGAAGCAGGAAATAATTCACACTTTTCTTGATGTGAGACTCTTAACAAATAGCTATTAAACAAGAGCATTCTACTTATTCTTTACTATTTCAAAGATCATGTATACGTACTGACTCATAGATGTGGTTCATTTTTGTAGTCATTTCTGTACAACTAACTATTGTTTGCAGTTGCAGTATATTTTAATTTCACTATGTATGCCCAAAATGTGCAAGAAAGAGACATTTATTTTCCACATTTTCCTAAGACTCACACACCTCCACTGTAGACACACCAAACAGCAGTTTGCAAGATGACATTATTTCATGGAAGGTAGGGATGGAATTTCACAGCAATCAAAAGCAAAGTTTTGCCAGCCTGTAATGGTTGCAAACTAAACATTCCTTACCTTACAATCAGACACTAAAATTTGCGATATCATAATGAGCTGACATATAAGCAAATTATAATAAGATATAGCAGCAGTGACATGTTGCCCAATTCATATCATTTGCACTGCTGTCCCTGTTTTTCTCTCTCTCCCACTTTCTTTCTCTTATCTTACCAATTTTCTGTAAAACAAATGCATGTAATGTGCACATACACACACACACAAAAACACACACATATATACAAAACAGGGTGAAAATGTTTCACTATTGAAAACAATATAAATATGAATATGAGGCCACTCTGAGAGAAAACATCATTACAGAAAGTGCTACTGTCCACTTAGCGATGTCAGGATGACTTTGTCTATATGTTGGTCATTGAAAAAACATATACACACAGTCTATGTAGAAAACTAGCATATTAAATTTTAAAACCATGTTTTAAATTCCACCCCAAAAGACAGTGCATAAATAGTGTATCACAATAATTTTGACTAAGTACTGTGTCTTAAGTTACCACATATTCTTTTAGTATCATTTTTACATACAGGACTTTACATACGATCTTTAAAGACTATCTGCTACGAATGCATGTTATTCTTATTTTATTCCTGTTTTAGAAATTTTCTAAAACTGAATAAAGATAAAAAAATACATAATTATGAGTGTCAATCGGTAAAACATCCTGCTGTCTCACAACAGGAGTGAACACTTAAAACAAAAAGTCTGGGAAGCTGTGTAGATACATTATAACCCTAAATGAAACTTCTTTCATAGAAAATGTTATTAAAAAGTTGAGTAGGAATGATGCAAGTGCGTGAATGTTCAGTTTCAATGTTTATTCACAGTTAAAATTAAAAGAATAAAACACAGAACTGGAAAGTTGTTGCTCATTAGAAAACAGGGCATGTGGTCATCAATAAAGAAATACATTCAATTCACATCTGTATTAGTTCACATTATGGGTATGCAAAGAGGCTACGAGCTCAGGAAGAGCAACAAAAGCAGGCTCTTATGAAGAAAGTATGAGAAATGTGGCATTCTGTGAGCCAGTTCTATATTCAATGACTGAACTGGAACTTTCTTTTGAGTGACTGAGCAAATAGCTTTTGGTCAATAAAGCAAACTAAAGAAAGTGTGAGCTGATCCACTTAGCAGTGTGTCAAGGCAATAATAATTCCAAGGTACTGGAAATGTTCATCTCTATCCACATTACTGCCATTTTAGTCTATTGTTAAGATACAGGTGATAACATTTTTTACTTATATGTTTCATTGCATCAACAAAAGGAAACAGGTAAATAAACACTAAGGTAAATAAGCAAAAATTACATAGGGTCATAGGTAAGTAGGCTAGCTGCCCTTGTGGTCACTTTTAAGCCTAGCCAATCACCCTTTTTGTGAATATGCTGTGCACATATCTGCATCTTGATATACAAGCAGCACTGAATTATTCCACATAACACGGTTTTACACACCTTGTGAACATATGTCTCCATGTGTGTATCTTTCCTCTTTCTCTCCTTACTTTTTACATGAAAACACATAAACATGCACACACACGCATGCACGCACATACACAAACACACACACACACACACACACACACACACACACACACACACACACACACACACACAGGCATATGGTGTGTGTGTGTGTGTGTGTGTGTGCACAGTACATTTCATTAACTGCATAGTGGCCAAAGCACATGTGATTAACAAGAAACAGGTCATGGATGTCCAGTCTGTACCGGACCAAGTAAGAAGCCAATGAGGTGGATAATTCCCAATAAGGTCCTGACAAGATGTAGAAGTATAAATAACACTTACTGTACTGGATGTCACCCCACCCCTTCTGTCGCCATGCTAATGCACTATCTGGAGTTGTGTTAGCAATATGTTAGCAGGAAATGGACTATACCCACCTCTGCCGAACCCGTATTAAAGCCTGTTTAAGAGGTTAATGCATGGTGATACAATGATATATGGTTTGGTAAGATTTTGTTTGAGTAATTGTCATATAATTATGGAGCAGAAAGTAAAAGCTTTGCAGTTTGATTATTCCCTGCGTGAATCTTCAGTTCTGAGTACAATCAACATACCCTTCCTAAATCTGCAATGGGGTTTCTACGAGTGCTCCAGTTTCCTTCTACCTTCCAAATATATCCAAGCATGTGAAATGACATTCTCTAAACTGTAAGAAGTTGTGCATGTAGTGTGTGTATATGTGTGTGTATTCTATTATGTACCATACAGAATGGTTTTTAATGACTTGTTCCATCTGATGGCTATGATAAGCTCCAGGAACCAAGCAACCCTACTGAAGTGTAAACCAGTAGTGTAAACCAGGTAAATGAAAAACCGATGAATGGATATGTATGCATGTATGTATACACATGTGTTTGGGTGTGCACAGCCATATATCTATGGCTGTGTGTGCATATATATATATATATATATATATATATATATATATATATATATATATACATATACATATATATACACACACACACACACACACACACACACACACAAAGAATAAAAACACAACTACTAAAGGTGGATAAAGTAAAAATTAAAACCACAGAATAGCAGACATTTTCACAACCACCACGGCAAGGCACATAAAGTTCTTAAAACCGAATATTTTATAAATGAATGACTAAAAACTGGTGTTAAAACTAAAAGATAAGTACTTTCAGGTACATACTGAACCCTTCATCAGATCTAGTAACTTGTTGTCAAAGCAAGAATATAAAAGTCAACATCAACCAGTCACAGTTCAGTGTTTCAATCTCTGCCCTCTCAGGGCGGGGTGGAGAGGAAGACATGAGTTAATACCACGAGGTGTCTCTGCATGTAAGTTGCCAATCCAATGCATCTCAGCTGTTTCTGTTCTTAAACAGATATCACCACCCCTTGGATCTGCTAATACAACTTGTAACACTAAAAAGAGAAAATTATGACCAGCATTTAAAGTAATACGTTTCATTAGAAGATTCTTCATATGTCTGAAGCGTATGTCACTTACGTGCTTAGAAATCAGCTGACTATTCATTTTACCAACATAAAACAAAGCACACTTCTGGCAGCAAGCAATATAAATAACATTCTAGTTTTACAATCAGCATAGCCCATCTGTATGCTCTTCCAGTAGTCGGATGTACAAAAGCTTGCCTTTCCGAGATATATCTACAGGAAGTGCATAGTCTGCATGAAATCATAGCCTGTCTACTTGTCAAAGGCTGATCTCTTTTCACAGTCCTATCACATGTCAGCCATTTAATTCTCTTGCCATTTTTCAATGCAAAAGAAGGGGTTTCACCCACTAAACTCCTAATATGAACATCACTGCTTAAAATTCGACAATTATCTTTTATGATGTTGCAAACATAATGGACTGCTTGAATAAGTTAATGTCACTCTTGTCTTCACCTAATGTTCAGTATTTCCATCCAACAACTGTGAATCGTTCATAACCTTCTCTGAACAAAAAAGTTTCCCCATAGTGTTCCTAAGCTGTTCAATCTCTCCTAACTTGTCCATAACATCCTTCTTCTTATAACCTCTCCATAAGAAGCACTGACCTAGAGCTCTGTTTGCAATGGATAGTTCTTCATCATTTGTATGCAATCTTGAATACCTAAGTAATTGAACTCTGAGCACATTATCATAAATATGACATGGGTGCATACTGGTGCAATCTAGCAAACTGCTCCTTTTATATTCCTTATGATGAACACCTGTCATAATGCCTCCTCCTTCATCAAGGTGCACAGTAACATCCATAAAACTCAACTGTTCATTCGAATACTGAATAGTGAATCTTAAAAAGTCTGTAGTAGATTCAAAATATATCACAGACCTTTTTAAATCTTGTAAACTGCCTTGACATAAAGCATAGAGAGTGAACAAGCTATGAACATCTACAATAAAAATACAGAAGGAATCAAAGCCGTGCAATGAAGCAGTCCATTCATATAATGTCTCGGGGAACTGTCTAGTATCTTTTAACAGTGCTGGTGCAGACTTTAAAACATCTTTCAGTTGCTGTTCAGTGTACAGTGATATAGGTTCAGTTGCCCAACCTTTGCCATTCACTATAGGTCACATAGGTGGATCCTTGTAGTTCTTATGTATCTTAGGGAGTCCTTTAATATACGGAACAACTGGACTAGGTACAAATAAAAACTCATAGAGTATCTCATCCAATATACGACACTTCAATAAATCAGAAAGTGTGTCATGTATTTTCAACTGTAGAACATTCGTCAATCCAAAAGTAGCCATATAAGACAAAAGTTCCCTCATTTTATTATCATACACAAGAGTGTCCAAAAACACAATGGTGCCTCCTTTATCAGCTGGGCAGATCTTGATATTAGTGTTTGCCTGCAATTCTCGTATGGCTTGTTTCTCCTGTGGCAACAAAATATGAAAGCAGCGTCTGTGTTCATTCACAGCCTTTGAAATCTGAGACTCACAGACCTTTATAAATATGCATATATATACGGATCTAATTTGAAAGCTTGAAAGTCCAGATTACCGAATATCACTTTCACAAGATGGCAACATTGAAACCTTAACTTCCCAAATGCAAACGTTTTGCCAGGTCTCAGAAACACAATGCAGTATGTAAAACCCACCTAGGTGGGCTCTACAACCCCCCCCCCCCACACACCAAATGTGGGGGGGGATGCTCCCCATACATCCCCCTAACTATATACACACAGTTCAGGACTGCAGTACAGTGGGGGAAAGGGCATATTTATTTATTTATTTGACATTTGTTGACCGGGACAGTCTGACTGGGACAGAGCCGTTTTTCAGCAGAGGCCCAGGGAGAAAAGCTCCAGTGTACAAAAAATAGATGATTACAAAATTCAGTAAATATACAGCACAATGAGAATCGATTGTCAGATGCATTTACAATAGTGGAAGCAAGCAAGAGTTAATCACAAATAAAGCTAGTCAGATATGAAAGTGAACATACACTCAAAGCAAGAGATAATGTTAAAGATTATCACATTCTAGATGGGTAGCAGTAGGTGACAGGACAAGCTACAAGGGTTTTGGGGAGGGTGGTAGAAGGAGTTAGTGTTGAGAGATGATGTGAGATGTTAGGATATATAGTTAGCATTATATGGGTCCAAATATGGACAGTTGGGTAGCCTGTAGAGAGACCGGAAAGATTATTAGCTTACTGACAGGAGGTAGGTAGGAGAGAGGAGGCCTGAGGTATTAAGGCAGGAGGTGAGTGGCCGGAGTAAGGTGAGAGGAAGAGAGATGAAAGGGGAAAAGGAATGAAAAAGGGAGGGTGAGAGAGGTGTGTAGTGAACCAGATTTATACAAGGCTCAAGGGGAGAGTTACAGGGGCATATAGTGAGGTGGGTTAAGTAATGTTTGAGAGATCTTGATTGTCTAGGTATGGAGTATGCTTCTTAAAAAGTCAAGGTAAGCCTGCTCCAGAGGATGGCAGGACAGTAGCTGTATAAGCTCTGTCCGGCAGGTTTGTTTGGGTTGTTAATCTGCAGCAGGCAGTGATCAGAGCTCCTAACAGATTAGGTGGGGGTACAGAGTGAGACTAGAGAGGAAAGACCTGGACAGCAGGAGGGTTTATTGAGAATGGAATGGATAATGAGGACTTGGGTAAATCTGAGGTGGTTTGGAAACTCTAACCAGTGAAACGACCTGAGGGCCAGACAGCGGTGAGATATGGATGGCATGTTAGCAGTAAATCTGGCCCTATTAGGCAAGTGTTTATTTTACATCTTGTGCAAATCATGTTCACTAATCTGGCTTTTCGAGTTTTCAAAGTAGATCCATATATATATGTATACATATGTATGCATGTATACATTGATATACCTTAGAAGATTGAGGAAGATAAATGTCAACAAAAAAACACACAGACCAAAAAAATAAATAAATAAAAAAACAAATAAGCATCATCTGCATACAGTGTATGCACCAAGATATAATCTTAGTTAGACCATAAATGTTTTTGCAAGAGACAAGATCTCCTGCCTCCCCACACAACCTACTAATTATATACCAACACCAAGATTGTGCGGTATGTACACACACACACACACACACACACACACACACACACACACACACACACACACACACACATACACACACACACACACACACATATATATATATATATAGAGAGAGAGAGAGAGATACATATATAAATACACACACACACACATATACATATACATATATATATATATATATATATATATATATATATATATATATATATACATGTGTGTGTGTATATGGGTGTACTTCAAAATATCAAAACATCACATAATTGAAGACAAATTCATTGAGATGACATCTTTGAAACTTTAAAACATCGAAAACACAGAACTCCAAAAGCCATCCCTGGGAAAAGAACCAGCTGGTCACCAGGACAAAAAAAAAAAATACAAACAAACAACAAAGCAAGTAAAACCCTCTAAAGTGGAGGGCTTCACCCCCCAACCCCCCCTAATTAAACATACTAACTCCAAGATAGCACTACAGTGGGGAAAGGGAAATGTTCACCTAAATCCTTCACTACACAGGTAATCCATAACCTCAGTTTCTGTTTCATTAACTTCTCCATTACTAATCCTCTTTTCTACTTTTCCTCTTTGTTTTCTTATTTTTTGTACTGTAAAGTTTTCCATTTCTGGATGCCTTTGCGTTATTTCTTTTCAAATACCTTTGGTGTTGCCCTTTTTGTATTGATTAGTTTTGCTTTCTCCTTTGCGTAGATATTACACCATATTAAATCTCTTTTCCTTTCCCATGCCCATATTTCTTCTTCAGATGTCTCCTGCTTCTCCTGTTTCTCCTTACTTTGGGGGAGTTGTTGTTCCATCATTCTGTGATATAACTTGTGTTAGAATTTCTACACTAAATCCTTCACTTTGCAGGTATTCCATAACTTCATTTTTTTTACTTCTACTTTACTAATCTTCTGTCCTACGTTCCTTCTTTGGGATCTTTTTTTTTTTGTGAAATTTTCCATATCTGGATGCCTTTGCCTGTATTTCTCTACCTTTTTTATGTTGATTAATTTGGCTTTCTCCTTTGCATAAATATTGCACCACATCATTCTTTCCATGCTCAGACTTCTTTTTAATTCCTTTCAAAAGTTTCTTGATTTTGTTTTTTATATTTTTCCTCAGTCGTTTCTTTTTCCAAATGGCCCAAAGTTTCTTGCTGTATATAATGTTTTTCATAAATCTGTTGTATTAACAGACACAATTTTTTATTTGCAGCTTCTGACAGTTTTTCTTGTGGAAATATATTTTCTTTCCTCTAATTTCACTCAATCTTTTTGTATATCTTCTGTCTGGAAATTCTGGGATTTTTGCATAATAGTAACAATAGATAATTTCTTTCTTATCCTCAATAGTCCACTCTGTTGCCTGTATGGCTATATTTAGGCCTATCAGTTTTTGTGATTTGTTTGTGGACTGCTGCTTCCTTCTATAACATAAGTTCAAAGGTTAGTACTAGGCTATTGGCCCTAGGGCCTATACAAGCCTAGTCATAACAATTCCCTGGTTATTTCTTCCCAAAATATTTACTTCTCTGGACCCTTGTCTAGCAGGGCCACTGACGTGATCCCCTGGGTGAATTTCCTATCTCCCATCCAATTGTCAAGGTTCCTTTTGAAGAGGGCCAAAGAGGCGCTACTTGACATGTTTAGGCAGTCTATGCCAGAGTCTGGAGAGTCTCTGGGTCAGGAACCTATCCCTCTAGCATGTTTTGTTCATTGTGATGACAAGATGTAGATCCCTGGAGCATGTGGCTCTGAGGGATGGGAATTTCTTTAAGTGTAGCATGTCCAACAGCTCTGGGTTTGACATGGCCTTGTATATTAAGCAGAGATCGCCTCTGAGTAGACGATATGCGACAGAGTATAGCTGGAGTTTGTTTAGACGGTCAGCATAGGGCATCTGCTTTAGGCCTGTGATTCTTTTAGTGAGGTATTTTTGTGGCCTTTCCAGATGTTGCAGATGTCTTGAGAGGTACATACCAAACGGGGCGTTGTATTCTATAATGGGTCTAATGAGGGATGAGTATAGTGGGACAATGACCTCCTTTTTTCTGGATAAAAAACCCTTAGTGATGAGGTGTGCCACACAAAAGGATTTCCTGACTGTTGTGGCGATGTGGTTATCGAAGTTGAGACCACTGTCCACCTGTGTCTCTAAGTCTCTTATTACACTTTCGGTGTTTAGTGTACATCCTCCCCCTGGGCCTGGACTAGCCCCATTGTAGGAATGTTTCCATATCTTTAGGATTCTATGCTGGGCATTCTTTATCCTTGGTCCTGTCCACCCAGCTTTTTTTATTTTTTAACCTACTTCTATCTATGATATGTGCTATATAAAATACAGTCAATATAACAGTTTCATCTTGGAGAGATTTGTGAAAAACAGGTTCACATTGTGAAGGTACTTACCACGACTTGAAAATGAATTCATTTTCAGCAATACTACTCTCTCTATCTATCTATATATATATATATATATATATATATATATATATATATATATATATAAATCTACATATCTATATCCATCTATATATATACATATGTGTACTCTTTCAACAACGAAACACGGAAAGGACAGAAGTGCAAAGAACCCCCTTCTGTCCAACAGAGCCATCCCTTGAAAAAGATGTGGGGGATGGGAGCCACAACTTAGTTTGGAATATTTCCAGACATATTTTAACACAGCATGAATTGTCAGTATTGTCAAAAGGGTTATCATTTATACCCGCAGCTAAAGTGGAATTTGTTGACTGTATGATTAATTTACGTTTGTTTGCACATAATTTGTCTTTACGTATGTTTTTTGATGATGGACCTAATATTTCTGAGAGGCAGGATACTGAATTTAAGGTTTTTAGGAAACCCAGTGTTTTTACACCAGCACTTAATGTCTTCCTCACAGTTTGTGAGAAAGAAATATAACAAGTCATTAATAGATTACAGATGACAAGTTGTAATAATCTGACTAGATTTGAACAACAAGCCTTGAATGATTTGATTAAGAATGAAAATATAGCCATCCGCCCGGCAGACAAAGGCGGCTGTGTAGTGATTTTAGATTCTGGATATTATTATATGATGAATCGGATGCTGTCTGATACTAACGCATATATTAATGTGGAAGCTGATATTGTGAGTGTGATGAAGAATAGAATGTATAATTGTTTACTTGAATGCTTTAATCTAGGTCTACATACCGAGGAACTATTTGATTACTTTATTACTGAATTTCCTGTTATTCCTCAGATTCATGGCTTACCCAAGATCCACAAACACCCTACACTCCCACAGTTTAGACCGATTGTAGCTGGGAGTGGTTGGTTGACTCAGGCTATGTCCATTTATTTGGACAAACAACTTTGAATAGCTCTCGATATGAGTGAAGTTGTATTGAAAGATACTGAAAACTTTTTGAGAGATTCATATAATGTGACCAGTGAGGGGGATGTTTCAGATATTCAATTTTTAGTGACGATAGATGTTGTATCCCTGTTTACGTGCATTCCCAACCAGGAAGGCATTAGTATGGTCAGGGCAGTTTTGGCTAGGAGTAATAAATTTGACATGAAGCATATTGACTTCTTGTACATGCTTCTAGAGCTGGACCTTGAACATATCTTTATGTTTCAGGATAAATGTTACTGGCAACAATCTGGCGTGGCAATGGGGACCAGCTGCGCTAATTCTTACGCCAATTTGGTGACGTTAGAATGGGAATTCCATCATGTATTGGGACACCACAGAGATCATATTGCCATATACAGATGTTTTGTTGATGACATGCTTATTGGTTGGAAAGGCAACAAGCAAGAGCTTGACATGTTTTTTCATTCTTTAAATAATAGAAGTATTTTTTTGAAATTTACCTTCACTTGTTCCCAAGTCACTGCTGATTTCTTGGAGGTGAACATCCGGCTGGAGAATGGCAAAATGTTGACCAGGATGCTTAGGAAGGACTGTTATAGACCGTCATATCTCCACATGCAGTGTATGCATCCACAACATATATTTGGGAACATTGTGAGAGGTCAAGCCTTCAGGGTCTCGAGGTTGTCATGTACTACTTCTGACTTTGAAGGACGTTTGTCAGATTTGAAGAAAGAGTTTGCCATCAGGGGTTATACCTAAGCTGAAGTTGATCAAGCTTGTGCCAGAATAACCGAGCGTGAGAGTAGAGCATGTCCGTATTTTTCTGCTCTGTATAGGCATTCAATCAGATCACCTCATAGGTATTGTTGTCCTCCCATTGTTTTAAAATTTTCCCATGGTGTAAATATGGTGAAAGATATAGTTACCGGGAACTGGCATATTTTACAGACTGACAGCAGATGTTCAGATATATTAGCAGATGGCCTAGATTTGTATATAAGAACCACAGTAATTTAAGGCAACAGTTATGTTTTCCTAGACATGTTATGTCTGGATCCCCAGTTTTGATGGGTACATCTAAATGTCATAAATGCAATTTTTGTCAGTTTATAGATGAGTCTAGGTTCTTTAGGCACCCTGTCATGGGCTACTTATGGAAGTTGAGGGCATCTGCTGATTGCTCCACCAGGAATGTGGTTTATTTAGCACATTGTCAGTGCTGTTATAAATTTTATGTTGGTAAGACAAACAGGAGCTTAAAAGAAAGAATTAGGGACCATGTGCATTGCATGAAGAAGCAATATAATTTTAGTGTCTTAGTGAAACAAGTTTTGTCTACTGGCCCTGAACACAACTTTGTCTTCCAGGTATTATGTGTGATCGGCCCAGGTCTGTGAGGTGACTCGTACTGAGGTGATCGAGCTGGAGTGGATCTTGAGGTTGGGGGCACATCTAGCTATGGGGTTGAATGATCATGTCTCCATTAAGCCTGTATTAAGGAATAAACAGCTGTAGGGTGTTTATTGTTGTTTGTTTATATATTTATGAATATTTTTCATGTTTTATTTATTTGTGTTAATGTTTTTATTATTATTTTTTATCAGATTTTATGCCAGTAAATATTATCTACTTTATATGCCTTTAAGCTGAGAATGTGGCTGCATGAATGTTTGTTTTATTGGCTGTTAAGCTGTTTGAGATGATGTCGTTTGTATACAAGTTATTCTGTCCCCATTCATGTTTGTCTGAAGAAGCGGTATGGCATTACCGTGAAAGCGCTAACTTTCTTTCTCTGCAATAAAGTTTTTTGGTACGATTACTTGCTGGTTCATCAAGTTTTTGGATTTAGCTGCATATTGAGCCGTCTTCTGCCTGCTTTGGGGAATTTTACAATTTTACAGTTTTGTTTGGTTGCTGCAGTTGGGTTTGTTTTTATATATATATATATATATATATATATATATATATATAAATATATATATATATATATATATATATATATATATATATATATATATTTTTTTTTTTTTTTTATGGATCTACTTCACAAGCTCAAAGTTTCAAAACTCCAAACTGCAAATGGTCAAGAGCATAAGATCGAAGTTTTGAAACTTGGAAATTGTAATAAAAAATAAAAATCATTTTTTTTTTTACATTTTTGTAGGAGACGCAAGCCCCCTACCCCCCGCACCCCCCTCCTAAATAAGTATTTTAACTCTTGCACTACAGTGAGGACAATGGTAAATTTCCCCTTCAGCACTGTACAGTGATCTCCATTGAAAATGTTCAAAGTTTAAAAACTTCTATCTTTTGGTCAGCATTTGCAGTTCAAAGTTTTGAAACGTCAATCATGTGAAAGGAATATATATATATATATGTATATATATATATATATATATATATATATATATATATATATATAGAGAGAGAGAGAGAGATACAGTGGATATAAAAAGTGTACACTCCCCTGTTAAAATACCAGGTTTTTGTGATATAAAAAATGAGACCACAATAACTCATTTCAAAACTTTTCCCATCTTTAATGGGACCAATATCCTGTACAATTCAACTGAAAAACAAACAAATCTGTTAGGGGAAAATATATAAAACATAAAAAATGTACAATAAGCTAGTTGCATAAGTGTGCTTTACTCAAGGTGGAGGGAATTATGAACAGTTCGAAATACCACTCACTTTTGGCCCAAAACTTTCAGGCGTCTGCTAGAAAGCTGAAGATGAAGAGGAATTTCACCATTCAATATGACAATGACCCCAAGCTTACATCCAAATCAACAAAAGAATGGCTTCACCAGAAGAAAATTAAAGTTTTGGAATGGCCCAGCCAGAGCCTAGACCTAAATCCAACAGAAAATCTGTGGGGTGATCTGAAGAGGGCTGTGCACAAGAGATGCCCTCGCAATCTGACAGATTTGGAGTGCTTTTGCAAGGAAGAGTAGGCAAATATTGCCAAGTCAAGATGTGCCATCTGGATAGACTCCTACCCAAGAAGACTGAATGCTGTAATTAAATCAAAAGGTGCTTCAACAAAGTATTAGTTTAAGGGTGTGCACATTTATGCAACCAGCTTATTGTATGTTTTTTATTTTTTATATTTTTTCCCCTAACAGATTTGTTCTTCAATTGAATTGTACAGGTTATACATCACATAAAAGGTGGGAAAAGTCTAAATGATTTTCTGTGGTCTCATTTTTTATATATTTTTTTAATCTGGCATTTTAACAGGGGTGTGTACACTTTTTATATCCACTGTGTATGCGTGTGTGTGTGTGTGTGTGTGTGTGTGTGTGTGTGTGTGTGTATATATATTTATATATATATATATATATATATATATATATATATATATTATATATATATATGTATATATATATATCTATATATACATATATATATATATATATATATATATATATGTATATATATATATATATATATATATATATATAAATAGATATATAGATATAGATATCTCACACGCACACACACACACACACATATATAAAGCCATATAGTACATCAGCTATACTCTTTTATTTACTTTATTATTCTTTGTTGACTGAGGAACTCCCACCTGGCTGCTGGCCTCTTTCTCTTTTAGGGGACACCTGAGGTAATATTTAGATAGAGTAGGAGGAACTGTGGCAGGACAGAGGGGAAATTACCTTTTCTTTTAGATAAAATCCCTGTGATCTTTTACATTAACCTCAGCTACCATCAACTCTGGCAGATGGGGCATCAGTTTACTATCTCATCTGAAGGACATTTAATTCTCCCTCTACATGGCATATAGGGATAAGACCCTGACTGTACCAGAGATGTCATTCAGTCTTATATAAAATCATATACTGGCAAAGCCCCATAATACACAGGGATAACATCTGCGCATTGATAAAGCCATCCTTCATCCATGATTAGCGTGCCATGTGCTATAGAGGAACTGGTCAGGGGAGGGACAGAAGTCATGATGCAGTGATTGCTCAGGGACAGGAAAGGAAGTAGATATCCCAGAGGTGTAATATTGGGAGGACACAACAAAGCACTTTCTTACAAGTGGTGTGAGGCTTCTTGAAGGTTTATACCACTTGCAGAAGCAGATGATATGCCTCTGCATAGCCCTATTACATACTCAGCCCATAAGCAACAGGGGGTATGAGTGTGGGATGTTAGTGTCAAAAAAAAAGAAAAAAGCCCCCAATATCTGTCAGGATGATTATGCTAAAACCAGCTCTCCTTCAGAGGGAGCAAACAGACCCATCACTTAATAGCAGGGCTGACAACATTGAGGAAGTAGGGACAGAAAGAAGCAATATTCTTTATGGTACACGCCTCAGGACTGATCCACAGATAGCAGGGACAGAAGCTATGACTAAAGGAAGGAAATATGTTTAAAAAAATAAAATGGTATCTGCCAAGCAAGTCACATGACAGCCAGCACACCATAACAATGGCTAGACCACGAGTCCCTAGGACAGCTACCTATGGAGTATTATACTTATTTCACCGACAAACAATGCAAATCACTTCTCCATTATATAAGGCCATTTACTGCATGCGTCACGCATCTCCTGTGCTTATTTCTACACTGTGCTCTAGGGCTTCTCAAAAATAACCACTCCAGAGCGGCAAAGTCATGAACACAGCACAAATCAGTAGTTAACATGCAACTGTCTGAGCAGTTTTATATTTTATGATAGTACCTCATCTACTGTATCATCAGAATTATATCTTACAAGTAATTCTTCTAGCTGCAAAAAGAATATGCTGCCACATTAAAATCTTTGGTATAGTATTATGTGTAAATATATATTTAATCTCATTCTTATGTGTTATGGTCATTTTCATAAAGCACTTGGCAGGATGCAGTACCATTAAATCTGCATTTGTAAATGAGCCCTATAATAACTGCTGCAATTTTTGGAGCACTCAAACTCTGATAAGCCTGTCATTAGAGAAAATGGCACTGCTTGGCCAAAAGTGATGTTCAGTCAAGCAACTTTATTAGCATCTGTCAAATCACAAAGTTTAATAGACACGGGGTTGCTACACAGCTTCAGTTTGCAATGAGATCATTATATATTTGTCAGCATGCCTGCTATCCTCCAGAGCTGCAACTACACATTCAAAGAATGCTTTATTTGGATCTTGTTTATTCATCTGGTTACATGTGTCCCTTGGATTGTTTATAAATTCAAAGTGGAACCTGCGTGCTGGTTGATGAAACCTTTCCAGACCATTTCCTGTACATCATGCCATGCTTTCCAGGCCACATAATAGCTCTTCCTTATTAAGACTTTGTTCTTTAATGTCGCATGTTATTTCCAGCCTTACCATGCTGGATTGGAACCATTCACTGTTGAACATAATGTATTGTAACTGCCAGGATGAAATGACACACAAAATAATAAAACAAAAATTAGTTATTAAATACTTACGCAGTATATTCCATGTTCAACTCATCTGCAAGGATGACATGCAGAATTTAGATATTTATTTACTTATTTTATTGTTGGTGCTTTTCTCTCTTACCCCCCCCCCCCCCCCATTGAACCCTCAATCTTTACTTCCTCTATTAGGTACATTCATTCATTCCCAACTGAACCCATAACATCAGAGGAAGTTGGAATAGAAAAGGCAAGAGCTAAGCTTTCATTCTGCAAGAAGTCAGAAGATTTTCTTGAATGTTGCAACAGCCTTCCTCTTCATGTCAGCTGAGAAGCTCCGTACACTTGTCGCAATGATTACCCCAGAACAGGTGTACAGTCCCACATACCTCATATGCTTTGGACTCGTACATTTTTTGACTGATTTATGCTGCCACATCCTGGTGAGTGTGGCATTCATTTGTGGTCTTTTTCCACAGCATCTTGCCCACCAATGCATGGCTAAATTTGTGCTGATGGCTCATCTTCATTCCTTCATGGCCAGTTCATCCAGTGGCCAGGCCATTAATCTAACTGTGCGCTCCCCAGAGTCAGATGTCCTACAAATGTTTAATTCAAGTGGAGTAAAATAATTTTTTAAGGGCTTAATGTGTGTATTATGAACCCAAACTCTACCTGTATAAGCTGGATCTGAAACCACTGCTTACAGCAGTTGATACATGTCAGATTATAGCCTCTCACACTATTTGCATTACACATCAGTGCACTAGAGGATGCAGGCTATACCAAGGTACAGAACTACAATGGGGATACAGTACGGAAGAAATGAGTGCTGTGCATTTAGTTTCACAAGAATATATGGTATTCAAGTGCTACATGCTAGGCTGAACTGCAAAGTGTACAGCAATTTATAAAACATGTTCAAAGTGTTGAAAACTAGTACATTTTGATCAAAAGCTTTATGAAATGTGACAATCTTCTTGCATATTTTCATGTGCCATGTATGACAGTCATTGCATATATTAGGATTCATAAACCTGTTACACAAAGAGGAGGGGGTGCACAAGTAAGAGCCCACACCAAAGCCCTACATGATTTGGAGACACAATAGTTTACACAGCAATCACACCAGTACCCAGCTGTATATTACTGAGTCTTATGACATGCAACATCTAGAAATGAGTAATTAATGAGTAATGCCAACCTTAAAATAAACCAAAATAAAACCCTAAACATAATTGCTACTTCCCACCTGGCCACGACATCTCTCCACTTGAAAACCTCCTCAGCTGGACTACCCACCACCTACCCTAAGAAACTTTAATTCTAGGAGACTTCAACACTGACTGGCAATCCTGCTGTAGCAACCATCCAACCCATCATGTAAATCTTCATGACTTCACCCAACTAGTCCAGTCGCCTACTAGGATAAATAACTCCAACAAACACACTACCCTTGATTGGATACTAGTCAATAAGAGCCCCCGTCATATATAGCAGGCTGCTTACCTGACAGCCTCATTGATCACTCCCCAACCTTCTTACTAAGAAAACACCTTTATAAAGCAAAACCCATCATCTACCATCAAATACGCAAAAAAACTAACTTCAACCATCTCTCATTCAGCTCATCCCTAAATGACTGTAACTGCCAACCTCTAAAATACCTCAAAATAGATGACGCAGTTGACTACTTTAATAAAACATTCCTAAGCATCCTTAATTACCACGCCCCCATAAGGGATTCCCGAACTAGAGTCCAACAATCCCCATGGCTACAAAAAAACACAACGAAGTCTGAAATGAAAAACAGGGTTAAAGCATGGGACAACTGGCGCAAAACCAAAAACCCCTCTACTAGGCAAAAATTCCTAGAACTACGCAATAGAACCAAAAAGCTTCTAAAACAGGACAAAATCCAATACTACCAGTCTGCCCTTACCTTTTCCCAACAACATAACCCCAAACAATTCTGGTCCTCAATAAACTCCATCCTCCACCCAGGTACAGTAATTACACCCACTCCTAACTTAACTTACTCCTCCGAAAATATTGTGACCTCTTTCAACAATCACTTCACACAAACCGTGCCATCACTAGCTAGACAACACAACCCCCCCCATAAACCCACACCAACTAGAACTAACGATCTCCCAACTAGCTTCTCTTTCTCTCCTGTTCCTACCTCCAAAATAAAACAACTACTAACTAAACTTAAAACCACCAGATTAGCAGCAGACAACCTCTCAGGTGAATACATTCAACTTGCAGCTGACGCTCTAGCCTACCCCGTATCACTCTTGATTAACAGATCTCTGTCAGAAAGTTATATTCCTACACTATGGAAAGTCTCACACATAATTCCCCTACACAAAGGAGGCCCCTCCACAGATCTAACCAATTACCGGCCCATAGCTTTTCTCTCGCCACTCTCCAAAATACTAGAGAGATGCATTCATTCTCAAGTCTCAGATCACCTCCTTGCTAACAACCTCCTCTCCAACACACAACACGGTTTCCAACCTAACCATAGCACCACCAACCACCTTACTCTCTTTCTCTAACACTACCCTACAAAATAAAAATGCAGGTTATCTCTCCTCAGCTACCTTTCTAGACCACTCTAAAGCTTTCGACATAGTCCCACACAAACAACTCATCTCTCTTCTCAATAACCTATCCTTCTCTCAACCAGTCATCAACTGGTTTCAGAGTTATCTATCTCACCGCCAACAAGCAGTTGTTTGGCAGGAAGACCTATCCCCCAGCTCCAGTCTCCATAGGGGTTCCCCAGGGGTCCATCCTGTGACCCCTACTCTTCTCTTTTTTCACCAATAATCTAGCCTCAGCCACAACACATGGCATACTCATACAATACGCAGATGACTCAACCATCATCTGCACAGCCCACTCCTTACCAGAACTGAAAAAAAGTCACACAGGAAGCATTTTCTTCTATTGAAACTTGGTTATCCGATGCTCAACTAATACTCAACCCAAACAAAACAAAATTACTAATCTTCCAACCCACCAAACTTACCCTAGACAGCTCTCACTTTAACATCACAGCAAAAGACAACACCACCACCCATCCTACAGAACACATCAAATTACTAGGAGTAGAAATAGACAATAAACTGAACTTTGACATTCACATTTCCATGACCATTAAAAAAGTGCACAAAAAACTAGGAGCATTATATAGAAATCAGCAACTACTTACCAAAGCAGCTAAAATTTCGTTAGAATATTCTCATCATATCTCTACCCTACTCTATGCCTCTCCAATATTTACTAACCTTAGACAATGCGATCTAAATAAGCTTGAAACTTGCTACAACAAAATCGCCAAATTCGCCACAGGGGCTTCCTACCATACTCACCACTGTCAATCACTAGAAGAACTGGGCTGGCTAGAGCTCCTCCACCTCCTTCAATGGTACCAACTCACACTCGCCCACAAACTAATAAACCAACCACTAAAAGTCCCATCCCTCCAGAATCTACTCCAACCCTGCATAACCACGAGACCACTAAGATCCAGCCACAAAAACCTCCTACAGGTCACAAGAGCCATTAACTCTGATGGAGAAGCATTATTCTCCTGCACTATAGCCAAACTCTGGAACTCCCTCCCATCCTCAATTACTTCTGTAACTTCTTGCACCCACTTTAAATCCTTAGTAAAAATCACACTTCAAAACTTGCCAGATATGCCTTTGCAACCCCCCCTCTAATACCATTCACTCCCCCCACCCACTACCTCTCTCAGCCCCCTATTAACAACCTACTCTTAGCAAGTTTGGCTACTCATGTTTCCAGCTACCTACCACATAATACTAACTTCTTGTAGCAACAACTGCTAATGGCTGTTATGTACCTCAGAAACAGTTTGTATCAATTGTTCACTGATGAATTTCAACTACATTTTAACCATGTTTAGTATATGTCACCATATTTTAAAATTGTACTTTGCTCTACAGCTGTTTTACATCTGTTTTCTTCTTGTCTTGTGCCCTTAACTGGACTAATGTCTATATTTAAATGCTATGTTTTTGTAACTGTATAATGCAAATAATACTTAATGTGGAGCTTTTCTCCCCGGGCCTTCGCTGAAAATGGACCTGTGTCCAGTTGGACTCTCCCGGTCAACAAATGTAAATAAATAAATAAATAATAATAAATAATTACTCGGCTACAGCTAAAGAACTGGATACACTGCACACACACACACACACACACACACACACACACACACACCCACACATATATATACACACAAAAACTGACACTGCATGTTTTTATTTTATATGCCTGTGATGAGGCTATATAATGCACCTATTTTTGTACATGATAACCAACAACAATAACCTACACCCCACCCCACATCTGTGATGCACTTCATTCATTCCCACACATGCCCTACAAATGTAAAGAGTATATATGAAACACTCCATCCAACAAAAATCAGTCTGCATGTGTGCAAGCTCTCTATCTACCATGGGAACGTGTGACATCACTCAGAATTCTCAGTGCATTGTATGTTTCCGTGAACTACCCGGATGTAGTACACTGTCATGTCAGAGATTCTGTTCATGAGTTATGCATGTCTACCAGTAAGGATTCACAGAACATGTCCTACACACACACACACACACACACACACACACACACACACACACACACACACACACACACACACGCACACACACACGCACACACACACACACACACACACACACACACAGAGCATTTCCATGAACCTCGGTGATGAACTTTTGCTATTCAACCTGAAACCTTTGGTACAGTCTGGGAATTCCTAAGACGTAATTGCAACTATGTGAACGAGACAGGAAATTACATAAAATATGCATGGTGAACCAACACAAAGTCCAGATGGGCTGCTACAACCACTCCCCTTACTGATTCATGTCCTGAACTTCGACTGACAAAACACTGACATCCAGAACATCAAAAAAGAAAAAAAAAAAGAAATAAAAATATCTTCCTTGTGGGGTGGGGGGCATCCCTCACACCAGACCTCTCAACCAATTGGGGACAAATTTCAACAGAATCAGGGACAAGTCACGAAAAAAAAAGGGACAATCAGGGACACTTAAAATATTAGTGCTATTAACTTGAAACATTGACAGAATCAGAGCATATGAATTAATACACATTTTCTGAAGTAAAAGAAGTCTATAACTCTTAATTATTGTCATTATTCATTAAGTGTAATTCACCACCTTTCCTCCAAAAGTCACTAGTTTTAGGAAGGATTAAGAGGGACAGAGCCAAAGTTTGAGTCAAAATCAGGGACAGTTGAGAGGTATGCCTCACACTCCCACTAATTATACATGCTAACTTTGAGATTGGACTGCAGCAGAGAAAGGGCCAGTTCCCTAATCCCCACCATACCATGATGTACACAGGTGGTTCCCAGATAACACCATTCCACTACACATTTGTATTCTGGATATCAGGGTTTTGTCACTTGATATAAAAAACATTCAAGGAAATGACATGCTACCCCCTTATATACATACCTACATAACCAAACACAAAAGCAAACACATGTTGTTACAGCATAATATGAGCTATAAAAATATATATCACATTGTGGAGGTAAACATTTCAAAGGTCTGCTGCTAAACCAAAATAAATTATTGGCGCACATTTGGAGAAGTTAATGCTTACATTTTTTTTTCTTTAGCGGATCAATGTTGTACTTCAGCAAAAATGAAAAATTCTCTTTTTCAGCTCTTTCTTTAGGACATCAGCATCAATACAAGAATGGTGGATTAATTGCTGTGTTAACCAGTGCTTCACACTCCTTTATTAAAATATCAGACATCTGTATGGTGTTGTAACAAGCATATTTAATATGGATATGTTGTGTTTGCTTCTCTCTTTCTGTACCACATTAACAGTTCTGGGACACATCAGGAAAAAAGACACTAAATGGAGGAAACCTACCAGGTTAACAAAATGTAATAAATAAATTTAAAAAACAACTGTAGTTTGGAAGACTACCACCATAACAAGTAGCTAAGTTTGCAAGAAGAATGTCATAGGCATTTATTGGTCATTCAGAGAAGAATGCTTTTATGACATATTTTTAAATTTTCCACACCCATTGTTAATGTGATCCTCCCCTTCTGCTTCTTGTTTCATATACAGGTACAATGATTTTTCCATCATCTCTTTTTTTTATTCTGCTCCTCTCTGAAAAGGTCTCTAATCAGCTCACGTAGAAGTTCTGATGGACACCTATAGCAATGTCATTCCCACCTTCTAAAGCTTGAGACGTGGATAAATCAAGTCTGGCAGGCCCTTAATTTAAATCTTCTTCTACTAGAGCTGTCTTTTTGTTTCTACTAATGAAACATCCTGTCTTCAAAGACCTAGATCTTTAAAAATAGCATTAAGAAACAATATATGTCAGGGAGCTCCCCACCTATTCCCACTAAACTTACCCCTGAATACAAGAATTATTTTGCACTCACTGAGTGATGTGTCACAGCTGTCGATTCTCTTGGCTGCAGTAATAAATGTATTTTGTCCTTTTACTTTCAGGTCGATTTCACACTAAATGTACTCATCAAAAGGTTATACTTGTACAAGGCTTTTTCTAAAGGCCACATAAATGAATGCCAAAACAATCTGAACACTTTTTTCTTGTTTCCTTTTACTGTTTCCTAGGTTTCTTTGAACATTTTTGGATATAACTTAATATTACGGCTACAGTTTATTAACTTTCAGTGTATATATGTTTTCGTCTTCATCACTAAAGTTTTAACATAATTCCAGGGTTCACATCTATTATGTTTGTCTATTTCTCTTGCATTAAATAGCATTAGCTATCGTTTCTCTTTAAGGTACTGCTGTAGAAATTATTCTCCTCCTTTAAAATAATGCTAGAACAATCTGCGTTGCTACAAGCGATGCATATACAATGGTACTTCCAGCAGACCAATGGGCAAAATAACTGCTTTCAGAGATATGAGATCAAAAGATGTACAGGTGAGAACCGGGGATCAATCCCAGAATAATAAGACTGAAAAGTGCAAGGTTGTGTTAAGATAGGTGTGATTGTTTTCCTGCATTTCTTAGGTGTTGCACATTGGCAGGCAACTTCAAAATCAAGTGAAAGCATCTAAAATATTTCCAAGATGTATACCTGGGTTTTAATTAATTTCACCGTCTTCTCATCTGCCAAGACTTTCCCATATTATAAACAAACATACAAACAAACACAATCTCTATTTGTCAGAGTATGTTTTAACTTCATAATGCACTTCCTTGTTAGAATGATTGGGATTTTTTGAGATGGGTGGTTTTGTGACTGTACCAAAGACTGCATTCAAGGTGACAATGGTGTCTGTGTCTTGTCTATCCCTGCGGTCTGCATACTTTCATTGGAACTTGACTCACTCCGCCACTACTGTTTTCTAACAGGAAGACTGTGGTTGTGAAAGCCTAATACAGTGCACTGTGGCACACATATACATTTGGGCCTGTGTCTAAGCAGATCTTCAGATGATATAGATGCTCACGCCACATGCCCAAGCACTGCTGACTTTGGATCACCATGAGGATGCCTGACTGCCAAAGTTATATGTATCCTTATGTGGTACTGCCATACCTCCCAGATCCCTGCACTCAAAACAGAAACACCACCAGTCCAGGATGTGGCATCAAACTGCTTAATTTCAGCTGTGTAGCTACATTTGATGCTGCCAAGTCACATGGAGCACCATGTACAGTATTAACCATGTCTGCATCATATGTTCAGATGGGGCTGTATTCTCGGACAATGCAGGCACAGCATCACCACCATCTAATCACCAACAGTGATGTCATGGACCTCAACCATCACCTCATGTAGCACAGCGATCTCCTTAGCAAAATATGGTGCAGCACACTAGTGATCTCCAGTGAGGCAATATCCTGGGACACAAGCATTGCACCCAGGACCTGTAACACTATAGGGCTACTGATCATGTGACTGTACAAGGCCAGCACTTGAACTGAATATCCTTTTTATATGTTGACACATGCCATGTATCTGTACTGCTGCATGTACATAGGGGTGTAGGACACTGATTAAATGAAGTGCACACCATAGACAAATAGGGGATGAGGTCAGTACAGGGCACTTACTGCCCACTGCACTGCCTGCAGTATCACAATATGTATCTGTGGTCCAGAGGGACTACGTGAATCAGGCCCAGCCATCAAGTGAAACATGAGCGGTAGCATGCATTTTGAAGATGGCTCTATGGTCAGCATGCCTTGTGGTGGTGGCTGCATAGTTAGCATGCAATGTGGTGGTGGGTCCATGGACAGCATGCCTTGTAGTGGTGGCGGCTCCATGGTCAGCAAGCCTCGTGGTGGTGGCTCCATGTTCAGCATGCCTTTTGGTGGTGATTCCACAGTCATCATGCCTTGTGATGTTTCTGTGGCTCAACAAGTAAATGACACATCAAACTCTGTGTCTGTCTGTGCTGATTAAGCTGGAACGAACACCATGGTCAACCATACAGAAACACTAAGAAACAGATTTTGTGCATATAGTTGTCAGTGTAAAACATCCTCATTTATAATACCAACAACTGCATAAATTAATGTCTACCCTATCCAAGTCTACCAACTGAATATTCATTTAATAGCCATCTCCACTGAAAGGGCGGCATAGTGGCACAGCAGATAGCAATGTCACCTCACAGCAAGAGGTTTCCCCTGTTTGATTCTTGACTGAGGTGTCTTCTCTGTGGAGTCTACATGTCTTTCATGTGTTTGTATGGGTTTCCCCTCAAGGTGCTCGGGTTTCCTCCCACAGTCCAAAGATATGCAGTAGGTGGACTGGCCACTCTAAATTGGCCAAAGGTGTGAGTTCACATGCACGTGTGTGGTGCGGAAGAACTACCACAGTAGGGCTAGCCACCTGGTGGTGTCAACCTTGGTTGTAGATGATAGTCAATGTTGAATTCACACCCTGACCTCATGAACAAAATTGGGAAAAAAGGGGTTGTAGATGGACGGAAACTATCTCCACTGATAACCTGCCATGTAGTGTTGTTACTATTTCCTTCTTTTGTAACATTGCCACACATCATGGAAGCCCACTGTTTGCATGCTTCCTCTCCCTCCCCAAACTGCATGTGTTTTTCCTGGCCTTATTATACAGGTCCACAATCTGCCACCTGCAGGTGTGGCCTAGGCCACCAAAAGCATTTATATTATTTATATGCACATCTGTGCATGCATGTAGCCAAGGAAGCTGTTATGACCTCTTTCTCTTGCTAAACTTCTGCAGGGGATGTGCCTATACTGCCAGACTTAGTTAATCTGTTCTCACCTCAGGAAAACTGTACACCTGTCTTTGTCATGTCAGTACCTGTGGCTAAATGTAACCCAGTTACACAACTATAAATTGTCCTCAGCAAATTCTATATTCCAGACCACAAATACAGCATTGTATATGTGATCAGTATGCACAGCATAGGTCTGGTTATCTTATGTCTATGTCATCTCATATATAATGCATGGCCCCCTACTGCTATTACAGTGTCACCGCACTATAATCATGATGTTGCAGGACAAGAAGCGACTTACAGCAGGGACTACTAAGAATGTCATGCTGCCTGATGCCTTTGACGTGCGGAGTCTCCAACATCTGTCAAGCACATATCCATACAAACAATAAACCTCAGGACTGACACACACAAGTATCCCACCATATGCACACATATCTGACACTGATCTTCATATTGCTCACTGAAGGTGTTAGCTGGGGACTGGATCAAGCAGCTGATGGCAGCTCTCTTTCTTGGGGGGGGGGGGTGTTGCTGGGGGTTTCAGCTGTAACTGGGGCACTTCCTCTTTGAGACTGCAGGGTGAGGTCCAAAGGCAGATTTTCCCAATGGTCCCAGATGACTGTCAGATTATCTGATTTGTTCAGAGCATGCAGTAAACAAATAATGGTGAAGGGATTCAAACCCAGACAACGGTAAGCAGCTCATTAACCACTCGTAGCCTTCATCCTCTGTGCTATTTGGCAGACAGGTTCCTGCAGTTTTATGCATTTTTTCATCTGACAGTAGTTACGAAGGGTTAGAGCAGATATATAACAGTTAAATGCACCAGAATGTAGAGGAGTGGACAGAACATCACTGTACACCTGGACAGCCTGGGAGAGGGCAGTTCTTCAATCTCGCTTCCCCTTCAGTTAAATATTCCTTTCCTCTGGTAACAACATGAGATCACCTTCCTTACCACACATCTGCATAGTGGGGAAGGGGAGTCAGGAACCTCTCATTACTTACTTATGTTATTGGGACTATACACCTGTAAAAAAGATTATATTATGGCTCTAATATGAAGGCGTGAATAATAGTGAAAGAGTAATGCTGCAGTTAGCAGCAAAAATAAAACAACTTAAAACACCACGTACACTTATAAGTCATTATTAGTGACTTAAATTAATATATTAATTTATTTATCATTTAAGACTGTCACAGTTCTTTTTACAGGTAATGTGATTTTCCTGGTCTTTCCAGAAAAGATGCCATTAGTCTTGTGGGATTAATCTGGTTAACAATGGACAGCTAGCTAGATAGATTGATTGATTGATTGATTGATTGATTGATTGATTGATTTTATCATTTAGCTTTAGTCTTTTATTATGAATAATTTAAAAACATACATAGTATAAATAGCTTTCTGACAATCACATTATTTACTTATCTGTTTATTTAACTAATTAGTTATTTAATAACTGCATTTGTGTCCTGGAAAATTACAACTGTCCAAAGCCCTTTTTTGAGTGGTGGTCCAGGGAGGAAAGCTCCACAATCTAGATAATATAAATAATAAAACAGCAGTGACCATTGCTTTCTTATCATTTACTGGAGTACACAAAGTAATATATATATATATATATATATATATATATATATATATATATATATATATATATATATATATATATATATATATATATATATATAGATAGATAGATAAGGCATTATTTAAGACTGCTAATAATTATTTACAGTCTACTATTTACATATTTACATCACATGTGAGTATATGAATATACATGCAAATGAAGCATCCACGGATATTGTTAGGGAGATATAGGATGTTTTGGCTCCTAGTCTGTACCAGCATATATTTTAAGGTAATAGTGCCATAACATGTTATACTTAACAAAAATGCATAGCTGATAAAATATTTTAGACAAAGAATGAACAGGGTATGAAGTGCATCACAGTTATTACATTATTATATGGCATTGTTGTGCATATTAGAGGTTATGAGCTTATCCAATTTCATATGCTTAGGTACACTTTCTGAGGATATTTGAAATATTTACATAGGGTAGAATTAGTTACATATCTGCTAAGTACTCTTTTACTGATTTTCTGAAGTTGTTAACAGAATGAGTCTTGCACACTGTATGCTGGGGTTGAGTTTCATAATTTTAATATGTAAAAGATGTATAGAGTACCATCTGCCTGATTATTTGATATCTCACACCTTTCAGCTGTTCAGATTTTTCCAGAATGTCCTCATTTTGCCTCATATTTTTTGTCAGCTTTTTAGAAAATTGTGGTTTTCTGGCAAATCATGAAAGACTGAAGTTTGAAAATAATGACAGACATTTGAGTTTCAGACTTTATACCCTTCAAAAAAATCATACTAATGCAAAATCTGTTGTTCTATTAACTTTCTAAGTTTGTAAAACAATATTTTAAATATGTCCCAATTTTTAGGCCTTTGTCCCCTCATTATTTATGGCTTTGTTTAGATTTCTTGCTCAAAGTGGTTGAGAGGTATGTATTTGTGCCAACACTGAGTACTTATTTTGAGAGCATAGTTGTCACTGCAACATTGCAGTACATATTACTTGACCTGTTGATGGTTATTTTGAGGGTTTGAAAGGGTATGTGCCATTTGAGGTGTGAGGGTAGATGATGTTCGATAACTCTAGCAAATTTAGATTTTAAAGTTAGGCAGTGATGACGAGTTTACTATTCCGGTTATAAATTGTGCAAATTTCTTATTGGTTTGTTCTAATTTTGTCTGTTGACAGGACTATAATAACCTACAACAGGATTGGTATAGGTCATATCACACCCAAAAAACATCACAATGTCATATTCTAAACTGGTTTATCCAAAACAAAAAGGAGGTATGAGCTTGACAGAGTTTTATATATAGTACTTAACTGCAAGATCTTCCAGACTTACTAAAGCTATCTATTGTAATTATAGCTCAACTATTTGGTATCCTGTATGGGTAATTATTTGACATAACTATACAACATTTCCAATGAATGTGGAAAAACACTACATAGCCCCCACTCAATCAGATTTTGTTATTCAGAATAAACATTCATAAAAATGGTACTAATGGTTTGGGATAGCCTCACACAAAGGACACAGAATAACCCAACAGCCCCTCAGTTCAAAGCTCAGCTAAAATTCTACCTACAAACTGAGTGAAGGTACGAATGCAACAACATAGGTTAACTGCATGCCCTGTGCCCATCACATCTTACCATCCTACCATCTTAACAGTTGTTATCACACTAAGCCATCATTACAATTAGCAAAATATGCAGACTATCTTTTTTTATAACAAATAGCCACCTTAAACTTTACTTTCTTTACAGCTGATCCGATCATTCTAGGTCATTCGTCTCAGTCCCCAGATAAATGAAAGCTTGCTTACCTACAGCTCAGTTATGAAGTAATATATTAATTGTTTGAAAGCCTGCTGCATCACTTTGTCTTTCTGCCACATATAAAACACAAACATAGTTGGGTTCTTATTGTATTGTTGAATGCTCAGGTGGGAGACTGGCACAATATCAACTGTAACAGCAAGGACAACTAATGTCAAAAGCAAAACAAAAAAAAAATATTAAAAATAAATAAATAACTAAACAGGCAAACAAAACATCTACTTTTTCCCCTGCACCCCCTCATGTGGGAGACTGTGCCTCCATACCTCCTGCTCATTATATATACCAACTCTGAGATCGCACCACATTGAGGAAAGGACCAGTACACTAGTCCCCACTATACTGGGATCTCTCACAACAACAGTCTCGACCCATTCAATATTATGCTTCTGTCTCATTGTTCATCTTTTTTGGCATGATGCAATGCTAATCGCTCATTTGAGCATTTGACTATATGAAACAAAGTCATACATAAACTCTATTGAAACAGCAACTAGTCACTTCAACGATGATAAAGACTTAAGTGTTGAAAAAGCAAATATTAAGCCACAAAAGATTGAAAAAACAAAAGCATGCATTTTTTTGTTTCTTTTGTTTTTTGCAGGGAGAAAGCCTCCCTGGACCCCCAGCTCCTCCTACTAATTATATATACCAAGTCAGAGATTGCACTATAGTGGGGAAAGGGAATATTCCCAGATCACTAGTGTATCACAGTGACAAAGCTGGTTCTATCTGCTATACCAGCTCTGTCACTTGTCAATGACTGACATCACTAACGACAGTTTCTGCTCACATATATAAAAACGTATGACCATATGGCATTTATGGACTGCATATATTCTGTAAATTGAAATAATGAATGCTCTTCTGAAATATCTAGCTAACTATCTGAGTGCAGACTGCATGCTCAGCTGTGTTGTATCACACAACACCAGCCTCGCTTTGCCAGGGAGTAATGTAGAGTCTACTTTCAGTGTGTCTTTAACATTTTGTGTTTTTCCTCTCCCAACACATCCTAAAATAGCATCATCTGGCTATTGAAATGTAGGAGTACAGTGCCCCTGCACTGTGACCCCCTAACCTTTAAAAATGTACCCCATTCTTCACAAGCACAATACCTAACAGTCTGTATGCTGTTGAAATGAAAAGTTTATTGAGTCAGGCACAGTTTGCTATTAATTTCATTATATGGCACACTAACTGCAAAATGGCAGATGCACATTTCTATACATGATGTGAACGTCTGTCTGCATGACATCTCACAGTCCCTCCATACTGCATCTAAGACACAATACCGATGGCACAGATGAGCCGAGATACCCTTCTGCAATACTGCTTTCATTGTGGAAGAAAATAAAATGAAGATAAAAGAATAGAAGCATACAACAGTTAAGGAAATGTTTACCAGGAAATGTATAAATGAAAGGGATTCATGCAGTGGACTTCAGAATACCATCGGATTCTGCAGCTGTCCGTAAGGGTTCCAAGCATAACATTTAACTGACTACAAAACTGATGGGAAAATAAACTCATTTATCATCCATAGTGTACAATCAATGATGTCAGCATGACATCATTCCACTGCCCCAGCAGAGCTGTAATCAATGTATCACACAATAAAGTTAGTAGCATGACTGCAATCTGAGATGCTGGAAAGGGCTACGAAGCCTGATGTTCATGTTGTCCTTGTACACTTCACGTCTATTTAAGTTTCAATCTAAAGAAACAGTTTTTAGAGGGGAAAAGAAAGTTTTTGGAACAGATAGAGGTAGAGGTGTTGTTAGTCAGGTGCTGCTGCTAGCTTCTTTGTACTTTTCTTTACTTTTAATTATCACTGTATGAGAGTAAGACCTACTAGACACAAATGCCATGTCAGGGGTTACCTGAGAGCTCAAGTCTGTTAAAGTGACCAGTGTAAAGTCATATATTTTGTAAGTGGAATCAAACCCAGCTCTACAGAAGAAACCTGTTAACTACTCATTTTCTTAAACCATCTGTATTACACTACTAAACTTCAAGGTCTGAATTAGGATCATAGGAGGTTACTAGGCTAATGGCCCTTGGGCCTTTACAAGCCTAGCCATGTAATAACCAGAGTACTCTTATTGACCATATTTAGATGGTCATTGTTAGCAGAGCGATTCTGTGATCAGCACGGATTGTCCCTGTCTATGAGGGACATAGGTGCCACCCTCTCGTGTGAATTTACAGTTACCCATCCAGTTGTCAAGGTTGCAGTTGAATAGGGTCATTGAGGAGCTCTGCTTCACATGATATGGGAGCTTATTCCAGAGGAGTGACATGATAGCAGAGATATCCGTCTCTCCAGCATGTTCTATTAATGTTGCAGGATACGTTGAGCTCCCTGGAGTCAGTTATTCTTGTCCTATTTAATTTGAGGATGCGCAGAATTTCCAATAGGTCAGGGTCAGAGACTGCCCAGTAAGCCAGGCACAGGTTGCCCCTCAGCAGCCTGTATGATACAGAGTACAGTGATAGGGCTTTCAGTCTTTCGATGTATGTCATGTCTGGGAGGCCCTGGATTCTCTTGGTTAAAAACCTCTGTGGTCTTTCATGTTCCTGCAGGTGTCTGGTGAGGTACATACAGAATGGAGTATTGTACTCAATTAGTGCTCTGATAAGGGTCGAGTACAATGTAGCTATAACTTCCCTGGTTTTGGACGCTACGTCCTTATTTATGAGATGCACTATGTAGAATGCTTTTGTTACCACTATGGACACATGGTGCTCAAAGTTTAGATTGCTATCAACCTGTGTTCCCAAGTCTCACACCACTGAGTCTGAGCTTGGAGGGATACTATAATTAATTAGTAAGGTCTACTTCTTTCCCAAAGGGAGTAATGATGCATTTTTTTACATTACATTTTAGTCTGTGAGTTTGGTACCAATCATTTGTCTGTGTCAGCCCTTTCTGTAATATGTTAACATCAGTAGGGGACTCTATGATTGGGCCCAGTTTACACTCATCTGCAAACTGGTAAGCCACAGGCCATCTACCTTCATCTTGACTGCAGAGAAATAGATTCCAAACAGTAGAGGGCCTAGCACAGATCCTTGTGGTACCTCACTGGTAACAGATCTACTGGTGGAGGTGGACTCCCCAACTTTGACAGTGTGCATTCTGTCAGTGAGACGGTTTGCTACCCATCTAGTAATGTATGGGTTAATCCCCAGATGCGAGAGTTTCTCTAGGATATCTGAATGGGGAACTGTTGAACGCCTTTGCTAAATCAATATAGACTGTATGTATGGTTTTGCTCTCCTCCAGGGCTTTGGTGAGATTTTCAAAGAAGTACACTAAGTTTAATAAGCAAGATCTACCCTTGATGAAAACAAACTGGGTCAGGTCAAGGGTTCTAAGTTCACTGATGTCCTTGTGGATAAGGTCCACAATGATTCTTTCCATGCCCTTCCAGATAAGACTGGTTAGGCTTGTGGGTCAATAGTTTCCAGCGTCAGTTGATGGACCCACTTTGTGCAAGGGGATTACTGTTGCTGTTCTCCACTCTTCCAGGACAAAGCCAGATCTCAGGTTATGGTTAAAGACAGTGTCAAGTGGTTCCACAGGTCTTGTTTTAGATTGTTTAGTAAGCAGCCTGGGATGTTATCTGGACCCATACAGACTGTGCTTTTGGCCTTAGAGAGTTTTTGTATGACCTATTCTTTGGAGATACTCAGTAGAGGACTGGTGTCAGGAATGCTTTGGGGGTATGTCTGTTGGGGACGAGGGGGTGAAGTTATTTCCAAATCTGTCAGCTAGCAGGTTGACAATTTCCCCAGGTTCGGTATGAGTGGTACCATCCACTATAAGTTCAGCAACAGCTGGGCATTCCCTTTTAGGTTTTGGATGTAGCTACAGAATGCCTTATGAATGCCTGTAGCTAGGGGTGCTAATTTAGACTTGTAGCTAGTCTTAGAAGACTTTACAAAATATTTGAGTTCCTTGTTCAAGCTGTGGAGGGTATTCTTCCTCTGTTGAGTAAGTTCCAAGCTCTTCTTAGATATCAGTTTCTTTTGTTGTTGAACTTATTTATACTTACAGCCCACCGGGGTGGCTCATTTTTTCAGAAAGACCATTTTGTTCCTGTTAGGTTTAGCCAAGTCAATGCATTTGTTTAAGTGGCTATATAGGGCATTTGTGTATTCATCTGCATAGGGATCACTGTTGGCTATGTTGGCAGGCACTTTGAAACTTTTTATACCATCGCTTAGTAGGCAATAGTTTGCTTTGGAGAACGTTTTCAGTTGTTTTTACTTCTGTCGGGTTGTCAGGTTTGATCTTTACTTCAAACGAGACAGATTTATGGTCTGACTTTACTAGTGAGGGCAACATACAGGGGGTAGTGCAGTGAACCCCCCCACCCCCATGTTGGTGAGCACTAGGCCCAGGACAGTTGAGCCACTTTTAATGGTGCAGACCAACTGTTCTAGGGCATTTAAATTAACAAAGTCCAGGAACCTAATAGTGATAGTGTTTCTGCTCATGTAAGTCACCCTATTGATGGAAGGATAGTTGAAATCTTCCATGGCCAAGGTGTTTGGCTGTACACTGAGCAACTCTAGCAAGTCCAAGCAGGCTGTGTTCTTCTCCTGGTTCATGGTAGGGGACCAGTAACTAGTTATAATGTGGAGGGGTATTTTACCTAATGGTAATTGGACCTGGAATAGCTCTAGAAAGTCACATTGTTTTACCAATTTCAAGGTGTATTTGGATTTATTGAACATGGAAACACCTCCACCTCTGTTTCTTTCACACTTATTTTGGGGTCTGAACATGTGAAAGACATTGTATCCTTGTATAGCCAGGGTGCTCTCAGTAGTCTGGAACCAAGTTTCAGTGGCTGCACAAACATCAGCATCTTGCAAGGTGAGGAGTGCTTCCAGGGTCCGCAGTTTACTGTTTAAGCTCCTACCATTAAGCAGCATTGTCTTTAGTGGATTTCTTTATATCGCAACTTTTGTTGTTTGGACAGTGTCTAAAAAAGGCACTATGGGGGAGGCAAGCATCTTTGCCAGTATCCAAAAGCCTTCAAGAGACAGGTGAAGGCCATCTCTGGCAAAACAGCATGGATTGTTGATCATGTCTTCCCAGGCAGACAGATACTGAATCCCCCTGGAGTGACACCAGAAGCTAAGCCAATTATTGAAATCAATCATTTTTGTCTGTACTTTGGCATCATCCTAAATGCAGGTAGAATGCTGCTTAGGGCTAGGGACATACCTACCTGGGACACATAATCTGTGAGTTTGATCATGTATCTCTTCATATAGTCCAGAGAAGTACATCTCAAGTTATTCACACCAACATGTACTATGACAGAGTCATAACGGTACTTGTTGCTGAGCGACTTGAGTGCATGCATGATTTGACAGATCATGACACCTGACAGGAAGCTGACTGTGACCTTCTCTTTGCTCAATCTGGTAAGGGGGACATCTGTGTGTATCACTATTGAGTCACCTATGATCAGAACATTAGGTTTTGAGGTGTTTTTCCTTAGGGGCTTAATTGTTGAGACACTGATATGTGTTGTTGTGTGTGATGATGGATTCTGTTCATGTATGTTGTTTGCCACTTGGATGTCTCTGGTCTTTTGGTAGGCTCTTAGTGAGAATCTGCGCATATGTGGGTTTACGTGTCTTGACCTTATCTTGTGTGAAAGGGAGTTGTGCGTGCTGACACACAGTAGCTGTTAACAGTTTGACTAAAAACTGTTTTGCTACATGCACTTATGTTGTTTATTATTTTATTTTCTGTTCTGCTACCAATACGAGTGCTTGGGCTCATCACCACAAATGGTCCTTAGAATTACTAGCAAACTGATGTCAGTCCACTGTCTGAATTAGATTGTTCATGAACTGCTAACATAGCTACTAGTGACTGGGGTCCTGCTGTTGAATGCATTTTCTCAAGACTTCTGAGATTTCCAGCTCCAGTCATTACTGCAGCGGTGACACACACTGCTAGCTTATTTATTTCTCTGTATTGCAGTTATTCTCAGGGAAGACACAGTATACATAACCGTTCAGGGTACAGCACTGCTTAGACAAGCAGTCTCTGCAGACAAGTTAAAGACTCTGGATTCTACTAGATACTTCCTAAAAGGACAGTAAAACCCATCCAGTTGTGCAAGGAACTCTTATTTGGTTTTGCAACAATGTTTGAGGAGAGATATATATGTCAACATTAAAGGTATACCAAATACTACCCCTCCTCCTGTGGTGTGAGTTCTTCATCACTAGCATTCGTTCTCTCAGTAAGAATTATTAGACTTAAACACATCTGAACATAAGTTACACTAGATTTGAATAACATTCTCTTATTATGAATAATGGTACAAAGGGCATCAAAGATGGAGTGCAGATTAAGATCTAAATCCTAATCCCATTTTGCCAGCCATTTCTCTAAATCCTTGCCTTTCAGTTTATCTGCTAATCTCAAATATAGTAGTAAGAAAATCACTGTCTTAAATTCTGTAACTGCCTAGCAATAAAGTTAGAAAACTAAATTAAAATAAACTTGCAACACCTATTTCCAGTGAAGTTACACTGATATACATCAGAAAACAACCCACTAACTTAATTAATGCTCTCAAGACCCTTTCAAAGAGCATAGTGAGGAGAAGAGGTTTTCAGTTGGGTGCGTGCATCCTGGATTCTCTCTTGCACAACATAACCATGAGTGGCTTATTTTAGACTCCCAGATGCATAGTCTTTCATAGACATATCAAAATAGTACGTTTGCCTGCTCCTATAAAATTTTATATGTTGCCACTATCTCTTCTCAGCAAACCACCATATTTGTTTTATAATCTGATTTTATTATTGTCTCATCTGTATGTTTTCCTCATTCACAATAGTGACTTCCAAAGATGGCAGCATCCCATTTTGCTTTGTAAGGCAAATTATTCTATGTCATTCCATCTCTCTTCAGGTATCATTTCCTTGTTTTGTATTCTCCGATTTCATTTTCACACTTATTTATCTGAAAAATACAATTTCCCCCATCCCTCACTGCTTCAGCCATCTTCTTTTCAAATAAGCCATTCTGATGCCCCCTCAGTATTTGCTTTTTCCTAAACAGAAACCTAACATTGATAAGTTTCCTTTTAAATCTAGGTTGCATGTATTTACAGAGCACCTATGAATGCCAAATGAGCCTAAATCCTGTCAGAATGAAAATGACTGATAACTATTTTTCTTTTTCTGTGTGGGGGAAAAATATATATGCAAGTGTCTGTGTTTCTATGTACCCACTTGTTATGCACAACCAACATCCAGGCCATTCTACCTGTACGTAAAGTAAAAAACATTTTAAAGATACAGCTATCAACTGTCAATTTCACATTGTTTTCTTATGACTCACCTTTATTTCTATTATTCATTTATTTGTTTCTTCAAGTCATTTAATTATTTGTTCATTCATTTGATCAAAGTCAGACATCTGCACAATAAAATGGCTATAACTGATGGGTAGTGAGGTAGTCTGCAGATGAAACTGACATTTAAAAAGTCATTGATTTGGCTTGAGCTAAACAATCTAAAATATATTACTGTGACCATTATAGTTTTTATTTATGTCTGGGGTGTATGCACTCAATAATGTGGTTGGCTATAACTGTTAGATACTAAGGAACAGTCTATGATGAAAGTGACTGACCTCTGATGTTGTTAGATATCAGATAAGCAATCACTGATCTGACTTTGCTGGGTTGTTATTGCTGGAAATAAACTTAAATACATTACTGTGGCCATTATTATTATTATGTTTTGCAGTCAGATGTCTACACTGTACACTGTCAACAAATAGGCCATTTATACCTCATACATCTAAAATCCTTTCTCTTCTTCAAACTAACTTTAGCGTGTATTATGAAGGCGTAGAATAATGCTGGAAAACTATATAGCATGTGAATTAGTACATAACAACCTGTTTATTTAAAATTATAACCACGCTCAGAATTGACCCTGGTATAATGTAGCCTGCCCTGTCCACTTAACTCCATCAATTCCTGCAGCTCTCCTTGCTTTGAAGTCACTGGCTGCTACTGGTAGTAAGCAAGCTTGTTTTTTGCCTTCTCTTTTAGTTCCTTGTTTGAAGTTAAGAACATTTTACAGTTTTTAGTAATTATTTGCAAGCAAGGCAAAATGACTCCTTGTGTGGTACTAGAGCTGTACAGTCTGCTTTTATCTACTATATGTATACCTGTCATTTTCCCTTGTTTGTGAAGTCAAGGTAGTAAAACTCAGCTAAATACTTGATAAAATAAAATGTCTGAAAACAGCACTTGCCCAGTTTCAAACAACTGAAGGAAAGTCGGCCACCGTGAAAAGTGACTCTCAGGTACAGAAAATGTGTTTGTGTGCATGTGTGTGTTTGTGAGTTTGGTGAGAGGGTTGAAGCATACTGATGGAAGAGATACTGAAGGGCAAGGAAGCCCAGAACACTATTTATTTGTGGTCTACAACTCTGTACCAGTAGATGGTAGTAGAGGTCTACAAGAAGGCAGTTCCCATTGGCTGTACACCTGAAAATGGCCTTGAAGTAAAAGAGGCAGTAATTGTTCTTGCTGAAAGCAAATAGCCCTAATCAGCTTTCATAGCACTACTGCATGCATTTGTGATTTATAGTCTTTGCTTGTGGAGGAAAAAAAAACATACCTCTGTTGTGGGTTTTCTTTGGGTTCCAGCGTGTAGATCGCAAGACGATTGCCTGCGAGCTACAATGCCAAAACTAGAAGGCTGCAGCACCGCTAGACCATAGAGTGGTGCGGCTGAAAGGGAGATACGCCATTGGAACCCACGTCAAACAAACAGAGACAACCCCTAAAGCAGCTACGTGGGCTGCAAACTGACAGTGTAAACAGGCGCGGAATGCCAACAACAAGTAAAGCCAAATTAATGCAAGTAAATGTATCATACCTCAACCACTCCACATGTCCACACAAAGCATAAAAATACATTCAGTACGAAAAGTAAAGCAACATACCTGTAGATCACCAGAAGTCCTCACAAACACGCACACTAAACATTTCCGGGAAGCAAGTAGTACAATCCATACTAGCTGCAGCAGAGTGTATGTACATGCGCATTTTCAGACAGCAAGTCCCTGCCAATACAGTCTACCATTATATAATAGCACAAACAGCCCTGACCTGTGCAGAATATATGTAGCCTAAATACCACACATATGTGGACATCCAGCAGTGTAGTGGAACAGACAGATGAGTTTCAGACTTCATACCCCTCAGAAAGTACATGCTACTGTAAAACCTGTTGGTGTAACAGCAACCAAGCATGTCACAGCATGATAGACACAGTGTCACAGTGAGTACCACTGTTGTGAATAGTTCCATTTCATGCCCAGCCCAAAGTGATGGAGAGGCATGCCTGCAACAGACAGCAACTGTTCTGCCTGAGCCCCCCTAGTGCAATGGCAGGTGGGAACATGAAACTCAGGCAAGCACAGACTACCAAGCCAACTGCAGGGAATAAAGATTGTAGTAGTGGAACACTGTCATGCAGGGGTAGCAACCCTACACCTAGTCCACAGCAGCATGTGTGTATTGCAGGGGCTGCCAAACCCATCCATTGTTTGCTGGAGCTGGGGTACACAAGTATGCAGGCCTATGTAGGCAGACAAGGGTGGAACACTGAGTAACTTCCCTATGTAACCTCTGTCACTGAAACTGAGACTAGGCCCCACACCCTGATTGGCCGGCAGCAACAGCTGGGAGTTAAAGGGGACCTGTTCAGTACACATAGAAATTGTGTTGCACACAAGTCGTGTAGATGCCTACCAGACTACAAGCACTTGTCAGCCCCATGGCTGTGTGAACTGCACATAGTGAAACCCTTGCAGAACGGGTAGTCAGAGCAAGGTGGAGTACAGACAGCTGCACAGGGAACTGTGGCAGGCAGCGCTACTTTACAGGGTACAACACAAGGCGGTGTACAGCAACTATTCTAACATCTGATAGTGACTTGTACCGGTGATGTGTCTACATCCTGTTCGCAGCTACATTGACCGTGATGGATACTGAGAGGCCATCAACAAATGGCATTACCATGATGGAATCTATGTACCTGTATAGCCCTGGTCAGCTTGGCAACAGATAGAGCACAGTGCCCAGCCAATGGGGCAAACCAATGCTGGTAGTGGAGGGATACCTCTACCATTTGGAGCATGAAGCACCACCTAAACGGTACTGGACATGTATCGAGCGGAGAGTACAGGCCTGCAGAGGTCGTGCCATCACTGTTCGTCAGGATGAGGGGGAAGAACTGCTTAAATCACTGCCACACCAGCATGGCCCAGATGCAACAATAGCCCAAGTGGCTACACTACGAGCAGAACTGCGGCAGAGGGCAGTAACCGGCAATGACTTGCCAAGCCTGGTAATGCAGAGTGTCCTAGGCTCAGTGGATGACAATGTACTACAAGAGATGCCTTTCCATGCCACCCTGCATCGTAGCATAACCAGGGCATGGGCATCCATGACCACACCTCCAGTAACACTCACGGATATTGATGTCAGCCAGTATCCACTCCGTAGTGGCAGCTTTATCCTCCATAGAAGGTCCGATATGGATGGGACTGATTCCTTGGTTCTACTTACAATGTCACAGAATCTGACTGATCTGTGCAGATCTGACATCATTCTTGGGGATGGCACCTTCCCTACATGGGCTGATATATGTCACCAGCTGTATACATTACATGGCTGCATTGGCACCCCCACCTCAACAAGGATTGCCCCCCTGGTGTACTGTCTCATGACAAGGAAGTCAGAGTCTGCATACAACAGTATGTGGGAGATACTGAAGGGTATGGCCACAGAACAGAGGTGCACCTTGGCTCCACAGTATATTATGACTGATTTTGAGAAGGCAGCGATCAATGCCAGCCGTAAGGCATTCCCTAAGAGTATTCTGAAGGGGTGCCTTTTCCATTTCACACAGATCATTTGGCGCCAGATCCAGAATCACCACCTTGTGACCCTCTATGGTATGGACACTGCTTTCTCAATTGCTATCCGCAAGCTAATTGCATTGGCATTCTTACCAGTGGAAGATGTTGTCCCTGCATTTCTGGACATCGTAGCTACTTTGCCAGACTGTGCACAGCCGATTGGTGTACTTCTGGATCATAATTATGTGCAAGGCCGACCATGCAAATATGCATCCCACTGCTCTGCACAGCAACGACTGCCATCGTCCTACCCTTTGAGGTTTTGGAATGTGTGTGATGTCTCTGACATGGACTTCCCACAGACTAATAACCAGGTAGAGGCATGGCATCGTCAGCTGAAGGTGTTACTGGGACGCCCTACTGTGCAGCTATCCGACCTTCTGTCTGTTCTGCAACAGGAACAGAACCTGACAGATACCCGACGAGAGTCTCTTTTGAGGGGGATGCCTGTGACACCACGTAGGAAGGCTATTGTTGTAAGGGAGCATCATCTAAAGCACATCTTGCAACATAAGTGTGACTACAGTGATGTGCAGGATTTTCTCCATACTGTGGCACATTTCTAGAAGTTGTGATTATATCTGGGTTTCATATGCACCAAGCACTGCACACATCACTTTACATATTGTGTTAATAAAGGCTTTGCCCACAGCACACAGGTTTCACACTAACACTTTCATGTCCACTTGGCATCCTATGCCAGACACATGTTCCACTGACAGTTGCACATGGTGGTTTTTAGGGGGGCTGTAGAATGTATCACTAAGGTGGCTTGTGTCTCCCACCTGTGGTTAGGGTGCAGGAGGTTCCTCTATTCCCACAGGGAATATTCTGCATGCATTTGTCACTGCAGCTAAACTGCCAACCTGCCATGTGTCCACATCCAGCTGTCTCACGGGGGGTGTCGCACCACCTAGGTGCCTGAACCCGTTTTCTTTCCATTTTGCTCTTGACTACCCTGCTGCATGTTACACTGTCCCTTTCCAGTGCTTGTCAAATATACACAAGTACTTGAATGCAGGGCAGAGTACCACAGACAGAAACACAGGAGTTCTAGAACATGGTATCAATAGTGTGATACATGGAATCACATAGCATATACAAGATAAACACACACATATACATAATGTGCATACAGTACCAGTCTCTGGGTAGCATGGTGTCTTATTGGTTCCTGCATCACATTTCCAGTACCCATGATTCTGTCCTGTTTTCCAGCTATCACTCGTGTGGAATCAGTAAGCTGTATCTTTGCATATGTTGGTTTACAGGTTAAAGTTCATAGGTACTTACAAGGCTATTGATCTGTAAGGATCTTAAGAGGCCTAGCCTTACATTCCCAATATAGTTTATACACCTTATATTTTGAATATGAATAACACAGTGGTGGGCAGGATAAGGATATTTTGGGTCATTTACTTGCTGCAACTATCCAGTTTTCACCCCAAAACAAAATTATTGAGTCATTAGTCTAAAATGTGTAAATCATACATCTCAGCTGGCCTTGATTTCACAGAAACTTTCTGATTTTGCCTTACATTTTTGTCCTATCCCTCATACAATTTTTGATTTTCTGGCAAATTTCTCAGGATTCAAGTCAGCCAGTAATGCCAGACATAACAGTTTCATACTTTTTACTTTTCAGAAAATTAATATTGATGAAAATTTGTTGTTCTATTAACTTTTAAGTGAATTAGAATAATATTTAAAAAATGTCTCCGACTTAGGGCCTTTAGTTCTCCTTCCTCTAAATTGTTTTTGGCTTTGTCCAGAGCTATTGGAGTTGAGACAGAAAGGTGCAAATATAATTTAGAAAGGGAATGTTTTCAGGTAGTAGCACTGGAGAGGTTAACATTAAATGCATTGTGGGGAATTAACTAAGAAAAGTGCAGAAGGGAAAACATGTGAGCAGGGTACATGCTCCTGCTGTATCATCATGAGTAAAGATTTGAAAAGAAGATTGTAGATAGAAGAGGACAGTTTAGAAGCCACAGATGGGCCTGTAAAATTATAAGCTATGAGCTTCAAACGTTTGCAAAGACAACTATTTTGTCTTCCTCCCCCGCATAACTAAGCTGTCACATTTGACCAAAAATATTCTTACAAAATAACTCAAAACATAGTTAGTGATTGTTGACCAGACATTCTGGACTCAGTGTTTTTCCTTATCGACTCTGTCTTGTGGCAGTACAGTAGATTTAAGCTTCTGACAGTTCAAAATAGTTAAAAAAAAATCAAGAAAAAGGTTGTAAGAACTGCAGAAAAGGCTAGCCAGGTAATAGATGCTAAGGTGTTTTCTAACAAACTACTTGTTTAAGTTTGTACAGTTATTATCAAAGAATAAATAAATCCATCATTCTCCCACATAAGCCTGATGCAGTTTTAGTGCCTTCCACAGCTGACTGGTTTACTGTAAGTTATGGTCTGTCACCAATCTACTTTGCTAATTGCATATATTGCCATTTCATCCAAAGAGGACCCTTATGATTTTAAAGGCAATAAACATTTCCAAAAGCTAATTAAGGAGCTGGTGTTCCACGTATAGTACTGCAATTAAGCATATGGACATGTTAGACCATGACTGCATTTCTCTGTTTTATATTTCAGATTGTTTGTCACGGGACATAAAAATCAATTTCTGTAACACCTTTAAAGACCTGGCATTATACTCACCACATGGAGAGTGGAGATTATGAAGCAGAAAGAATACATTCATTATGATAGGCAGTTGACGGAAAAAACGAGTGCTGCTATCAGCAGGTTTCATACATACTATGACATTTCTTTGCTAAGTAAGTTATAAAATGAGAAACAAACTCCCTGCATCTCAGCTGTTTTATACCCATGTATTAGGGATGTCTCTTATGAAGAAAAAAAATCTGAAATTCTGCCAAGAAGGATATTGTGCATTAATGCATTCTTACTGTATGAAATGTACAAAGCAAGATATCTGCTTAATTTCTGAAATCTTAAACATATAACTTAGAAAATAAGTGAATAAAATGATATGCTGACTTGCTTCCTATGATCTCAAAAGATTTTCTCTTTCAATTTACTGCACTTCATAGTTAAATCTGTTACAAATTTTGCCAACGGCCAGCCACCCACTCATAAACCTGCCATGCACTCAGTAACGCAAATCACTGCTTCACAAAAATAGATTTAGATCAGCATATTAATTAAATAGTTTTTGGGGAATATCTCTTTCTCTTCTGCTGTTTAAATTAATGACCATGTTGAGAGCACAAAGAAAAATATCATTCCTTTCAGTTCAAACACAATAATCTCTTCCATACCTATTCGTCACATTAATTTGCCTTAAGCATTTTTGACAAAACTACTAATAAAAAAGGCATACTTTGAATAAATGAAAAAAGTATATAAATAAAATCAATATGACAATGACAAAAATTATTCACCCGCAAACCTCACCCTACTTTGTAAAACTATAACAAATATTATACCTGTAATCAGAAATTATGTCATGTGCTATCCAACCCTTCTTATGCACTTCTGTCTTTGTCTATTTTTTCATCCCGGTGCTGACAAGACAGAAAGAAAGAAAGCATAAAGAAAAGCAATAATTCACCACATTTTTAAAAATGCCATGAAAAATACAGAAATCTGACTTTGGCTAATATATGTTTCAGTGACTGCTTTCCTACTAAGTTAATTTATCTCTGCAGTTCTAGCAGTATTTAGATAGGGTTTCAGATTGCACGGTGCCAGTATTGATTCTTTTTTGGTTCGACCTTCTGTTGAGAGCATGGATTAAATGCATTTAAATGTCATGTATAAAGTGAAATCTAATATAATGGCAGAAGGAACATGTGGTCATGCGATAATCCTATCTGCAGTGTCTGAATGCTAATTCATTAGTACTAACATAAATTACCTACAAATATTAAAAATAAAATGCAATCAACCTGAACGTGTTATGAGATGCTGAATGATTGTGCTTGGGCAGTGTATTCTTAGATTACACAATCATCTAGCAGATAATGCTAAAACTTAACTAGGAATCCAGGAAAACTCAGAAGTGGTTTTATTCCAGATCAAGTTACCCCCCCCCCCTCCCCCTGACTTAGCAAATGGCTAGAGCTGAACTCTGATAAACTGTTGGACACCAACTTCAGATCTCATAATAACTTTTGCATAACTTGACAGGGACAAATCCCAGGGAAAATTACAGGGTGGTACATTAACTTGGAAATAACCTGGTTAAACAACTGGTATCTGATTTGTGTTCACTGGGTAAACTCTCTAGATTAGTTATTAGAAGCCAAATAATCCACATTCTTTCTTGTGTTTATTTCATAGGCCTGTGAGTGTCAGATCCAAGGTAAAACTCTGCTTATTCCATAAAATGTAGGTGCTTTCATCTTAAATTGTAGGACATCTTCTGAGTAAGTTTTGTAGTACTCAAATTTTGGCAACTATTGTCTGCTAGCATTACAAAGGAACATCTAAAAATGCTGCAATAGAACAGAAACATTTTGATAAAAACAGATTAGTCTGCAGTAACAGAGGACGTAGTATAAATGTAAACATTTGGTATTTAACTACATATATGAATTAAATAGATGGCATACAGGCCACCTATATCAAGGGTGGAAGGCAGGCATACCTATCAACTGTACATATTTTTGCAGAATGTCCAGACTTTTGCCTCACATTTTTAGTCTGTTCCTCATAAAAATTGTGTTTTTCTGACAAATCACTGGGATGATCCAAGGACTAAAGTCACAAAATAATGACATGCATTTGAGTTTAAGACTTCATATCCTTCAGAAAATGCATGCTAACACAAATCCTGTTATTGTAGCAACTTTCTAAGGTTGTAAAAGCAGTATTTAAAATGTGTCCCTATTCGTGGCCCTTTGTCCCCCCATTATGTCAGACTATGTCCAGATTTCTTGCACTAAGAGACTGAGAGGTATGAAGGGAGGGGTTGATGCCACTAGCTGAAGTGTTATCTGTGGTGACATCAAAAACGTGAAAAAAAACAGCTGTTTCTAAAGCTTTGGGTTTAGAACTGGGTCTAAGAAAGGGGCATAGGAATAGAAGGACATGGGTCCTACACTAGACTCACTAAAAATAGAAGGGGGAAAGAGGCTAATTAACTTAACTTGGTCCTTGAACTATCAAACAGTCCCAGTTCAAATGCACTGAATGGATTCACACCAACCTAGTCATTCTCAGAGAAACAGAGAAGGAAGGCCTTGATTCCATGTCCCTAGACAATTCCTGCTCTAAGGAGAACCTATAAAGTCTTCTCTCTTTTGTAATTTCTCAAGTCTTTTGGATTTCTAATACCATGACGGGGATGGACCTAATTCCTAAAGTCAAAGTACGATTAAAGTTCAGGAAATTAGTATTGTTTCGATCTTTGATGTTAACTAGAAGTGCTCATTGCAGCACCCGCAATGTGCCCAGTAATGACTCCTTCTACAATTTGTATGGAGTTACATGTATTGGTAACATGTCTAAATACGATTGTAGATTCTTTTTTATAAGACCAGCTGCTCCTAGTACTATTGGAACTATCTGGGTATCTTTCTTCCACATTGCTCTCATTTCTGCCTGCAAATCCTGATATTTTATTACTTTAGGTCTCTCTGTACACATGACACTGTAGTCACTGGGTGTAGCGACTTCAATGATCAATGCTACTTTTGCCTTCTTTTCATGAACCACTATATCCAATTTTCTAACATCTATCTTTCGAACTGTTGGTAATGGGTAATCCTATGTGATGTAGGCTTCATCATTTTCTATGATGCTTTGTGGCTCATATTTCCAGTGTTTTTCAGCCACTTAAACACCATAATATTTGCACAATCCCCAGTGCAACAGTCTTGCCACATTATTATGCCTTTCAGTGTATACAGTCCTTCTGCCATTAGTATATCACAACCAGCAACAAGGTGTGCGACTGTTTCCAATTCTGTTCTACAAAACCTACATTTGTCTGCTCCTCCCACATGTTAACCAATGTGCATGAAGCCCACTGTCTTGGGCTGCCAATATTAACCTTTCATCTTTTGGTTTGAATTGACCTCTCCTTAACCATTCCTGCATTCGATCCTGATCAACATGAGGTTCTTCCAGGAGTTTTCTATATTTGCAACTACATTTATACATTTTCCGCATTACTTGCCTCATCATCTTATCCTCCAGTTTATATTCTTTCTTTTGTTTTTTGGCACATTCAATTGCTGCCTGATTTTTATCTACTTCTGGTTTGATTTGCATTCCCGCTAGATGCCGATATGCTTCTACTTGACTAAGCAGGGAAGTCATCTAAGATTTATTCTCCACATGTTTCAAAACTTTCACTATGTTTGGGTCTTGTGAGGTCAGCAGATATTGTGTGCAGTCCCACAATTGCAGATCTATACATGTAATCAATTTCAAAGAGGCCCATACCTCTTTTGGAACAGGGAATATATAATCTTGGTATGTACTGATTTTTATAAATCATCTGGTGAGCATGAACCATCCTTCTTGTTTTCCTGTCTAATTTATCCAATGCATTTTGGGGCCAGTCAATCACTCCAAAATTGTAAGTTAGGACAAGAAGAGCAAATTGGTTTATAGCCTGAATTTTCTTAGTAGATGTGAACGTTGTTTTCAGAATTATTTTAAGTCTTCTAAAATATTTTTTATTAAGTTTTATTCACATTTGGTCATGTTTTATTGTTGATCCTTCATCAATTCCCACATATTTATACACTGCCTTCTGCTCAAGATCTTTTATATCACATTATTGTCCCAGGCTGATGTTTTCTTGGTGCTGCAGCTTTCCTGCTTTATAAAAATGAAATTATATTCTTATATCATCTGAAAAAGTTTTGACTACTTGCAGTTGTGCTTTCAGTTCCTTATCTGATGAGCTATACCGTTTTAAATCATTGACAAAGAGAAGATAAGAAGTCTTTACACTTTGTTGTTTTCTAGGAGCCAAATTATAGCCATGGCCTAAGCTATTAAGTAGGCAGCTTAATGGGTTAATGGCAAGACAGAATAGCAGCTGTGACATTGAGTCACCCTGGAATATCCCCCTTTGAATTTTTATCCTTGGAATAATAATTCATCTTTCAACATGGTTTAATTGCAAAGTGGTCTGCCACTGTTTCATGGTCACTGTAATGTAATCGATCAGTGTAAGGTGTCTTATACATTGTTAAACACTCTTTTATTTATGAATGTGATATACTGTCAACTGTTTTTGTAGTCAGTCCATGCCATACTTGGATTCTTCCCCTTTTTTACAGTTCTCCATTATGATTTTATTTAGCAAAAAATTATCCTTTGTTCCATATGACTTTCTTTTATTACCCATTTCTTCAATTGCCAATGAATACTAGAGCTTGCACCTGACAGGGCACCAGTCTATCACAGAATGCACATGTAAACAGACATACATATGCTAGGGAAAATTCACTGAAAGCAAAAAGCATATCATATGCATTTCACACTATAGAATCCACAACTTTATCTACATAGTTTTTCTATTAAAACATTACATTTACCACAGTTTATTGCAGTTTTGACATGCTTTAGTGAAAGACAGTTGCTAACTTCATTTTACCTGTCCTCGTTTCTTCACTGAGAAGAATTTCATTTGTTTTATTAGCACCACTTCTCAACAGACAACAGAAAAACATTTAAAAAAAAATCACTCACAGCTGTGCCCGCCACTAATTAAATGCATCACAAAGTAATATAATCTAATCCTGATACTGTACCAAACCAAGAGTAATACAGCACCTCAGAGAATGGAATATCAGTGACTGGTATGCACTCATTCTCTGTGTATAACTCATTGCCAATACATCCCTCACCCAACAAACACTCCAAAGATAGGGATCTCCTTAAACACCAGCTGCTCACTGTGCCACTGCATGGTACAGTCTCCATTCATTACCATGGACAACTTATGTATGAGTACTTGTACAAGTCATGGCACATTTTACCAGTCAGTAGCTGACCAGAAAGCTGCAAGGAAAATGTTTGAGCCACTAAGTGCATCGCCAACCTCCTGTGCATGCCTAGACATACAAACACATATATTATAGACACACACACACACACACACACACACACACACACACACACACACACACACACACACACACACACACACAGTTTTCAGTGGTGTAAGAATTATCTTGATGAAACAAAAGATACTACCAATATAAATGATAACAGAACTGTGTAGGAAACTTGGGACTTAAAGTTACTCGAAGAAATCAGATATTAAAGTGGTTTACTAATGCAGCATCGGTCCTGCTGAGATTAATTGTATGACTGCAATAGTGCCAACACCACAAGGCTAATTTATCCCATGCTATCATTTATAAAATAGATCACGCTGAGAAGAATTCATCCTCCTAGAATCTCCAAGGCACATACCTTTTCTTTAACAGTAAACCAGTTTATCAGGAAATCACATGGATGTGACTTGGTTTGTTAAACACTACTGACCAAAGCATTTGGTGAACAAAAGTGATGTCTGCTGATATACAAGTTGTTTGAAGTGCATGTGCTGAGCACTGTTTTTGTATTTGTTTGTTTGTCTGTTTCTTACAGGGGGCTGATATACAAGCTGTTTGAAGTGCATGTGCTGAGCACTGTTTTTGTATTTGTTTGTGTGTTTCTTACAGGGGGCTGATATACAAGCTGTTTGAAGTGCATGTGCTGAGCACTGTTTTTTTATTTGTTTGTTTGTGTGTTTCTTACAGGGGGCTGATATACAAGTTGTTTGAAGTGCATGTGCTGAGCACTGTTTTTGTATTTGTTTGTTTGTGTGTTTCTTACAGGGGGCTGATATACAAGCTGTTTGAAGTGCATGTGCTGAGCACTGTTTTTTTATTTGTTTGTTTGTGTGTTTCTTATAGGGGCTGATATACGAGTTGTTTGAAGTGCATGTGCTGAGCACTGTTTTTGTATTTGTTTGTGTGTTTCTTACAGGGGGCTGATATACAAGTTGTTTGAAGTGCATGTGCTGAGCACTGTTTTTGTATTTGTTTGTTTGTGTGTTTCTTACAGGGGGCTGATATACAAGTTGTTTGAAGAGCATGTGCTGAGCACTGTTTTTGTATTTGTTTGTTTGTTTCTTACAGGGGTCGATTTTAGCTTTACTTCATCATGCATGAGATTATTTGGTAATGTTTCAAGCAAAGACTCTAGTTACTTGCTACAGAATTTGTGATACTGAAGTGTAGCATACCTCTGTAAGACGTGCTTTAATACACACATCTCTAGTAATGGTAGACAGTGATGTGTTACTGCATCAGATTTAGCATGCAGATAGAATTAAGCCTCTGCATACAGCCTGATAATAAGCTCGGCATGACCTCCAAATCCTTGTCTCATTAATAATGTTTTACTATATTTCATTTTGTCTTGGGTGCTTAAATGACACTTTTCATTTTTGGAGTATAGGTGTGTTTATCCATGTTTTGCCATATTTAATTTTGTTTTTGGCTTCAGAATTACACCTTTGATTTTACAGTATTTTTTTATGTTTTGATCCCATGTCACTGCTGCTAGGGAAAATGAAAGTGTCATTTATATGTTCATAGGTGTGTACTAGGCTAATGGCCCTGGAGCCTTTACAAGCCTAGCCCACAGAAGTGCCCTGGCATTGTGCCACCTGACATTAGTTCCCTATCAAGTAGAGCCACTGGAGTGATCCCCAGGGTGAACTTTCTTTTTCCCATCCATATGTTTTATGTCAAATGTCATTAGACTGTTTGCACATAAGTGATGATGGTGGTTAAAAAAATCACGTTAAAAGAAAATTGAGTGACATAATGATAAGGTTGTATATTATGGTGACTGACAGCAAAAAGCGGGTTAACAGTTTGATGGAGAAGGAAAATGCATAACAGCAGCACTCTGAGAAGGAAACTGTCATCCCACATAGCCGGCACAAAAATATACAAGCCACAAGTTCAGTAATTGTTGAATTTCTACAAAAGAGATCTAGGACAATAAATCAAAAGCACACAGTCCAAATGAAGTTTCATATGAAATCATCTGGATGGCATGGTATTTAAACTATAACTTCAGGAGCAAATACCCCTCCCCCTGCCCATATGCAGAAAGTTGCACCCTCTGTACTTATTTCCTTATTATAATAACTAATTGGAACTTTGCAACCCTTGGGGAGGGGGTGAAGGAGACTTTCCATTTACAGTGACCAACAGCTTTTGGTTTGGACAAATACATTTGAGGCTCATAACCCTTTGAAGTCATAAATTTCTTTCTACTGTTCAACTCTCCTACAAACTTTTGTCTGGTATGAGTTGGAGGATTAAAACTTTATGGATGTTCCTGTCATTGAACCTGGCATGGTCAAATCCATTCAAAACATATATGTTGCTATGCTTGATGGGAAGTTTCTCTATTTACTCACTAGGGCATCTTGAAATAACTGCAACATTCAAATAAATGTTCCCTCCACAAGAAGAAAGCTCACTTCCTGAAAGAATACTTTTAAGATAAAAGGGTTCTTTAAGGTTGTTTTATTGTTATAAAATATAGAAAGGATAGCCCTAGAAAACAAAAAAATTAAAAGGAGGGGTTCCAGAATGATATGGCAAAAGACAACCAGACACTTGCAGAAACCAAGCTGGATCTGTGGTAGAAAAGTATACACTGACTGTAACCTAGTCAAACTGGTACCAATAAGCATCGTAGGAGCTGTAGAAGGCAGCTGGACTGGGTAGGACTAAGTGGCCGATACAACTTGTACATCTTATGTGGGAAAGAGGTAGCTCTGTCCACTGCACATCCAAAACTTAGTGATGGAGAAGCAGGTCAGCAAGCCATGTAAAGGGCCAAGGAAAAGAACTTACTAAGCAACATGCATGCTGTGCTTGAAATACAGAGTGATACACAGGAGCACGTATGGGTTGATGATCCCAAAATTATAGAAGATCTGCAGTTCTCCTAGCATGATTAGCAAAATAATAGGGTTTAAAAAGCTAAAAGATATGTGTAAAACCTTTACCAGACCTGCTGATAATGTGAATTCTGTAGTTAAAAATGAAAACTAATTTGCACAAAAAGAAAATAATAAACAATGGCTCAAGGTTACACCAGGTCCACATAGCTAACACAGTCTGTGACCACTAAGCCACATATACTGGAACCAAATCAGGAAGCACAAACGAAATCAGGAAGGCAGTACTGGAAGCACTTACTTAAGAGCACGTAGCCTGTGAGTTGCTGAGAGTAAGAGTTTGCTCCACTCTTGTGGTGAGTTCTGTTAAAATGAGATGGCCAGTGTGGAAAAATTCATAAAAAATTCCTGCACCTGCCTGTTCAGTGGCAGAGACATAAAGAAATGATGAAATATAACAATACAGGACATACTCCTAAACAAGCAAACATGCAGTTAGTGGAAATGCACAGTGAAAGCAACATCAGGAAGGCAGCAGAAAAACTCAACTAAAACATCGGGGATCTGCGTTAAAAATATGAAATCAGCTCTGATTCTATTCTTCACAGAGGATATTTCACAGTCTGTCTTTTATATGTAATAATTTCTTTAGCTTATTATGCGTACTGCACTAGTATAAAATGTGGTATAGTAAAGTACAACATCGTATAATATAATACAGAGTGGCATAAATCTGAATAATACCTTTTTAGCTGAAAGAAACACACTAATAATGGCTATCTGGTAGGCTTTGCAACTTATGTATTTTTAAAAAGAAAGTGCATAAGAGAGAACATTACCCTGAAGCAGTGACCCGCTAACAGGAATCATTCTCTCTCTGCATTCCTATGAACCATTCTTGAAAGTGTCAGATGCTATCACTGCACATGCCTTCAGAAATGTATAAGTATAATCTTAAAATAAAACAGAACTTTTTTCATTTCATGACAGCAGCAGGAGACCTAATAGTAGCAGAACAACAACACGTTTTCATAATTTGTTTTTCTTTTTGTCTTTATTCAGAAATATAAAGCACTTTTTAAAAGGCAATAAGTACTAAAAAATTCCAGTCACCATACGGTGAGCACTGCTTAACTGCAGTTTCTATTTTGACCAGCTCAGAGGTTGCTCAGCTAATACAACATTTTTGGAGAAAATTACTGAACATTTTTATTACAGAATGCATCCATTTACAAGTTTTGACATGAGATGAGTTCCTCATAGGTTAAAACAATGAATATATTTTAAACAGTATGTCCCGTGACTTCATCTTTGCAGTAGTGTTGTGCCATTACCTCTTAACCTTTTCATGTTGACAGCAGAGCCATAACTAGGGCATGGTCATGGAGCAGTTGTCACAGGTACAAGCTGTTAGGGAATGCAATTACAGCTGCTGATGGATCACAAGTGCAGTGCTAGGACTTGTATAAGAAGCCATGGTGGTATCACTTAGGATTTCTACAATGATTTAAAAAATGCCAATACTGCTATTGCCTAGGTTACATTTCTAAAGTGGAAGACCCTTTCTGGGGGTGCCCTCATCTTTGGGCACCATATGATATAGCTATAACTCTGGTCGGCAGCACATACTTCGGGGTATCTAAGCCAAGTCATGATTTTGTCATTAACTGTCCTTATTCTCCAGAGGTTCTTTTGCTTTGTTTTTTTTATTATTATTATGATTTTGTGAAGTCTACCGCTGATCCTACTAAACTAATTCCTTAAAGCAGTACTTAGAAATACTTGCATTTCTGCATTTTATTTTATTTTAATGTATTTGTTTCCCAGGACAGAGCACTGATCTTGATGGACCATTTCCAGACTTGCTCAGAGTCATGCAGTTAGACAACGGAGGATAAACGTGTGAGATGCGTGTTACAACATGGTGTTATTTAAAAAACCATGTGAAGCACGACAAAGTCTCAACAAAGTACTTTGCATTTGACTACCCATTTTTGAGATATAGCAAGTGTTTTTCTATATGAAAGTATAATTTTGTATATTGCTGCATATATACCCAAAACAATGTGTGCACAGTTGACTTGCAGAGCATCACTGGAGGGCTGATAACCAGACAAATAATTTTGATGATTAAACTGCATTGTCAAAAATATTTCAGAATTTCTCATTCCTCAGAAGCACTCATTGTAAAAACATGTTACTTGAAATGAATGTTGTGAAGGCTATGTGTGTGTGCCTGCATATGTTTACATGTGTTTAAAGTTACTATTGGGAAACCCATTTGATAATAGTTTAGACAGATTGTAAAAGAAAGGACCAGTAATTTATCTAAAAAAATGATCTGCTTTGCAGAAACAAAGAGACAGATAAGACAAGTGCGGTTCAGATCATCCCATAGCACTAACACAGCTTCTCCAATACAATAAACTCATACAGGAATCAAGGGGAAACTGGTCTTCGCCACCTTGCTAGACCTATCAAAGGCTTTCGACACACTTTCCCATAACAAACTCCTGACCTGCCTCTCTGAACTCAACCTTGATAACCCCTCCTTGCAACAGTTTAACAATTACCTAAGTAACCATTCACAATCTGTCACAGTGACCAACACACTATCCCCCTCACTCCCCGTCGCATGCGGTGTCCCCCAAGGCTCAATCCTAGGCCCCCTCCTCTTTAATATATTTACTAACAATCTCCACCTAGCAACTACCAAAGTCGATACTGTTCAGTATGCAGATGACACAACCCTAATATGTTCAGCATCCAACATCCACTTACTACAGAGTAAAGCCCAAGAATCCTTCACTGAGATAGAGAACTTGCTAAATAACCACCAACTGATACTAAACCCAGAAAAACACAGTTAATGTTATTCCACCCAATTAAACAGTGTGACCCCCATTTTCACCATCCTTTCAGCCAATAACACCCTCATCACCCCAGTAGGTGAAGCTAAACTACTAGGTGTCACCACTGACCAACAGCTTAAATATAACAAACACATAGCCCAAACCATCTCCAAAGTCCATAACAAACACATAGCCCAAACCATCTCCAAAGTCCATGGCAAACACATAGCTCAAACCATCTCCAAAATCCATAATAAACACATAGCCCAAACCATCTCCAAAGTCTATAACAAACACATAGCCCAAACCATCTCCAAAGTCCATAACGAACACTTAGCCCAAACCATCTCCAAAGTCCATAATGAACACTTAGCCCAAACCATCTCCAAAGTCCATAACAAACACATAGCCCAAACTGGGAAAACTACTTGTGTACCAACACCTTTGCCCAATGGTTCTTGGAATTCATAAATTCCAATGCCCTGGATAACTAATCCATAGTCTCACCAGGGGCTCCAATATCCTAGACATGGCCATTACCAACATGGGAAATCGATGCTCCACACTAGTGGTCACCCCCTCATTGGTTAGGTCTGGCCATAAGCTAATCACCTTTGACATCCACATCCCACCTCCACCCGCTAGTAAGGAAACATCAGTAAAAAAACTTCTCTAAGGCCAACTTCATGCTACTCAAGTCAGAAGTGACAAACTTCAAGAAACCCATGCAGATGGGAACTGAAAGTTTGACTGCAGAATCCTACACTAAAGCACTATATGAGCACATCCACTTGTGCATGAATTGTGCCTTCCCAAATAAAACCAAGATGCTGTCCTCTAAAAAAAGGAAGCCAATCTAATAGTCCCCTGTCATAAACAAACTATACAACAGAAGGAAGAAACTGTTGCAGAAAAGAGGAAAATCCCAAGATGCAAAAAACTCCCTTACCAGCCTCAGTAAGAAGCTGAGATCCCTCATAAAATCCTCCAAAGCTAGTTACGAAAATAAAATTGCCAAAGATTCCAAAGACAACCACAAGACATTCTATAGCTATCTCAAAAATCTAAATGGCAATGCTCAGATCTGGTCTGAGCTACAACAGAATGGCATTAAATATACTGATCCCAAGGACATTGCCAATATCCTGGCAGATCGATTCAGTGCCAACTTCATCCCCTCTCACCCCCTAAAGGGCTCATCTCAATACAGAAAGACTGCCAAATTCTGGTAATCATGGCCACACAGGTAAAAACCGCACTCTCCAAAGCTAAGAATACAGCATCCATGGGACCAGATGACAACCCAGGCTGTGTACTACATGAACTACAAAATGAACTGGCTCCTCACCGAAGTGTCATGTTTAATCATAGCCTTACCTCAGGCTTTGTGCCCACTGAGTGGTGCACAGCTACAGTTATCCCACTCCACAAGGGGGGATCCACCTTGGATCCTGGGAACTATCGTCCCATCAGTCTGATGAGCCTGATCTGCAAGGCCATGGAAGGTATTATCATGGAACTTATAAACAAAGACATTGGTAATGTTCATACACTGGACCCCACCCAGTTTGGGTTTGTGAAGGGCCAATCATGTCTCCTGAACTTGACTGACTTCTTTGAATCAGTCTCCAGAGCCATGGACGAGGGTAAAGCAGTCCACACAGCCTATCTGGACCTCTCCAAGGCCTTCAACACCACCCCCACTCTGGAATCATAGATAAACTTATTAAGCTGGGCATAAATCCCTATGTCACTCAAAGGGTTGCCAACTGGCTTACTGACGGAACCCACACTGTAAATGTAGCTGACTGCAAATCCAGCTCCAGACAAGTCACAAGTGGAGTACCTCAGGGTCAGCTCTTGTTTGGCATCTACTTCTTTGAAATAAAGGCCAACATTGAGGGACTCTGGCTAACAAAGTTCACAGATGACTGCAAACTAGGAGCCATTATTGAATCCCCAAATGATGTGGATATTCTACAAAAGGGCTTTACAGAAACAGATGCTTGGTGCCAGAGCCATGGGCTCAATCTCAATGCCAAGAAGTGTATAGTTATCCCCTTTAGGAAAAAAACATGTACCCATGAATTACCACATAGGTGGCAGTACACTAAACACTGAAAGTGTGATAAGAGACTTAGGAGCACAGACGGACAGTGGTCTCACCTTCAATAACCACATTGTCACAACAGTCAGGAAATTCTTCTATGTGGCACACCTCATCACTAAGGGCTTTTCATCCAGAAAAAAGGAGGTCATAGTCCCACTGTACTCATCCTTCATTAGACCCATCATAGAGTACAACACCCCATTTGGTATGTACCTCACAAGACATCTGTAACAACTGAAAAGGTCACAGAAACATCTCACTAAAAGAATCATAGGCCTAAAGCAGATGCTCTATGCTTTCCAACTAAAAAAACTCCAGCTATACTCTGTTGCATATCGTCTACTCAGAGGCTATCTCTGCTTAACATACAAGGCCATGTCAAACCCAGAGCTGTTGAACATGCTACACTTAAAGAAATCCCAATCCATCAGAGCCAAGTGCTCCAGGGACCTAAACCTTGTCATCACAATGAACAAAACGTGCTGGAGGAGATAGGTTCCTGACCCAGAGACTCCCCATACTCTGGAATAGATTGCCCATACATGTCAAGCAGAGTGCCTCCTTGGCCCTCTTCAAAAGGAACCTTGATGACTGGATGGAAGATAGGAAATTTATCCCAGGGATCATGTCAGTCACCCTGCTAGATAGGGGTCCAGGGAAGTAAATATTGTGTGAAGAAATAGCCAGGGAATTGTTATGGCTAGGCTTGTATAGGCCCTATGGCCACTAGCCTAGTAGCAGTCTATGAACATATGAACCATCTCCAAAGTCCATAACAAACACATTGCCCAAACCATCTCCAAAGTCCATAACAAACACATAGCCCTAACCATCTCCAAAGTCCATAACAAACAAATAGCCCAAACCATCTCCAAAGTCCATAACAAACACATAGCCCAAACCATCTCCAAAGTCCATAAAAATGACATAGCCCAAACCATCTCCAAAGTCCATAACAAACACATAGCCCAAATCATCTGCAAAGTCCATAACAAACACATAGTCCAAGCCACCTCTAAAGTCCATAAAAACTAGGATGCCTGTATCGTACCAAACAATTCCTCACCCCCACAACTAGAGCTACCATAGGCAGAAGTCATCTATCAACTTTGCTCTATGCCTGCCCAGTTGCCCAGTTTTAACCAAAATTAATAAATCTGACCTCAACAAACTGTCCACTTGCTTCAAGAAAATAGCCAGGTTTGCTGCCAGTACTAAATCATGTTCCCACCACTGTCAGTCCCCACTGAAACTGCACTGGATAGAATTCTCAAACTTGCTGAGTTACCACCAACTCATCATTGCACATCAAATCCTATACCAACCTGAGAGAACCCCTGCCCTGGCTGGCATTGTAAACTTCCACAATTCCAACAGGGAAATACGTTCAAGCAACAAACCCTTGGTCGAGGTCAATCCATGCAAGAACAGTTCAGGAGAAGCTCTATTCTCCTGTGAGGCTGCCAAAGCATGGAACTCTCTCTCACCTGACCTTAGGACACAAACTCGTGCAACCATATTTAAAAACCTCCTGAAAACCCACCTCTATGCTAACCCTCTTTGCTACTGCAAACACACCCACCTAAACCCCTCCAGTATACAGAACAACCAAGCTCTACTGCTCCTATTACCTACATGACACTACAACTAGATGCACCATACTTCTCTAAATGTTACTATACATACCTACGTCTGAATACTTCATGCTCATATATTACTGCTAATGTTAGGCCTGGGATCTTCTAAACATATCAGGAGTCCTGCTCATGCTTTTTAACTGTAAATATTGTAAAATATGGATTTTTTTTTATTCTCAATAAGTTAGGCTTCAGTCATTGTACTGTCACTGCTATCCCTGTGATCTTCTGACTGTAATATGTTGTTTGAAGTTTCTCCCTTTTAACTCAATTAACAACACATTATTACATGTATTACTGTTTTGTATTGTTGTCTTATTAAATTCCTGGAGCTTTTCTCCCCAGGACTCCGCTGAAAACGGACACCTGCTATCTAGTCAGATTTATCCTGGTAAAACAAATGATAAATAAATAAAAGTGAATTTGAGGTATATGGCATGTTACTATTATGGTCTTTGTACAGCTCCAATAATGGCTCAATGGAACACTTTTACTGAAGTATTTAGTTAAGATTTGATTTCAGTAGGGAAGGTGCCAACATCCCTATGCCAGCGGAATTTAGTATACCTCCATATTCCACTATGGATAAATCTAATCCAGATGCAGAATGTCATGTAAAAGCCTGAAAGATAATTAAGTAAAGAGATGAGCTGTACAGGGGACAGGGACACAGAATATACTTTTAACATACACAAGTGAAGACGCCAAAATGTTGCTCCTATTTATGCTGACCTCTTTATGGGCTTTACTGAAGAGCAATGTATTTATGATGAGACTCATAATATCTATCTGGAATCTATGGATATTTGGAGAAGGTACCTGGATGATTGTTGGCTTGTCTGGAGATCTGATGTCACATATCTTTTGAGTTTGTAGGATATGTGAATGATAACAAATGGGGTATCCAGTTTATGGTGCATCATGATCCCAGATAAATTAAATTTTTGGATCTGTTTTTTAGGGTGGAGGAAGATGGTACATTAAGTAGTGGTGCTCTTAGGAAATTTCCTCAGGTTAACACCATCTTGCATGTTAGAAGCTGCCACCCTCCACATATAATAAAAAAATATACCTAAATCTCAATTTCTTAGGTTAAAAAGGATTTGTTAATCTGATATGGGACTTAGAAATGAGGAACAGGATACGGTTAATAGGTTTTGTGACAGAGGGTATAAATATTCTGATATTTTGGACAGTTTTAAATTGATTCAAAATATTGACAGAGCTCAATTATTACGATACAATCCAAAAAAATAGATCTAAGGGCTTGTTTAGATATACAATTAGTTTTGGCAGTAACACAGTTTTTTATGGATTTAGTTCAAAAACATTGGAGTACTTATTATTGGATGACCGTTTGAGGGATGTTATTCTCTGTACTGCACCTGCAATGTTCATTGTATACATTAATTTTTGTATGTATGATTTTATTTTGTTTCCTTGGAGCTTATGTCCCTGGGCCTCTACTGAAAATGGACATATATCCAGATAGACTAGCCCGGTCAACAAATGCAAAATAAAAATAAATAATAAAATAAATAAATGTGCTGCCTGCTAAACGTTTATTTTCATTTAGACATGACAAAATACTGGGGGGGGGTTGGTTCAATCATTATAAGAAGGATGATCATGCTAACCCAGCCTTAGGTTAGCTTACTTTAGGGGGGCAAGTTGTTGAAGGATGCTAACCTTGTGGTAATTTTAGTTTTTGTAAATATGTGGGTAAAAATGAACAATTCTCTTCATGTAATACTTCTAGGGTTTTTCACATTAATGTTTTGGGGAATTGTAACACAAATTGGGTTGTTTACTTGGTTACTTGCAGCTGCTCTGCCTTTTATGCGGGGCTGACATCACGTCCATTTAAACTGAGAATTGTGGAGCATAATAGTGACATTAGGTGTGCTAGGATGTTGAACATTTTATACAAACATATCAGGAAGCATAATATGGCCAGGTTTCAGTTTGTAATCATTGAGAAAATCACAGTGAATAGGAACACACCTGTCAACCATACCAAATTCCTAGGATTTTCCTGGTTTTGAGGTTAAAATAATGGGGTGCCACAAATTCCTGAATAGTCCATTTAAATCATGATTTTTTTTCTATTTATTGCCTGTACGATAGCTTTTAAAAAAAGCTGTTTATGGCTGCAGGCCCACCCACAACTTGCAGCAGTTAAGGAAAGCGGATGTAGCATCAACAGTCACATCAAGAGTGCTACGAGCTGAGGTATGCAGTGGATTATAGGGAAAGCCACAATTCTTTCCAGCATTACTTGGGGGCTAAGTTTTTTATATGAAGACTCGAGGAAGTATTAATTTAACCAGGACCCGAATGTGTCTTTTTTTTTTTTTGTATTAGTTTAGTAAAGGCAAGAGCTTCATAAGCATTGGACTTGTTACCATACATGTGGTTGGCAGCAACTTTACAAATGGTAAACATGATGGCTGTAACATTGTAACAATGCTCTCATTCAACTTTACAAATGGTAAACATGATGGCTGTAACATTGTAACAATGCTCTCATTCAACTTTACAAATGGTAAACATGATGGCTGTAACATTGTAACAATGCTCTCATTCAACTTTACAAATGGTAAACATGATGGCTGTAACATTGTAACAATGCTCCAACTTTACAAATGGTAAACATGATGGTTGTAACATTGTAACAATGCTCTCATTCAACTTTACAAATGGTAAACATGATGGCTGTAACATTGTAACAATGCTCTCATTCAACTTTACAAATGGTAAACATGATGGCTGTAACATTGTAACAATGCTCTCATTCAACTTTACAAATGGTAAACATGATGGCTGTAACATTGTAACAATGCTCTCATTCAACTTTACAAATGGTAAACATGATGGTTGTAACATTGTAACATTGCTCTCATTCAACTTTACAAATGGTAAACATGATGGCTGTAACATTGTAACAATGCTCTCATTCAACTTTACAAATGGTAAACATAATGGTTGTAACATTGTAACATTGCACTCATTCAACTTTACAAATGGTAAACATGATGGCTGTAACATTGTAACAATGCTCTCATTCAACTTTACAAATGGTAAACATGATGGCTGTAACATTGTAACAATGCTCTCATTCAACTTTACAAATGGTAAACATGATGGCTGTAACATTGCAACAATGCTCTCATTCAACTTTACAAATGGTAAACATGATGGTTGTAACAATGCTCTCATTCAACTTTACAAATGGTAAACATGATGGTTGTAACATTGTAACAATGCTCTCATTCAACTTTACAAATGGTAAACATGATGGTTGTAACATTGTAACAATGCCCTCATTCAACTTTACAAATGGTAAACATGATGGTTGTAACATTGTAACAATGCTCTCATTCAACTTTACAAATGGTAAACATGATGCTTTTAAAATTGTAACAATGCTCTCATTCAACTTTACAAATGGTAAACATGATGGTTGTAACATTGCAACAATGCCCTCATTCAACTTTACAAATGGTAAACATGATGGTTGTAACATTGTAACAATGCTCTCATTCAACTTTACAAATGGTAAACATGATGGCTGTAACATTGTAACAATGCTCTCATTCAACTTTACAAATGGTAAACATGATGGCTGTAACATTGTAACAATGCTCTCATAGAACTTTACAAATGGTAAACATGATGGCTGTAACATTGTAACAATGCTCTCATTCAACTTTACAAATGGTAAACATGATGGCTGTAACATTGTAACAATGCTCCAACTTTACAAATGGTAAACATGATGGCTGTAACATTGTAACAATGCTCTCATTCAACTTTGCAAATGGTAAACATGATGGTTGTAACAGTGTAACAATGCTCTCATTCAACTTTACAAATGGTAAACATGATGGTTGTAACATTGTAACAATGCTCTCATTCAACTTTACAAATGGTAAACATGATGGTTGTAACATTGTAACAATGCTCTCATTCAACTTTACAAATGGTAAACATGATGGTTGTAACATTGTAACAATGCTCTCATTCAACTTTACAAATGGCAAACATGATGGTTGTAACATTGTAACAATGCTCTCATTCAACTTTACAAATGGTAAACATGATAGTTGTAACATTGTAACAATGCTCTCATTCAACTTTACAAATGGTAAACATGATGGCTGTAACATTGTAACAATGCTCTCATTCAACTTTACAAATGGTAAACATGATGGTTGTAACATTGTAACAATGCTCTCATTCAACTTTACAAATGGTAAACATGATGGTTGTAACATTGTAACAATGCTCTCATTCAACTTTACAAATGGTAAACATGATGGCTGTAACATTGTAACAATGCTCTCATTATTTTTTTATTTCCATCGGGTCCAGGCTTATGAGATGTTAAACAGAGGTCCAATCTGCTTGAGATGATAACAACTTGAGTGGATGTAAAATGGCACTTTACCAAATATACTAGATATATATTTTATTTTTATTTATTTATTTAACATTTGTTGACCGGGAATGTCCGACTAGGTTCCACAGAGCCTGTTTTCAGCGGAGGCCCAGGGAGAAACGCTCCAGATGCATGTCTTTGGAATGTGGGAGGAAACCGGAGTACCAGGAGGAAACCCACGCGAACACAGGGAGAACATGCAAACTCCACACAGAAGGCACCCCAGCCGAGAATCGAACTTGAGAACCTCTTGCTGTGAGGTGACAACGTTAACCGCTGCACCACTGTGCTATATCCCTGAGACCTGGCCAAATGTCACCTACTTAGTATGAATACCACCTCGGGTCTCCCTTAACAACAGGACACTGGCATAGTGGGACTAATCTGGTCAACAAAGAGTAATTAAAGAAACGTCTGGAAAGTTGTTTCTGTTTATAGTTTCTTTTCCTCATGAACTGAATTGTAACTAGGTACATTTTTTTTAAATAAGATAGTCCCCAACAACTAATTACCAACAGTAAAATGCTTACCCCCTTACCCACAGAGGCTCCCTTTAACTTCAATGTAGTCAGGTAAACAACTGCATGTTCAGGGATTGGTAGATGGACTTTTGATGACATGTTTGCTTCCATACGGTCATTCTTTGCTTTATAGTTGCTGTACTTGTCGCTCATTTTCTGGTACTTAAGTATTAACGCATACGATGCCATCTTTCGAACAGAGATCAATACTTTGGCGAATTATGAAAATTCGGGTCCTGGTTATGTTAATACATAAGTAACAAAAAGTGTGTGTGTGTGTGTGTGTGTGTGTGTGTGTGTGTGTGTGTATATATGTGACTGAGAGAGACATACCATACCACACAGGCTGCCCGCACTGGTATGAATTCTCGCAAGTATATGAAGTCTTAAATCTCAAATCTCTGTTAGTATTCAGTGTCTTTTTATCTCAGTGATTTTTTTCATAAATGCACACATTTTATAAGGAAACTAAAAGGCAAAGATTATATGGACATTCTGCAAAATTATGCTTATTTGAGAGATATGCCTCCTACCACTTCTTAATTTGAAAATTGGCTGCCGACATCAAGTGGGAAAATTTTACCTGTCTTCCTGCTCTTTGCCTGCTGTGTGTGTGTGTGTGTGTGTGTGTGTGTGTGTGTGTGTGTGTGTGTGTGTGTGTATGTGTAGGGAGGGGATTCAATCTGCAGACATTAGTAACCTGCTGCCCCTGCATTCTTCTTTATGGTTATACACCGCAGCCGCAGACACTTGACGGCAGAGCTTTAGAATTTGCATTGTAACTCATGTTGCACATACAAGGCATTTACAGTGAGCTGTAGTTAAACTGCAAGTGCCTCACCTCAAAAGGACACTTAAATTATACTATAAATACTTGTATATATGTGCATGTTCATATATTTATTTTGTCAGAAGAACGGGAAGAAATTATTATTTTCAAAGCATGATTGTTCTTTCTGCATCAGGGAATCGAGCAGTCATGGTATGCTTACAAAAATAGCTATCTGCTGAATCTGGAATGGACTTCCATGCTATGTGTAGGTTGACTACACAATTCCTTTTAGGTGCACTGCATATTCCAGAAAGCCATAACAGAGTATCTAAAATGAAGTAGTTCCTGGTACTAGACGAATTATTGTGGAAAAGACTAGACAGAAAGCAGTGTGCATCTATAACTGAATGTGTGCATATTTTTATTTGCATTTGATTTAGGAAAAAAGTGGGGGGGGGGTTCAGAAAATGATCTAAAGGCTGTTGGACCAATGATCATGGCAGATAAGGAGTATGGGAGGTAGAGTGATTGTGCTACCTTTATTGTTATTTATTTTACATTTGTAGTGAAGAAACAAACATAAAACATATGACTGAAGCTACAGTACTATCAGACAGAATAAGGGAAGTGACTGAAGATGCAATATAACAGACTCATTAAAGGAAAATATTTGACAGGTAAGAGACAGACACAATGTTGTTTATATCCGGGATGACAAATACATATGTCAAGCAGTTCAACAGACAGCAGGGTTTCTGTTCTGCATGGTAACTCATTGCAGAAACATTTTTTTTACAGCTAGACTAGGTAAAAGAGGCCAGACCTTCTAGTCATGCAGTTAGTTTAATTAACAAACAGTTATTTAGGTTGATTGCTAAAAAGACTCAGCGACTGTATGTATTACTCAGAAGACAGCCTTTTTGTACTGGATGAAATCTTTGTATGACTACAGGTTAATGTTAGTAGTAACAGACACTTGGTTACCCACTAGTCTCTTGCATGTTGGAAACAACCTTATATAAAAGCAGTCACGTATGTTAACACCTGTGTGTAATGCTGACTGTGCTAACACTAATTCCTACTATTATAGCATGTGTACCTGTATAGGACAGTTGGATGTAATCCTGGCAAATCAGGGGAGAGTTGGGAAAGTAGTTAATGAAATGCAATAGCAATCAGTAGCTAGTAAATTTATTTGTGGGTGTTATGAGTGAATGAGTTACTGTTGTCATACATAACTGTCATTAAAAACTGTTTGTACATACTTGGAGACATACTGTTGAAGGGATTAATAGGGGGGTCTGGGGAACATATTTCATTTTGGTGTTTGTGTGCATGCTTGAAACTACTGAAGGGAATGGATTGTTGGGGTGGGGGAAATGTTTCATTTTGGTGCTTGTGCATACTTGAAACCAGTGAGGGAATGGATCGCTTGGGAAAACGTTTCATTTTGGTGCTTGTACATACTTGGGGACATAATACTGAAGGGACTGGGGGGGTGGGGGGGTCCAAGCCTCTGGCACCATATTTTTGTTGTCTGTTCTTCAGTTTGCATTTGAAAGTTGGTATCCCAAAATTCCATTGGAGTGGGTGGGGTTACTTCATTATGTATGCACATTTTATGCTAATCAGAGTACAGATTTGTACCTATTTTTCATGGTCCAGATTTTTGATGTTTTCAGGTTGAGAGGTATGAATAGGAATAATAAGTGTGGATGGCATAACATCTTAGATAAAAAGGAAAAGGGCTGGATCATTATATTGAGGGGTTTATTTTCTTCAGGACTTAATGAATTTTTTTTAGCCAATCATGTTGAAGCTTTGGGTATTTAAACTGTATGTTTTGTTATTAGTCTTAATGCACTGATGAAGGCTGGATAGCCAAAACCGGTATGCAAATTTGTTATTAAAAGTTTAATGGTTATATGATGACATCTTTACTGAAGGTTGACTGCTGGCAGTTGTGTTCCTGTTGTATTAACAAATTATTCCACCATGCAACATGTACTTGCATGGATTTCATTTTTGTTTTAGAGCCATTAATACTCATGCAGCCTGCAAAGATTATGCACAAGTCAACCCCAGTGTATTGCACAAATTGTGGTTATGCATTCTTGCAAAATCTTTATGGGACTTGTTTGCCAAATTGTCATGATGTTGTTAGTTCTTACCTGTCACAATAGCAAACTGGATAACCCTCCACTTTTCACTCTTACCAAGACCTAACATAACACAAATTCAACTTTCAGCCATCATATTGGTGCTGCGGTAGCGTTGTCGCCTCACAGTAAGATGTTGTCCTGTTCGATTCTCAGTTAGAGCGTCTTCTGTGTGGAGACATGCGTGAATGGGCGTATCTTCATTGAAGGTTGTGCATCAGGGCTGGCAACTCAGCACGTAAAAATCTACTGCCAATCATTAGCGGACTGGCGTTCCGCTGTGGCAATCCCTAACCGGGAAAAGCTGAAAGACACAAACAAATATATAATGTCTTCAAATGATCATATATATACTAATATGCAAGGTAACTCTCTCTTATAGTTGCCTTTGTTTTCATCACTTATATTGTGCCCTTATGATTCAACAAATTAAAATCAATGTTAGCTGCTTCATAACAATCTCTTTTATCTAACTTAGATTCATAGATTAGTACTAAGCTAACTGCCCTTGTGGGCCATTTTAAGATTTGCCAATCACCCCATGTAAGAATCAAACACTGAAATGTTTTTTTTAAGGTAAACACCTTAAACATTATGCCAACCTCCCAACCCAATACAAACTGGCCTGTTTTTGTCTTGCTAAGGTAGGCTTATAGTTAAGTATAGGCTAGCTGTTTTTGCAGGCCATTTTAAGCCTAGCCAAGATCCCTTCAAATGTGAGAATCAAATCCTGTACCCTGTACACTTTAACCATTATACCATCCCCCAAACTATTCTACTATAGTTTTCTTATAGATATAAATTATTTAGCGATGTGTTATATTTCTGGTTTACAATTTATTTTTTGTTTGCAATTAAAAAATCATTGTGTGTAAATCACTTAGCACAGACGGGCATTAGACTTCTTTATACATAATTTATTAGTGGAGATCGGCAGAACTACATTTTCTGCTTTATAGCATAAAGCCACTGAATAAAGTTATGCTGAGAAGTAAGAAAGAGAGACTTACAAAAATATCTGTCATATTTCGCTCTCATCTTCTGTAAACTTATGATATACTGCATTTTTTTCATTGTTACAGAAATCCTAAGACCAAATTGCACACTCATGAAGCACTGCTGATATTTTATAAGCAGTCTCACTGAATCAGTCGAGATATCTGTATTTTTCCTTCAGTTCCAACCAGTTTTCAGTAAACCACTATCTGACAGCTTCTTGCAGAAGTACAAGACCAAAAAAGTTAGATTTCATGTCACATTCTGCCCTCCTGCACTTGTCAAAGTGTTTGTTTGAATGTACCTTTAGTAATCCAACATGAAATGTTACAGTCCTAGTTGCTTGTACAACCTCAGGCTTCTGACCTATTTGAACTTAAAAAGAGCCTTCCTATGAGTTCTCTGCCAAATTCATTTTTACTTGCTACAGTGACACAGCTTTACTGATAACAAAAGCAACTATAGAAAAGAGTAAACTGCTTTCTGGTTGCCTTGACATTTAAATAGCACTCTCAGATTCTGCTCAGAAAACCTCCAAGTATGTTAAGTAATTTTCATACAGGAACACATATCTTTGTCTCAGGAGATAAAAGGATAATCTACGGCAGAAACACTTTGGTAGCATTGAAGGGTCTTCTTACATCTGCAATTACTGCCAAGGTCATATCCTCCCCCAGAATGGAACACTTCAAACTGCATTTGCCAGGTAGTTCTATATAGTGTGGAGCTATTTATTATTCATGTCTAAGTTGTGTCTGCTATGTGGCCTCTGGAGAATACCCTGCTTTGAGCGGTGGGAAGACGCAGGACCCCAGTGTATACCCAGCTAGTCAGCCTTTGTCAGATTTTATTACAGTAACATACTACCCTGTCTGAACATTTTGTCCGGATGTGTAATACTTCATCTGTTAATATTTCTTGTACTGGGTATCTGCTTTACATGCATATTTCCTGCACAAAGTACTCTTTGAAAACATGGAACTTTTTTACCAGGTAGGACATGTTGTAATCCGTTGGACATTTTTCAAAACCTACATCCTACCAATGTGTTTTGTGATGGGAATTTTCAGCTAATTTCTTCTGTGGTCTATGTGTTTGCAGCCAGGGACTGGCACAAACCAGTGGTGGTTGCATGCTAAACAGATGATATGAAACTGACAGTGCTGAAAACCTTGGCGAGTTATATGCCACCTTACAAATGAAGGACATACTTCTGCCTTAGTAAAGTTTTAAAAGTTTTAACAGACATGAAATAAAAATCAGAACACAGTTGCATGACCCCCCCCCCCTCCCTAATATGTGCCAATACAGGCACTTTTGACAGCACTTCATTCTGGTTCTACACTAAGAAATTAAGAAATGATTTATCAGAACAAAACAGCTCAGTCTGAACACTGCGACTTCTGTGCATTATATACATTGCTTTCAATGTAAGAAGCACCTTGAATTAAGGCTTTTTTCCACTTGTCTTCCTACAGCCTAGCACATGGTGCCTAGCACATGGTGGGGCAAAATCCCTAAAGTACTTGTACTTGTATACACTATCTCCACATTTATGCAACAATCAGAAAGGGAGAAACTGGACGAAACAGCCAAAACTGTCAGAGGTGAAGCACTTGTTTCACTCTTAAAATGTGAGTAGTGATTTCTGAGCTGTTCTGCTATAGCAACGCATAGTGTTACTCTCATCTCCTTGTTTCCCATCCTGGGATTGGCTCATCCCAGTCCATACTCTCTGCTTTCCTTCAGGATGTTACAGAGATCCAACTGCTTGAACATCACATAGCAGCCAATTAACAGCATTATGTGGTCACAAAATGCACACCGTTGTGTAACTAACTGCATTACTTAATTAGGACCGAGTAGATTTTATGTATGGCGTTCCTGTTTTCCGTCTCTCTTCCTCTCATTCCTTTTCTCATTCACCTCTTACCTCTCCTTAAGGTTCACTCACTTCATCTCCATCATTTGATTGTTGCATTTCTGCTCTCCTAGGCTGACTTAGGCTCATTCACAGTTTTATGCTTCTAAATTCCCTTTCCCTGCCTCTGACCATCAGCCCCTTCTTGGTTCTCCAGCTCACATTCATTCCTAGCTGCACCTGGTCACTGGACTCTACATTGCCACTTAGTGGGGCTCATGATCTTCCAGCAAAGATGTAACTTCTGCTTACTATACATTACGTGATGGTATCACAGTCAAACTAAAGAGTAAAAAGGTCACACAGACAAACCAGTTAGTAAAAATGGAAAGAACAATCTAACCAAGCTAGAGTTTTCACTGTGTGATACCTTAAACCTCCGGTAATTGAGGCCCATGGGGATATATGCAAGACCCCTTAAGGACATCAAGTGTTTCAGCTATATGGCTTCTGAATGTCCATGACTTTTTCCTTTTACCTTTTTAAGTCTTTGGGGATACATTCAGTCCCTCTATACAGGAGATTTAAGGTGTCTACAAGACTTAAAAAGGAAAACGTCATGGACATTCAGATGTTACATAGCTGAAACACTTGATATCCTTAAGAGGTCATTTGCATGTATCTCATGGGCCTCTATTACAGGAGGTTTAAGGTATCATACAGTGAAAAGTCTAGCTTGGTATGCTAGCAGAGTTAAGCAGAAGCTGGAAAATCATTGTTGCAGCATTAGAGGCTAGTCTGTTTTTGCCCTGGTCCTAATCACCCCCATGGCAGATCAATATGCTCATTCTACAAGTCTGAGCTCATGAAGCACATACAACATCCTGCGTACTCCGAAATGCTGGCTAAAGAGGATCACCATGGTACTTGGCAGATGAGAATGTCCCTTGTCCCTCATGATGTAAAGTATCATGGCCTCAGACCTTTTCCTAGTATCTCTACTGCAGCAGATAAAGATGCCCCTCCCACCATACCAAATAAGCTGGTCTGTGCTGCACGTACACCCACTCTCATTGGCTACCTCCACTGTTTCCCATGACAATAATCAATTGCAAGTTCTTTGGCTCTCAGTCTGAGTTCTATCACTCTATGCCACAAAGCTGGAACAACACGTACATAGCTTTAGCTATAAAACTTGCTATTTAAAATGTTACTTTAAATTCTGTTCTACAGTACAAAACGACTTGACTTTTGTACAGCAATGTACCTTAATATGTTCTTTAGTTGTAGCTCATGATTTTTATTTATTTTGCTTTTTGTTTGGTGTATGGCTCTCAAACAATCAGGGACAAGCCTCCAAAGAATCAGGAACAAATCCAGCAATAATCAGGGACAATCAGGAACAATTTTAAAATAGTACTACTATTAACCTGAGACATCAACAAAATAACAGAATGTGAATTAATATATATATTCTGAAATACAGAAGTCTATAACTCTAATTTTTATCAGTATTTATTAAGTGAAATTCACTATCTTTCCTCCAAAAGTCACCAGTTTTAGGAGGAATTAAGAGTGAGAGTTGAGAGGTATGGTGTGGTAAATGTTTATTTTTGTTATGGGTGAACAATTCCTGCATTAAAGCACTCACTCAACGAGTCCTTGACCATGAATTCTAATGCACTAGACCAGGTCGTCTCATCCCCCACAAGAGGAGATAACATTCTGGACTTGGTTCTTACCAACATGGGTGACCGCTGCACCACTCCCATAGTATGTTCTTCCCTGGAGAGATCAAATCATTGGACTGTCTCATTTGAAGTGTATATCCCATCCAACGCCCCTCAAGCTAAAAATCTTCTCAAAAGCCAACTACAACCTCTTAAGGGGGGGGGGTTATGTGTAGCTTCACACCACCGCCCCCCTCAGAGGATGCAGACAACTATGCTGAAGAGTATGCCAATGCAGTATACAAGCAGCTGTACAACTGCATGGACTCAGCCATACCCAACAGAACTAAAACATGCTCCTCGAGGAAACATAAACCTGTTTGAAGGACAACCTCTATCAACAGGCTTTACAACAAAAGGAAGAAACTGTTGTCCAAGGGTAAAAAGGAACAAATTCCAAATTGGAAAAACTCCCTCCATAGCCTCAGTAAGCAAACTAGATCACTAGTGTAAACCTCCAAAGCCAATTATGAATTGAAACTAGCCTCTGAAACAAAGGGAAACCACAAAGCCTTCTTCAGTTACATCAGGAACCTCCATGGCAAAGCCCAGGTTTGTTCTGAATTAGTACTTAACAGTATCACTTACACTGATCCTGTCGACTTAGCCAACCTGCTAGCAGACAGGTTCAGTGCAAACTTCTCCCCCTATCTCCCCAAAGTCACCTTTTGACATCCCCGGTACTTGTCCTGCACCTCACAGCTCCATAGATCAAGTGTTAAAGGCCTTATTCAAGGCAAAGAACACAGCTTACGATGGGATCCTTCAGTATCCCAGGCTGTATTCTGCAACATCTTCAGCAACAACTAGCCTCACCATATTCAACCATAGCCTAAGTACAGGCTTCATTCCAGCAGAGTGGAGAACTGCCATTGTCATCCCGTTGAACAAAGGTAGTGCCACTACTGACCCTGGAAACTATCGCCCCATTAGTTGATAAGTCTGATCTGTAAAGCCATGGAGCATATTATTGTGGCTCTCATAAACAAGGACATAGGCAATCTCCAGGCACTTGACCCCACCCAGTTTGGATTTGTTAAGGGCAGATCTTGCCTGTTGAACCTGGTTGACTTCTTTGAGACTGTCACCAAGGCCCTGGAAGAGGGAAATTCACTATATACAGCTTACCTTGATTTGGCTAAGGCCTTTGACACAATCCCCCACTCAGGCATCATCAAAAAGCTAACACAACTTGGTGTAAATACCTATCTACTATTTTGACCTTGAGAGTCCGTTCTAAGCCTCCACCTCCAATAGCAGACCTGTCACTAGTGGAGCTTTCTATGGCTCTGTCCTGAGACCCCTACTGTTTGGCATCTACTTCTCAGAAGTCCAGGCAAAGACAAATGGCCTGTGGTTGACCAAGTTTGTGGATGACTGTAAATTTGGTGCTGTCATTGACTCCCCAAATGAGGTTACCATACTGCAAGAAGGTCTCACAGCAACTAATGACTCATGCCAAAATCATGGCCTCAAGCTAAATGCAAAAAAATGTATCACCATGCCATTCGGATTACCACATCAACAGCAATCCCCTAAACACACAATCTGTGGTGAGAGACCTAGGTACTCAGGGTGATAACAATCTCACATTCGACCATCATGTAGCGGCAGTGGTCAGAAAAGCCTTTTACCTGGCTCACCTTTTAAGTAAAGGGATTGCATCCAGAAAAAAGGAGGTTGTTACCTCTCTATACTACTCCATCATTAGACCAATAATTGTATATAACGCCCCATTTGATATATACCTCTCCAAACATCTCCACCAACAGGAAAGGCCACAGAAATACCTCACACAGAGCATCCATGCCTTCAAAACCTGTCCTATGTGGACAGGCTCAAATCACTATTACTCTACTTGGTATCATACAGATTGCTCAGAGGTGATCTGTGTCTCGCCTTCAAGGCAATCTTGGACCTTGCCCTATTAGAGAGGTTACATATTCGTAAATCTAACTCCTCGTGCATTACCCGCTTGAAAGGTCTGATTCTAATATGCAACGTCAGCAACACCTACTGGAGAGAAAGGTTTGTTTCCCAGAGGCTGCCCAGTCTCTGGAAAAGACTTCCCATACACGTCAAACAGAGTACCTCGCTGACCCTCTTCAAGCACAACCTTGATGAGTGGATGGGAAACCACAAATTTGTCCCAGGGATGATAGGTGCTGACTGCATTTTTTTTGGGGGGATAAACTTTTGGCTAGGCTTGTAAGGGCCCTAGGGCCATTAGACTAGTTATCTCCTATGATCCTATGAGTCTTCCAACAGACTTGATCTATGTCTCAGCAGATTATTGCACACAATTAATTATACAGTAAATATATGGCATATTTTTAAATTGTGTATATCTGCATTGATATCTGGTCATGTAAATTCTGACTACAGCAATGAAGTTCATTTTGTCAGAATCTCTGGCAGCCATCATAATGGATTAAAGTTCTAACTTGTTAACAAACTGCTTTTTGTAATTAAGCATACGGGAACTGATTCTATTCATCTCTACTTGCCTACTGTAGGATCTGAGCAAGTCACCCAACCAGACAGTAATCCTGGTTTGCCCCTGAAAAGGGACACTTTGTCCAGAGGATTTACCTGGTCAACAAACAGAGAAAAATATCCACATGTCTGCCTTGGAGAGAGGAAATCCTGGAGTATGCTTGGTTTTGGGGGCCCCCGCTGGGTAAGGATCCCTCTGTGGCAGTGGGTGCCTAATTTTCTTGTAGTCCTACAGTGCTCCTTGTTTCAGAGTCCTGTTGGTTTCAAATTCCTGTAGGAAGTAAATCTGTAGTCCTTTACCTTAGAATGAAGACAGTTACTCAGTTCAGTTTGAATTATAAGTTTCTTTATTGGCAGATGAGTGCTGCTTAGAAAACAGAGTACAGCTGATTCTCTCAAGGCTTTTTATTACAGATTTTTTGGGTGGGGTCCAGGTTTCCACCACCCATTACATTATAAGGGGTTTTAGAGTGGAGGAAACAGTTTACTGGAAATGCCTTTAATGTCATAGAGGGGCCAGGAGGGCTAGTCCTTGTGTGCTTGGGGGTGGGTCCATCCAAAACTTCAAAACTTTTAATCTTAAGGTGGTATTCCAAATATATGCCCTTAAATTTATACATTGCTGAAGTCTTATACCTTTGATAAGAAAAAAGAGAAGTAAAATATCTGCTTCATACTTACCACATCTCAAAATCAATTGTTAGGGAAATGTTATTGACCGTATATATATATTCTTACGTGAGGAGAAATGCAGGAAAGGGGAATCATCAAAGATGTGCTGCACCTTCACTATAATCTTCATCAGATGTGCGAAACTGTATGTAGGATTCAGGCTGATATTGTATTATACACGGCATGATTTTTATTTTTGAGTGAGAATACGGTCATCTTTCAAATAACAGTTGGGGTTTAGTGAAGATAATACTGACACTGAATATCCCTTAAGAGAAACACGTGGGAAAATTATGGAGAGTCAGGGGTAAGTATGTACTTCTATTAAGTCAGTGAGGCTTAAATGAAAGTTAAGTGCAATTCCAATTTAAAGTAGTTTTTTTTTTGGATGGATTAACTTTTGTGAAACTAATTAAGACTAAGTAGACCAAACTGCCATAAGATGCACAGAATATGTTAATTTTATGGGGGAGGGGTGTGTTTTGTTGGCAAAAACTTTATGTATGAGAGCTGACCAATGTATGTTCATAAATGCCTTACTTTCTTTGACTTTTCTAAAAAAAACTTAGTAATGGGAAGAACAGTAAACTGTCCATCTTTAGCCCCTGTAAAGGGGGGGTGTAAACAAGAGAAGCTAGTTCTGGAGTAAACATCTTTTTATTATAAATTTAGCTGCCTGACCACTCAGTGGTTGTCCAGGGAGTGGTCCGATAAGGTAGCAGATGGAGGCAGTCTGAGCGAACATGCCAAAAGAATGAGTGAAAGCAAGCTGTGAGCCCAGGGGGTTAAGAATTACACAAAATATTTCTGTCCCGTAGGTTTTGGCCAAGTGGTCCTGTCACTGAATTCCTCCAAGTGGTGAATTCAGGTCTTGACCTGGTTGTCCATGAGATAAATTGGGATAGTTGATTTTACAATGTGATTCCTTTTGTCTATTCTTCTTTGTCATCAAAGTCTAATAAAATTTTTAAAATCACAATTACGCTCGGGAGTTGTTAATTCAGCATGGGTAAGCCGAGAGGGCTGTGCTGGACGTAGATGTATTGATGGGGATCTGTGGGCACGTTTGCATGGGATAAACTTCAGCAGGTGTGACACTCCAAAGTGTTTTTATTTTTATCTTCATTTATATTTACTATTTTAACTGGAAGGTACAAGGGGGTGTTTAGCAAGAGTCTTGGGTGGGGAAAAGGTGGGTGGTCCATGTGAGGCCATAGGAAACAGAGTCCTTGAGAAGCACACTTAATATATATATGAATTATTTAAATAAAATAAAACAAGAAAATGAAATAAAAATAAGACTGCATTAGGGAGCTGATAAATCAGTATGGATGGGCGGGAGAGCTGTGCTGGTCGTGGATGTGTGGACGGGGATCTATAAACATTGCTGCATGGCCTAAAATTTGGTTGTTGTTGTAGTCATATGTGATAATATTTTGTAATTTTATTTGGGTGGGGAAAAGTGGTGTCTAGCAAAAACACTGGGAGGGGAAGGGAGGATACATATAGGCCTTGGAAGACAAAGTCTTTTAAATCTAAAAAATGTTAAAGAATTGTTTTCCCCTGTCACAATGCAAGGTAAACATAAAAAGTGTGGCCATCATATATATATATATATATATATATATATATATATATATATATATATGCATACATACACACACACACACACACACACACACACACACACACACACACACACACACACACACATATTTGATTTAATTTTGTTACAATTTTATATTACAGAATGGAGTACAATAGGTCTTTCCCTGCAAATAGATATGGAATGGCATACTCCTGCATTACAAAAGAAAACTTGTTAAATGTTCATTTGGTTTTAGTCTCATGATATGAGATTTGATGTAGTAGCCTGGAATTAAGCAAACCATGTTTTTCCATCTTACAACACGTTAGTGTACCTGGAACTCCGATCCCTGGGAAAGCACCATTAAAAGTGTTTTGTCTAGGTGGACTTAAAGGAGCATTAAAACAGAACACATGAATAAAAACAAATAGCTGAAATAGTGTCCTCTCTATCCTCAAATCATTTCCATATCTGGAACCCCCAGGCAGCTATTACACTGTCCAAATAAAAGTGACATAAAGAAGCCTACACAGTAAGCAGGCTGACCTCTGTAATTTACAGCACATTGGCTAAATATGAGTCTATTAGGTGTGTATTCCAAGCACAGCTGGTAACTGGTTCTGGCAGGGACTGGTTGTAGTGTGTCTCAAAGGGACTCATTTGTGAGATAATCGGCAGCAGGAAGGCACACTACTTCTGGTTGTGGATGGCTCATTAAAGAATCAGTACACTTCAGTGCATGCATTTAAAAATAAAATCTGAAGACAATAAACAGTAATGCAGGCTGATGATGGAGCTATTAGATTTTTTTGCACAAAGACATAGCACCTCACTTCACATCAGTAGCATATTATATCATCAAACATGACAGCAGTATATCACAGACACTGAACACAATCATCTCTGTGAGACAACACCTTTGTGAGTTATTAACAAACTGTACACCATTTAAATGCTAATGTTAACTACTTGGCTACATGCTACAAACGCTCCCCCTTTGACAGATTTGAAACTGTTGGCTTCTTCACTACAGATAATATCTAAAGTACTTATAAAGTAAAGCTGTCAGTATTAATCAGACCAGCCAAAAAGCAAAAACTAGCATTTCCAGAAGGCGGACAAGCCTCCATGCATCCCATCCCTTCCCTTTACTTTATTACCCCCACTTTCAGGTCACTTCTAATCACAGTGAGCATAAAACGCATAACTAAAGATGAGGAAAAATTATCACTGCTGCAGGAAGCAAACAGGAACTAGGGAATACATGACTAAGCATCCATGCTTGAGGAAAGAAAACCTGAGAAAACAGAATTCAGGCAATTGAAGGGAAACCACTGTAAACAACCCTTTAATATATCAGTCAACATGTGGAAATATTCATAACCTGTGTTTACATAATCTGTAGAATAACCTTACCATGGCTACAGACTGTCAGCAATTCAATGATAACCCAGTTTTGCACTGTGCCGAATCACGATTGCTACCTTTTAAATGTACACATGAATGCATACTTTATATAACGTGTGGCTACCTTTCTCGCTCTCTCTGTCTTTCTCTCTCTCTCTCTCTCTATATATATATATACACTTTAATACACATGTACACACTGCACCAGCACAAGCATGTACAAAGTTTGAATGCTAGTAATACAGCACTGACATGTTAGTGATAGAAATACAGATACAAATAATTCAAACAGTTCATGAGAATGTACAACAATGGTTCCATAATGACACTGGGTTCATTGCTAAGAACTAGGCTAGCTGTTCTCCTGTGCCATTTTAATCCTAGCCAATTTCACTTTAAAAGTGAGAATCAAAACATCTGCATTGTGTCTGTGAGGTAAACAGCTTTACCACTATGCCAACCCGCAACCCTCTAAGTACAAATTTTCATAAGGACATGTTGTCCTGAGACTACATCATTAGGAAACATATCCAACTATCTGAATTCTGTATACTTCAGTTAGTAACACAATTACTTTAGTGATCAGAATGGTGGTGAGGGAACAGGGTGTGCATGTTACGGTGCAACTCCCTGTGCAAAGTAGCCCAGTGATGTCATATTCTGTAATTTAGTACTGTTGTAAGTCTGTGAAGGGCAATGTACTGAAAATGTAATGTCACATTCTTTGCATTTAACACTCTGATGTGAAACATAACTACTGCACAAATTACATTTTTTTGTATTTATTTTTAAAGCACATGCATATGTAAGAGTATGTTAAAAAATAAGGTTTGGGCCAATAATATTTTATGATGGAATCCACAGCAGCAGTGCAAAATTCTATTACACAGTTTAGCGTTCCTTGCATTTACAATTACTGTCCATTTCATGCAACTATACCTCCTGTTAACAGAACATCTGTTGGAAACTAGAATTTATGTAGAGGTACACTTAGTAAAAAGCATTACATTCAATGGGCATACAACAAAGGATTATGGGTGCAGAATGTTATGAAAATTGCCATTCTGAATATACCAGTAGAGCTAACAATATAAAAAGAACCTACTAAAATTGGTACTTGTTGTCATCACTGACGTACTAGGCCAGAAAAATTTGCGAAAACTAGCACCACAAATATCTGTTATGTAATAACATTCCAAGTTACTGTCCAGCCAGTTGCCAAATGTTGGTTCACTGAGTCCTTATAAAAAAAAAAATATATATATTTTATCATATTTATTTGATAAGTTTAATACAAATGTTGTATGTAACTGCAACTTGGTAACAGTTTGCTTATTTTCTGACAGAGATTCTGCATTTGAAAAGGAGAAGAATCTAAATAATTTCTCCCCTTTCTCCATGGTGACAGCATAATGGGGCACAGTCTATTAATTTATTATTAATGCTGATTTTTCAGTTTTTATTGCATTTTGATGTTTTATGCTTCCATTTATAAAGGTAAGAGGGATTTCATTTTTTTGTTAATTTGCAAATTTACTTTTTGATGGGTTAAGTCATATTAAGTTGACCCAGATCCTATAGTATAACTTTGTTTATCTGTACAGTCTTAGTACCAGTCACGCATGCAAGATCTCTAGCTAATGTGCCTACAGTTTAAGAAACTTTTAAATCAAACCTTGAACATACTTGCAATTTATGGTTTGGTGTCATTACAGCCAACTGAGAAAGAAAAACGATTTCACTATAATGAGTCACAATGACAGTGGGATACCTTAAGGGTGATGTATTATATTAACAGATTTCCTCTGTGCATTATCCAATACATTTTTATTTGCCTTCTTAGAAAATTTTGAAAGGAACACATTTTTCATTTGCTCCTCATACAATGATTTTGAAATAATTCCAACAATTAAAATGTAAGAAAATCATGAATCATTACTATGAGTCAATTTATATGTTCTTGTTTTTTTTTTTTTTTAATTTTTCCAAGTCTTTTGGGTTTCTAACACCATGACAGGAATGGACTCCATTCCTAAGGCAAAGAATGATTAAAGTTCATGAAATTAGTATTGTTTCAGTCTTTGATGTTAGCCAGAAGTGCTCTTCACAGCACCCGCAATGTGCCCAGTAATGACTCCTTCTGCAATTCATATGGATTTACATGCATCAGTAACATATCTAAGTACGACTGTAAATTATTATTTATAAGACCCATTGCTCCTGCTACTACTGGAACTGTCTGGGTATCTTTCTTCTACACTGCCCTTGTTTCTGCCTGCAAATCCTGGTATTTTATGACTTTGTGTCTCTCTGCAAGTAAGACTCTGTAATAAAAACTTCATCATTTTCTATGATGCATTGTGGCTCATACTTCCAGTGTTTTTCAGCTACTTCAATATTATAATGTTTGCATAATCCCAAATGCAACAGTCTTACTTACCACATTGTTATAACATTCTGTAAACATTCTGTCTGCTATTAGTACATCACAACTGGCAACAAGATGTGAGACTATTTCCAATTCTGTTTACAAAACCTACATTTATCTGTTTCTCCCAAATGTTCAATGCACTTTGTAAACAACGTGTATGTAGTCCATTGTCTTGGGCCACCAATATTAACCTTTCATTTTTTGGTTTAAATTCAATTCTCCTTAACCTTTCCTGCATTTGATCCTGATCATCATAAGGTTGTTCCAAGAGTTTTCTGTATTTGCATGTATATTTATACATTTTCTACATTTCTTCCCTTCTTATCTGATCCTTCACCTTATATTCTTTCTTTTGCTTTTTGGCACATTCATTTGCTGCCTGATTTTTAATTACTCCTGGTGTAATTTGCATTCCTGCTTGACGGTGATATGCTTCTGCTAAACTAATAAGGGAGGTCATCTTAGACTCATTCTCCTAAGTATTAAAGTTTTATTCTTCTAAAATATTCCTTAGTACATTTTATTTGCATTTGATCATATTTTATTGTTATCCATTCATAAATTCCCAAATGTTTACACACTCCCTATTACTCAAGTTTTTTTATATCACATTCCTGCCCCAAACTGATAGTGCAGCTTTCCTGCTTTAAAGGTTGCTTTTTCACAATTATCAAGACCAAATGCTTATATCATCTGAAAAGGCTTTGACCACTTGCAGTTGTGTTTTCAGTTCCTCACCTGATGAACTATTCAGTTTTAAATCATCTACAAAAAGAAGATGAGAAGTCTTTACAGTTTGTTGTTTTCTGCGAGCCAATTTGTAACCATGACTTAATCTGTTAAGTGAACAGCTTAAGGGGTTAAGGCCAAGATAAAAGAGCAAGAGTCACCATGGAATATTCCCCTTTGAATTTTTATCCCTGAATAATAATTCGTCCTTTATTATGACTTAACTGCAAAGAGATTTGCCACTGTTTCATGGTCGCCATTATGTAATCAATCAGAGTAGGATATATCTTATGCATTTTTAAGTGCTCTTTTATCCATGAATGTGGGATAGTGTCAAATTCCTTTTTGTAGTCTATCCGTGCCATACTTAGATTCTTATCCATTTTTACTGTTCTCCATTATGACTTTAACAGCGAATGATGCTTTGTTCCACCTGACTTTAACGACTCTTTTGTTCTACTGCCATGATTGAGCTTTTTCTAAATGACTGTAAACTCTGTCAGTATCAGTTCCAGTGTATAGTTTATGCATCGTTGCATAGCTTACAGGTTAACTTTTAAGTAGGAAAATTGTTTTTCCTGTTAACTGGGCTGGTATCTGTTAAGGGTGTGCATAGAAATAGTTTTTACTCATGGCTAAATCTTCACGTAAAGATGTAATACTTTTAGCCAGAAGTTAGGTACTGCATCTGGCACTTGGGGGAGTTCCAGTTAGCAGCTTTTCTTAACTTTGTTTCAATCTCTCTCTGGCTGTTACTTCATCCCATTTCATATCCTGTATATTTGAACTTCTTATTCCTTCTTTTACTTTTTCTAACCATTTAGCATCTTTGTTATGTTCCACAGGGTCTTCATAGATATTTCTCCAAAATATATCTATTTCTTCTTTTTACTGGTGTTTCAATTCCTTTTGCCTTGCTTCCCAGTTCTCTATAAAACTTTGTGGGTCATCAATACATTTCTTATGTTGTACTTTTCCTTTATATTTATCTTCATATCTTCCAAGTTGCTCTGCCTGTGCAGATATTTTTAGCGTATTATTCGTGATAGTGCACAATAAATCCTGATCTGTTCTGATACTGTGCATTGCTTTTATTACGTCTTTCTATTTTTGTTGATATGTTCCCCTGTTCTATACTCTTCCAACAGTGACACTTCTTGTCTTAATTGTTTTATAGTTTTCTCTATTCAATAGTTCCATGATAGCATTCAATTTCTCCCCTTCCTTTCTCTCACTACCCTGTATTTTTGTGGTAAAACTTATCTGTTACTAATTTAGCTGCACAGTAATATATCCTATTTACTTCTGTTATATTGCATGAATGCCTATGGACTGTGTTCATTTGCTTTATCAAACTTCTAACTTTTTGGGTTTTATTCACTTGCTGTAGTCTATTTCTTTCATTGATCTTAGAATGTTTGTTTGTATTAAATCAAGCAACTCTTCTCTTAGATCATTTTCTTCTAAACTGAGAGCACATTCTTTGTTCTCCATTTCCTGCAGGCTTTGTATAGAAAGTTCCAGAGCATCTTCCTGTGCCACATTCTCTTCAGTTTAATCCTGTGACACACGTTACTCTTTCATACGGGAACGCACTGGCCTATCACTCCACAACATTGACTGCGTCAGAGTTGCCACAGTTTCCTGTTCTTTCCCTTGCTGTGCAACTCCATTTGAATGTTTGTACTTGCTCCCTATGAAAGGCTCCAAAGTAGCTTCATATGGTAACTGATCATATGCTTCCTGCTCTACTGTTTTCTCCTTAATTTGGGGATCCATTACTCTATCCTGCTGTGATATTATCTGAGTTAGGCTTTCTACTCTAAATCCTTCACTTCACAGGTAATTCATAACCTTGGTTTCTATTTCTATAACTTCTCCATTACTAATTCTCTTTCCTACTTTTCAACGTTGTTTTCTTATTTTTTGTATTGTAAAATTGTCCATGTCTGGATGTCTTTGCCCGTGTTTCTCTTCAATATCTTTGGTGCTGCTCTTTTTGTATTGATTAGTTTTGCTTTCTCCTTTGCATAAATATTACACCACATTAAATCTCTTTTTCTTTCTTTTTCATATCCATATTTCTTCTTCAGATGTCTCCTGCTCCTTCTGTGTCTCCTTACTTTGGGGACTCATTGTTTCATCATACTGTGATGTAACCTGTGTTAGATTTTCTGCATTAAATCCTTCACTTCGCAATTATTCTATAACTTCATCTTCCCTTTTTTTTTAAGTTCTACTTTAGTAATTTTCTATTCTACATTCCCTCTTTGTGATCTTATTTTTTTTTTATCGTGAATTTTTCCATATCTGGATGCCACTGCCTACATTTCTCTTTCAATATCTTTGTGCTGCCTTTTTTTGTGTTGATTAATTTAGATTACTCCTTTGCATAAATATTGCACCATATCATAGGTTCATTGGTAGGTACTAAGCTATCAGCCCAAGGGCCTAAGTAAGCCTAGCCAACAAGGTTCCCTGACTTACGCCACCCAAGAAAGTTAATCTCCTGTGCCCCTGTCGAACAGAGCCACAGAAGTGATCCCTGGGGTGTATTTCCTATTTCCCATCCACTCATCAAGATTTTTCTTGAAAAGTGCTAATGAGGAACATTGCTTGACACAGATGGGTAGCTTGTTTCAGAGTATAGGAAGTCTCTGGGACAGGAATCTATCCCTCTAGCATGTCCTGTTTATTGTGGTGACAAGGTTTAGGTCCCTAGAGCATGTAGCTCGAAGGGATTGGGATTTCTTTAGGCGTAGCATGTCCAAGAGCTCTGGGTTTAACATAGCTTTATATGTTAGGCAGAGATCTCCTCGAAGTAGGCGATATGCTACAGAGTAAAGCTGGAGTTTTTTGAGACAGTCAGTGTAGGGCATCTGTTTGAGGCCAGTAATCCTCTTTGTGAGGTACTTCTGTGGCCTTTCCAGCTGCTGCAGATGTCTTGTGAGGTACATTCCAAAAGGGGTGTTGTACTCTACAATGGGTCTAATGAGTGTCGAGTAGAGGAGAACAATGGCCTCTTTTTTCCTGGATAAGAACCCTTTTGTGATGAGGTGTGCCACCTAGAAGGTTTCCTGACTACTGTGGCGATGTGATTATCAAAGGAGAGACTACTGTCCACCTGGGTCCCAAGGTCTCTTATCACACATTCAGCATTAAGTAGACTGCTGTTTATGTGGTAGTTCATGGGTAAAGAGTTTTTACCAAAGGGGATGACAATGCACTTTTTGGCATTGAGCTTGAGGCCATGCCTCTGACATCAAGCATCTGTCTCAGTGAGTCCCTTATGTAGAATGTCCACATCATTTGGGGACTCGACTACAGCTCCTAGTTTGCAGTCATCTGTGAACTTCATTAGCTAGAGTCCTTTTGTGTTAGCCTGGACTTCAGAGAAGTAGATACCAACCTGGAGAGGTCCCAGGACTGAACCCTGTGGTACTCCACTTGTCACTGGTTTGAAATCAGATTTGGAGTCTGCAACTTTTACAGTGTGGGTTCTGTCAGTGAGCCAGTTGGCGACCCATCTTGTGATGTAGGGATATATACCTAGTTTAGTGAGTTTAGCTATAATTCCAGAATGGGGGATGGTGTTGAAAACCTTGGTGAGGTCAAGATAGGCTGTGTGAACCACCTTACCCTTGTCTACGGCTTTGGTGACTGCCTCAAAGAAGTCGATCAGATTCAGAAGGCATGATCTGCCTTTCACAAATCCAAACTGGGTGGGGTCCTGAGTTTGGAGGTTACCAATGTCTTTGTTTAGGAGTTCCATGAAGATACATTCCATGGCCTTACAGACCAGGCTCATCAGGCTAATAGGGCGATAGTTCCCAGGATCAGTGGTGGCTCCCCCTTTGTGGAATGGGATAACTGTTGCTGTGCACCATTCAGTGGGCACAAAGCCTGACATGAGACTATGATTGAGTATGGTGCTTAGGTGGGAAGCCAGTTTGTTCTGAAGTTCATGTAAAACGCAGCCTGGGATGTTGTCCGGTCCCATGGATGCTGTGTTTTTGGCTTTAGAGAGTGCAGCTTTTACCTGTATAGATGTGATTACAGGGACTCTGCATTCTTCCTGTACAGATATGGGCCCTTTAGGGGGTGAGAGGGGGGGTTAAAGTCAGCACTGAACCTATCTGCCAGGATGTTGGCAATATCAGTTGATTCTGTAATTTTCATGCAGTTGTGCTGTAACTCAGAGAAGATCTGGGTGTTGCCATTGAGATTCTTGACATAGCTATAGAATGCTTTGTGGTTGCCCTTAGAATCAGTGGTGATTTTGTTTTCGTAGCTAGCTTTGGAGGATCTTATAAGGGATCTCAGCTTCTTACTGTGGCTGACCAGAGAGCACCTCCACTCATGGGACTTTACTCTCTTTTGCAACAGTTTCTTCCTTCTGTTGTAGAGTTTGTTTATGGTAGGGGACCACCAGATTGGCTTCCTTTTTTTGGAGGATAGCATTTTGGTTCTGTTTGGGATAGCACGATCCATACACTCATGTAAGTGCTTATAGAGTGCATTTGTGTAGGATTCAGCAGTCGTAATTGTATTGTCTATCTGCATGGGTGTCATGAAGTTCGCCACTTCTGTCTTAAGAAGCATGAAGTTGGCTTTGGAGAAAATTTTCACTGCGGTTTCCTTAATGGTGGGTGAGGGTGGGATGTGGATATCTAGGGTGATTAGCTTATGGTCGGATCTGACCAACGAGGAGTTGACTTCAGGTGTGGAACACCGGTCACTCATGTTGGTACTGACTAGGTCTAGGATATTGTTGTCCCTGTTGGGGGTGTGGATAAGTTGATCCAGGGCACTGGAATTTATGAATTCCAGAAAAAGTTGAGCAAAGGAGTTGGTACATGAGTAGTTTAACCAGGTAATGGTGGGGTAGTTGAAATCGCCCATTATTAGGGTGTTTGGTTGAACCCTAATATTTTCCAGTATATCAAGAAAAAAGGAGTGGGAATCCTGGGGCATAGTGGGGATCTGTAGTAAGCTACAATTTGGACTGCAGTTTTGCCCAGAGTTAGTTGCACTTGGATAACCTTGGATGCATTATGCTGCGCGACTAGCCTGTAGGTGTGGATATCCTTAATGAATATGGACACACCTCCACCTTTGGTGTTTTGGTCCAGGTTAGATGGCCAAAAAGTGTGGTACGAGTTATAGCCTGGTAATGCAGGGGTGCTCTCTAGAGCCTTGAACAAGGTCTTTCTTTCTTTCCCTTGTCCATATTTCTTTTTTTATAACTTTCAAAAGTATTTAAATTTTTTCCTTTATATTTTATCACTTCCTCAGTCACCTATTTTTCCAAATGGGCCAAAGTTTCTTGGTCTATATAATGTTTTTCATAAATCTGTTGTATTAATGAACACAATTTTTGTTATTTGAAGGTTCTAACAGTTTTTCTTGTGGACAGATTTTTCTTTCCTCTAATTTCTCTCAATCTTTTTGTATATCTTCTGTTGGGGGCCATCCTTCCCCTGCCCCTAGCCACACTGTAGAAATGTTTCCATGTCCTGAGTATTTGACACTGTCATTTTTTTCCAGTCCTGGCACCAGTGCACCTACCAGGATTGGGCACTTTTTTTATTCCGATTCTTGTGCATCCAGCTTTCTTTTTTTTATTTTTAACCTACGGCCATGATATATGCTATATAAAATACAGTCTATATACCAGTGTCATCTTGGTGAGATTTTGTGAAAGACAGGGTCCACCTCATGAAGGTACTTGCCAAGACTTGAGGATGAATTCATTTCCAGCAATACTACTCTCCTATGCTTGCTCACTTATCATCTCTCCATTCTGACCCCATATCATCTCTCCATTCTGACCCCATATCATCTCTCCATTCTGACCCCATATCATCTCTCCAGTCTGACCCCATATCATCTCTCCATTCTGACCCCATATCATCTCTCCATTCTGACCCCATATCATCTCTCCATTCTATCCCCATATCATCTCTCCATTTGGAGATGAACGATATATCATTATTATGAAATAAATTAACTCTGCATTCCTGGTGGTATAACTGAGCTTTATTAACATGAGATAGTATAAGCAACTCAAAAGAAGTGCCAGTTAATCAAAATTCAATCTCCGATAAGCAAAACAAATCATTCTAGTTCACTCCATAGACTCTACCTTGCTACTATTACAAAAACGCTGGCAAAGTTACGCAAATACTAAATCTAGTTTACTCCTGTTTTAAACCTGTTGTACAAAGAGTAAAACACAGTTGTCTAGTTTTTTCCAATCCCTGGTTGTAAAACTGCATTATCACCGAGAAGAAGACACCATCAGACTGTCCAAAACAGATACCACCTTGCCATGTCACTCCAGGATCGCACTACAATGGGGAAAAAAGCATATACCTTTTACTTGCCTTACAATTCTCTACACAGTGCCATATATACTAACTGCAGTTCAGTGAAATGAGTTTTTAGTGAAGTGGTGGGGGTGAAATGAAATTCAGTATAATGAGATTCAATGAAACAAAGTAGACCCATACATACATATATATATATATATATATATATATATATATATATATACACACACACACACACACACACACACACACACACACACACACATATACACATACATATGCACACTATGTAAATGTTTTCCATTTTTTATGACTCTTATATTCATGCATGCAGTTTAATGCAGTATAATTCTACTAGAACTTATCTTCCTGGGTTTTCATCCTTAAGGGGCTCTGCCCAGCTGGACTTTCCAAGTTATCAAATTAAAAGTAATAAAAAAGAAGCCTTCTGTTGAATCTGTGAAATGAAAGGCAGACATCAAGTTTGGTTTTATTCCACAGATTCTTAAAAGTGTGCATTTCTAATGTTTTGTGTGCATTTTTTAAGTTATTTTCATTTTACACTTTCCAATAATCCACTTCTACCTTTCAGAGTACTGTCTCTATAGTACAATTAGCCAGATGATCTCTGTTCTGTAGCTACCAAAATTATGTGGGTGTGTCTATGTGTGTGGTCAAACCGGGTTAACGTGTTCATGCAAACATGTTAAGACATTTTTATATTTACTATCTCGTCCATGTTCTAGTGAAAAGAGTACAACAAACCCAGTGTATATATCTATTCAGCAAATGAACAAGAATATGCAAAATAAGAAAAATGTACATGCCGGTAAGTTTCAAATGCTGATAAATTTTGTAGTACAGTATTAAGTCTGTTAACAAGGGTCCCTAAAAAATTGCCGAATGTTTCAAAGTTTGAATGTCATATGGTCAACACCATATGATCGAAACTTTGAAAAGTTCGAAGGTGAGAGTCAACGTCTCCATACGCGCTGAACGTGAAAATTTCCCTTTTCTGCACTGAAGTGTGATCTCAGAGTTGGAATATTTAAGTGGGGGGGGTGTGGAATGGTGCAGCCACCCACGTGGGTAGTGCAGGGATGCTTGTCCCCTGCTCAGAGCGTTACGTTTTTTTTTTTACTTTTTTATTATATATTCAAGGTTTCAAGTTTCGCTCATATGTTGTCGAACATATGAGGTTTGAAATTTTGAAGCTTTGAATATATATAATATAGACCCTACTAACAAGGGGGGTGTGACCTTGACTATATTGCGGCCAGTGGTGATTGAATTAGCAGACCTATTATCTGAGATTCCGATAGGAGAAGCTGTATTAAACAAGCGAAGGACATAATTCTTCTCTTCTCTTGTGTGAGAGAGCAGAGCTTTCTTCCACAAAACTTTAAGTGCACAAAAATCAACTGTCTATCCAAGTGAAGACAGCAGTGAGAGTGCAAAGGTAACTGGGGCCCAACATTTGTATACATGATAATCTGCAGAAGTAGAAGCATAAAATAAAAAAAATAAAACTTGCAAATGTGTGGTTAGTAACAGCCTAATCCCACTGGCAACCCATAAAAGAATGACATGTGACACCGTCAGGTGGAATGGGGGAGTGAGTAAATCAGGCTCTCAGCTACATATTCAGGGAGGTGGTGGCAGTAAATTCTTTTGTTGAAAATGGTTCATGGATGGGTATCATTGAAGCAGTCCTCAGGGTTACTGCTTATCCCTAACCCCACTACCTTTTTGTGGCAGCACGTTACCCAAACGCTCACAATGCCATGCTAGTGACATGCTCTTCTGTTCATTCATCCAGTCAAGCTACAGCAAGGCAGCAAAAACTGCCTATTGGTTACAGTTGCCAACCCACAAAAAATGTTACTGATAACTGTGCAGAAATTTATGGAGCGACAGACAGAATTTTTTTTACTGATGCTACAGCATATTATACTGTACAACATAATCATTCATCTGTTGTCGTAATATTCGTTTAAGCATAACTTCAGGTTTGGCAATATTATAAGTTATAAAAGTCTACAAGTTAGCTCTCCAGTCCCCCCCTCCCCCGGAAAAAGATAAACTCAACAAGCAACAAACTTGCATTAATCACACTGATATTGTGAGGGGCAGGGACTATAGCTTTTCATATCTTCACCATTGCTCATAATAATGAGATGGCAAAGGTGTAAAAAAGCCCCACACAATGTATCAATAAGTAATGTCCACAAGGTGACTGGTCTTCTGATTCCTACCACAGTTCAAACATTTTAAACAAATACTGATAAAAACAGTGGTTGGAGAATGAAGTACCTCAGTTAAAAACAACAATCAAAGGGTGAGCAACAAAGAGGTATCACTCACGGTGTCAGAAATGCAACAGGAGCAGCCTTAGGTTAGCTGGTGCCCTAGGCAAAAGGGCTCCACAGTGCCCCATACAACACCACCTGCTACCCCCATCTTGGTCTACCTACACCAAATAAATACTGGAAAAACGCCCCAGCTATAGCAGCGCCCTAGGTGGCCACCTAGTTGGCCTATGCCTAAGGCCGGCTATGAAATGCAAATTTTATTAAGAAAAATAAAAAAACAGTGAGCACTTTCATGTCTAATGTAGACACTTCATCATACTTAAACAAATACTTTATGCTGTTCAGTCACCACCAGTCAAATGCAAATATAAAATATTATAAATATAAAGAACTACAAACAATTAAGTCAGTGAATCACTGCCTTTACAGCATATACAAAATATACGTTGTTGCCATGGATTATGGATCCACGCTATCCATATCTGAAAAGGTTCCACTTTCTTCTGAATTTGGGGACCTATAATGCTAACTTAGCCACAGTAACTCTAATCTGAATGAACTATTACATTCGCACATGTACAACCATTGCCAAGGAAAACAGTGTCACTTTCCAGTACTATAATCTACTGCCTCCTGGTACAGGGTAGTTCACTGACGCTATTCAAAGTTGAAATCTATAAAAGCCTAGTTACTGTTCTACGCTTTGAAAATAAGCTAAATAAGCTGATGGCAATGCATATTACAGCCGTCAAACTCAGACATGGGTGCCGAAATCTAGTCACCACACAGTAGTAGATAACTTCATATCAATCAATAAACAAATACATAATTAGCCACAAGTTTTAAAATGAACTCAATAGAATTATTTACAAAAAAAAATAGCTGAGCAGTATAGTTTAAGAATTAAATACAAACGCAGATTGGCAGCTGCTTAAGAAAACAGAAAATAACCAGTTTTGAACAGAAGGGTTGCATAAAAATCACATAAAATTAACAACAGAAGTATTACTCTTACATGATAATACTTCTAAAATATGTATTGCCTGCATCATGTTAATTAATGAGATGTTGGTCACACAACTGCATATTTATCCTAATCCTGACAGAAGCCAGACCACTTATAATCTACTTTAGTCTGCTGTAGTACTGTTTTGATAACACCACCTATGGCTCCTCATAGCAACAACATTACAGGCTTCTCTTTATGGTTGCTGTTTCTGCTGTACAGCCTATTTCCATTCAAAATACAAGTAAAACATCAAACTATGCAATAGCGCAAAGGAGGTAACAAAACACTACATTTATAATACCCACATGATATTTAAATGCTTGTTTAATTGGAGAGGGGATGTTGCAGACTCTTGGAAATAATAAATATGTTAGATAAAAGAATATTATAAATGAATAATTATACGAAGGTAATGCTTCTGGTACTATTTCAAATCAGACTGAGGATTAGAAAGGCTACCTGTTTATACTGTTTTGCAACAGCTGGTTTATTTTCTAATTATTTATTATACTTACTCTTTGCTGAGGGGGTTGGTCTGATTATGCCAGCAGACTCTTGACCTGAAGTGGCATTTCTGTTACCAGGGATCTTTGGCCAGAGCATTGGGGAACTTCCCCTACTGTTTTTGGTCGGTGCTGTGGGATCTTTTACATCCATCTGAGCTACCATCAACTCAAGAAGTTATCAACACAGTTTAAGGTCTCATCTGAAGGATGTCACACTTAAGAGTGCGGCATCTCTCTTAATACTGCACTACAGTGTCAGCAATCCTATCACCTAGAGTGGGAACAGAACCTATGGCCTTCTGATCTTCCAGCTCCACAGGTTAATGTGCTACCTGCTATATCACTGACACTGGTATAGTACAGAAATATATATATATATATATATATATATATATATATATAGATATAGATATATATATATATATATATATAGATATATATATAGATATATGTATGTGTGTGTGTGTGTGTGTGTGTGTGTGTATTTGCATGGCACTCGGTGAAAGTACATTTTATTGAAAGACCTTTCATTTGAATTACAAATAACAGAAGCATCATACAATGAAAGGTACCCAAATGAAAATATTTAAAACATATTTTAACAAATATTTAAAAAAAAAGCTTTCAGGAAACGGTGCAGGCTCCCCTCTGTACCCCATATGTGGACCTTCACCCCCACACCCTCTCACTTAAATATACTAACTCCAAGATTATGCAACTGTGAATAAAAATTAAAATGCCATGCAGAATCACTGTTAATGTACAAACATAAACTGCACCTGCATTAGTTATTTACAAATAGTACCACTCACTAGATAAAGTCTCTTAATATAGTTCTACATATTCCACTTCTGTTTTACTGCACTAGGTCTAGTTGTAGCACATTCAATGAAACTGACTTTTAATTAAGTTGTCATTTAGCTAAATGGGCTTTCAATCATTTCAACACATTGATTTTCCGTTAATCAAAACTGTCATTCGAGTATATGCAAGTCTGTCTCTTCTCTCTCTGTGTACATACACAAGGCGCACACACACATACATGCATACACACACACACAGACACACACAGACACACACAGACACACACACACACACACACACACACACACACATACACACACACACGCACACATACAAACACACACGCACACATACACACAAACACACACACACAAAGACACACACACACATTCTTAGTGATGTACTCACTTTATTTCTGTTAAAAGTAAGAAGTAAGCAGTTGTAATCCACATGAAACATTACTGAAATTAAATGTCATGAAAATGTGGCCACTGGGGCATTTAAAGGGATTTAACAAGTAATATTAAAAGCCTGAATGTTTCAACACATGACACTTAATGTCAAGGGTGACTTAACAACAAACTCCACGTCTACTTACTTACAGCCAAACTTTGGAAACATTAGCTTTGATGTCACTATTGCTACTGCAGAGATTATAAATGCTGTATAACGTAATGCACAGATATAATTACCAGACATAAAATGTAAGGATGCTGGGAAGTACGTCTTTCGCCAATAAGCACATTTGACTTTGTTCTCTCTTTTTTTTTTATAGAGAGACAGAAATAATTTTACAGACTTAAGGGATAAGTTTTATCAACTGTCTGTACATTTATGAGAAACTGTGACTCCTGTTGATTGGTCTGGCATCATTATCGGCCTTTACTACTGAAGGCTTATGCTACAACACCAGGTGTTCACTAGGTGTGAGTTGTGTAACTTGTCCAGCTGCTTCTCTACCCAGAGGAATGTAGAGCAGACAACATCCTCCCAATTTATCTGGCTACCTCCTGCAGCACCAGGGCTTTTATTTTGCCCCGTGGCATCAAGTTCACAGTTAGCACGTTACCTTGTGAAGACATCACTACAACCACTGCTGGGGATTCCCTGCTGGAAGAGGAAAGTAAACCTATATTTTTGTCTGTGAGTTGCTCAAGCTGATAGAGCTGCTTTATGTTTTACCTGCTCCATGTTTTTTCTGTTGCTTTTGCTCTATGTGAGAGATAGACACTTAAATTATCTAGGCTGTACATTTCACATGTTTTTTCTTTTTTTTTTTTCATTGGTCAAATTGTTTCTTGAGTCATACTTAAATGCATAGTGAATTTCTGGGTCTTTGTCTTTTCTGAGAAGAATCCACTACAAGCACTGCTGGTGATTCCCTGCTAGTTATTTTCCCCAAACCCCTCCTTGATCTGCTTTTTAAACCTGGTGATTTTAAGCCACCCACCCTTACTATAAACTGAGCTTCATAAGTTCATCCCTTTTTACACTGCTGTTGATATCTTGAATTATTTGTCTGCCTTTCATTGTGCTTATTTTGAAAAAAGTGCATTCTGCTTCTCATTGCCTGTTCTACTGATTCACTTGTTCTGAATTCATGATCCAGCTAGCTGTTGGATAAAGTAGTGTACTTTTGCACTCTAGCAATCATTTTTCTGCATTGGATAGTAGCATGGTCTGTTTAGGTTAGAGAAAAACTTGAGTTTTCTGTATGCAGACGTTCATCATGTTATACTGCTGCAGTCATCACACTTGGGTTATCCTGCCGTCAGGCTGTCCCGCAGTTGGCCGAATCCCAAAGTCTTGGTCTGGCGTCGGTTGTCGTCACTTCTTCCCTGATGTCAGTGTGACAGGGGGATAAAAGAGGCAGCTGACGCCATTTTCTTCAGTCTTTCTTGCCGTGCGGTGCCCGAAGCAGAAGCAGTTCGTAAGTGCCGGTCGGCTAGCTCCTGAGATTTTCAAATCGAATTTCATCCCGAAGTCTTCTCTAAAGCTAAGTACCCCGTTGGGGAAACTTTTCTTGCCTCAGACCAATGTCAGACAAAGTTAATAATTGCATTTCTTGTGGGAAGCAAATACCTCATAAGGATTTTCATTCTTATTGTATTCCTTGCCTAGGTCCAGACCACGAAGTCTCTGGTTGTCGGTTTTGTGCTAGGTTCAACAAACGTACAATCAAGCGTCGGCCAGATTTCGCCCGACATTATTTTGGCAGAAAATTTAATTAGAACATGTCGTCGGAGCAACCGACATCAGCAATGATTAAAAAATGCAAGGATAAGGACATGCAACCAAGGCCAAGACCAGATGCCGAGGCCTCTGTAAGGCCTGCCGCCGGTTCTCCGGTTTTCAGCGAGGTGCCTACACAGCCCCTGACTACCGCAGATTTAGAAATTCTGACGGCCTCCCAGACCGAATCAGCTGGGCCTCAGGAACTGGTTCCATCACACCCCTCAAACACCAACCCTTACGGTGATCCGGAGATTCTGGACAGGCCTTCGGATTCTGAAGGTGTCTTCAAACCGACAACTAAAATCTTATGCTAAACTTAAAGCCCCCTTAAAAGTTAGGAAACCAGGTCCACAGTCCCCCCCACAGGCCCCTATGCCTAAAAAACAGATGCTTAAGATGGCTGAGGATTTAATTACCCTTAACAGGGGTTCACAACCCCCTCCTGACAAAAGGCCTAGACTGGAGGAAGATTATCCTTCCTCTGACCAAGCATCCATTTCCTCAGCTAACTCTGAGGACCAGGATTATTCCTTCCCTCCTTATGAAGACTCAGATGCTGAAGAGTCCATTCCCTCTGTCTCCCCCCCTGAAGACTACCCCCTGAAGACTACTCTTTTGGGGAAACCTTACACACCATGAGGGAACACTTCCACTGGGAAGGCCAAGATTACTCTGACTCTAAGAAAAGACTCCGTGAGTTTCTTCTTCACCCACAGCATAGACCCCTTGCAATTCCTCCAGTTTTAGACATTTTGGATGATGTTTACACCGAATATAGTCTAAACCCAGATTCCTTACCTCATGCACCAGCTAAACCAGACAGATACTACCCAGTTCCTGATTCTCATAAGTTTCTATATAAAAGCCCTGTTGCAGACCCCGAAACCATTTCCCAGGGTCCCAAAGGGGTTAAGGCCTCTACTGCTAAGAATCCACTACCTTCTGAAAGAGATTCCAGAGCATTAGAAAGATGGGGGAAGAAAGTGTATACGTCTGCCACTTTGGCCATGAGGGCCTTAAACTGCCAATTCCACACGCTAAAATACCAGCAGTACTTGATTACACAGTTAAAGCAGATAATGATCCCTCAGACAGATCAACCTGATTTCAAAGAGACGCAGGATTTGCTGCATGCAGCAGAACAGGTGGGAAAGCATACCCTACAGTGTGGTTTTTATTCATTGGAAGCCTCATGTAGAGCAGCTGTCACAGGATCTGTAAGATGTAGACATGCTTGGCTAAAAGAGTAAGCCTTACCAGAACATGTCAAAGCAAAGTTATTGGATGCCCCATTGCAGAAAGATGTGTTATTTGGTGTCAAAGCAAAGGAAGTTTTAAAGAAAATGGAAGAAAAGGCAAAATCTATGCATACAATTAAAGATTTTTTACAGGTACAACCTCCTCATTTCAGCAGAAACTGGCCATCAAAAAACTGTTCCTTTCCTGCATCAGACAGACCCCAAAGGGGTAGGTACAGACGCCCAAGGGGCAGAGGCCAGCCACAAGGTTCTTTCAGGCCTAGACAATGGCATACAACAACTCAAAGAGGTGGAGACAAAAGATCTCAACCCTTCCGGAAACGAACACAATGACTTCCCTCTTCGCCTGCCAAGCAAAATTGCCCTGGCAGCACCTTTGGGAGAAAAACTGGCTCTATTTCCACAAAATTGGCACATCATAACAAAGGACAAATGAGTTCTGGATATTATTACCCGAGGCTACAGATTTCAATTTCACACTTTACCACGGATGAGAGGCATGCCAAATCTGCCTCCAAACCAATGGGCAGAGGCATAAACACAAATTTCAGCTCTCATGCATATGAAAGCAATTCAAAAGGTACCTACAAAGGAGCAAGGTCAAGGTTTTTACTCAAGACTATTTCTAGTACCAAGAAAGGACAAAGCCTGGAGACCCATTTTAGACCTCTCAGTTCTAAACACTTATCTGGAGGTACCCAAATTCAAAATGCTCACACTACAGCAGCTTCTTCCCATGCTGGGCAAGGAGTCTTGGCTGGTAATGTTGGACCTCAAAGAAGCATACCTGCATGTCCCTATCAGACAAGATTGCAGAAGATACTTCAGATTTTTGGCAGGTGCAACACATTATCAATTCTCTGCATTGCCCTTTGGCTTATCTACTGCGCCCAGAGTATTTACAGTACTGGCATCAGTAATTGCATACTGCAGACAACGAGGAATACAAATTTATCCATATCTCGACGACTGCCTGATCCAAGCGGACAGCAAGGCCATTCTATTACAGCATCTGGCATTTGTAACAAAGCTGCTAAGTTGCCTAGGGTACACAGTAAACAAAAAGAAGTCAAAGCTAATACCCTCACAAGACATAATATTCCTGGGTGCCAGCTTAAATACAACAGCCCAGATGGCTTATCTCACGCCAAACAAACAAAAACAACTGGCTCAATACTTCAAAAAGATGGCAACTTTTACCCAGCTCACTGCAAGGAAAATCCTTCAGGTACTGGGGTTCATGGCATCCTGCATTCAACTAATTCCACATGCAAAGCTGCATATGAGGAAATTACAACGGTACCTGAAAAGTGTATGGACTCAACACAGGCACATCCTCAAAACAAGTATACCTCTCAATCCCTGCCTTCAAAAAGAGTTCCTATGGTGGGCTCAAGCATGTCAAATAAACAAGGGTCTTCCTTTTGTCTTACCTCCAGCAAACCAAACTATGACAACAGATTCTTCAGACTACGCCTGGGGAGCACACATGGCAGATGCTAGCTGTGCAAAATGCACTGACAGCCTTCAAGGACCTCTTGCATCCAGGACAACTTCTAATAAGGACAGACAACACCACATTTATGTGGTACATAAACAAACAGGGAGGAACACACTCCTACCCTTTATGCAGACAGGCAATGACCTTGTGGAACACAGCATTGACTTTCCAAGTACAACTGCAAGCACAATTCCTGCCAGGAATGGAAAACATATTGGCAGACGAATTAAGCAGAAATTTGGCAGATCCTCACAAGTTGAGACTACACCCACAAGTATTTTCAATAATAACTCAAAGGTGGGGAGGCCCAGACATAGATCTATTTGCTTCCCCCAACAATTGCCAACTACAGAAATTTTGCACAAGGACTTATCATTCCCTAGCCTGAAAAGTGGACGCCCTATCATTCAGTTGGACAGCATTGACAGTCTATGCCTTCCCACCACTACCTCTCTTGACCAAGGTATTACTGAAAGTCAGATCAGAGAGACCTCAAATGATCCTCATTGCTCCGGACTGGCCACGTCAGCACTGGTACCCATTACTAAGGACCTTGACTCACAGACCTCCATGGATCTTACCTTAATTCCCACTTCTGTTAACTCAGCAAAACTCTCAGATCCTTCACAGTCAGCTCAGGACTTTAAATTTAGCTGCATGGAGAATACCTTGAATTATCAATCAACACTTCTCTCAAAGGACGTCCTGAATGTCATTTTGGAGGCCAGGAAGCCCAGCAACAAAAAAACGTACTCAGACAAATGGAAAAGATTTTGTGCATGGAACCAGGCTAAAGGCCAAAATCCTTGGATACCAAATATTCCTCAAATACTGCAATACTTAACTGAGATGCTACACAAAGGCCTTTCTTTCTCATCCATTAAGATTCATGCTTCAGCCATTTCAGCTCAATATAATACGGATCCTCCCATATTCTCACACCCTTTACTAAGGCAGTTTCTCAGAGGGGCTACGAATATGACCCCCCCAGAAAACCCCCAATGCCAGCTTGGGACCTCAACTTGGTTTTAGAAAAATGAACACTGCCTCCTTTCGAACCAGCCTTCTCAGCAGAACTACAATACTTGTTATGGAAAACAGCTCTGTTGCTGGCTATCACCTCAGCACGCAGAGTCTCAGAACTACAGGCACTTATGGCAGTGAAACCTTTCATCACTTTCCATCAGGACAGAGTCTCTTTACGAACTAACCCTACCTTTATGCCAAAGGTAGTATCCAGTGTGGCTTTGAATCAGACCATTCATTTACCCACCTTTTATCCAAACCCCCAGAATAAAGGAGAAAGACTCCTTCACTCTTTGGACATTCACAGACAGCTACGTTACTATTTGGATAAGACAAAGACCTTCAGAAAAACTGACCAACTCTTTGTATCCTATGCTGCAGGTTCACAAGGAAAGGCTATTTCCAAACAGACCATCTCCAAATGGATAGCACATTGTATCTGCTTTTGCTACTCGCACCATGGGAAAGCAGTGCCTGTTAATATTAGGTCCCGTTCTACCAGGGCTACAGCAACCTCAGCAGCCTTTCTCAGGGGGGTTCCAACCAAGGACATTCTGGAGGCAGCTACTTGGAGTTCAGTGCACACCTTTACCAAGCACTACCACCTTCCATTGTACTCTAAAACCAGAGCTGGTTTTGCCACTGCAGTTCTGCAGGGCATCCTAGCTTCACCTAACCCAGTTTAGTACCAGCCACCCATCCATAGCTTTGAGATTCAACCCAAGTGTGATGACTGCAGCAGTATAACACGAGGAACATAGTACAGTTTTGTACCTACCATAAATGTAGATGTTCAAGTGTATATACTGCTGTAGTCCAGGTTACCCTCCCACCATCCCCTCTACATACCAGGGTGTTAGTTATAACTCCATGTACATCAGTCTATTGGATGTACGCCTATATGGTGTATTTGCTAACAGCTAATACTATTGTTTATCTACTAAGGTATTTTTGCATAGTTATTTGTATTGCCTTCCTACTTGGGGGCACCTGACATCTGGGGCAAGAAAAACTGAAGAAAATGGTGTTGGCTGCCTCTTTTATCCCCCTGTTGCACTAACATCAGGGAAGAAGTGACAACAACCAATGCTGGACCAAGACTTTGGGATTTGGCTGACTGCGGGACTGCCTGATGGCAGGATAATCCAAGTGTGATGACTGCAGCAGTATATACACTCGAACATCTACATTTATGGTAGGTACAAAACTGTACTTTTTATTGGCTGGAGGGCTTATTAATCACCTTATCATGTTTTTAATGCCTTTATAAATTATGTAAAATTGACTGGCTCTTGGCTCCTTTCTATAAAGCAAAATACTTTTATTGAATAATCAAACTTTTATAAACTGTTCAAAGTACATTGCTGTATCCGTATCTTTAAGTTTGTTTGTGGTAGAATTTCACTCCAGACACTCCTTTACTGTGTTTTTACATTAGGAGAACTGGGATTATTCATCTCATGGCAGCAGGTGTTTACCTGGTTTATATGAGCTAGGAAGCACACAAAATGGCTGTAATTGTAGTCATCGTATTAGCAGAGGGCTCGGTCAGTTTTCTGTATTTCCAGTGCTGATATAAATTTGGCACATTTGCACGAAGCTGTTCACTGCGCCAGTGCCCTGTACAGATGGAAACATCTGGAAACATTGCTTATTTTCATTACAGTGAAAGTTTACTATGCTAGTTACCTTATTATAATACCCAGGACTATTGCTGCTGACAGACCATATGATTTGTTGCTGGACAGCATCACTGGTTAGGTTAAATGCAGATTACATCACTTAAGCACACTTCCCTCATCTGGTTACAAATACCCTCCACTCCTATTCCTTTCAAGTACTTATTAGGACCTGCAACCATGGGTGGACACTTTCCTGCTATCTCTGCATCCAGCATGGTGGACATGGGTATCCTGAGGCAATGTAACAATTGCCTTATGTGCACTGGCAACCACTTAATTCTCCAAAAGACAGATACAGTATCTGAGAAATGTAAACAAAGAAATACACGTACCACTGCAAACCAAACCAATAAAGAAAAAACAGGAGCTTCCCGAGGTCAATAAAGGCAAGTTAACAGCAAAAGGCTAGCGTAAACACAACTTTATTCCCGCTTTCGTCAGAACCTGACTTCTTCAGAAACAAGTTACCAACTGAATAAAAATAAATGCATTAAATACACTCCATTTTGGCGCCAAACACTTGATTAATTGTCCAATTCAAAACAATTATTATAAAACTTTATCACATTACTTGATAGTCACTTTGTTAAAAAGAAAAATATATATATATATAAAAAATAAAAATGATAACATATGTGAATGTATGCATATGTAAATATATAAATAGATGTTCTAATATCACAAAAACCTTTTGTGCAGAATTTCTATATTAACATTTACAAATTTTTGCTAACTTTTAATGTCCGGTTCTTTAAAAAACACTTTACATTTACTGATTCATTTAACCCGGGCTTTTTATCAGCATCAAGTGCTATTTGCCACAAGGTTTCCTTCTGCTGAAGAAAATTCTTGAAGTCGCCCCCTCTCAAATCCTTATTACCAACTTCCAAAACAGAAACTTTTTGCACTTGTTGCATTCCAAAGAATGCTTAAATAAAGCACTATTACAATCCTTGCTCCTAATACCATAAACATGTTCCCTGATAAGATCTCTCAGGGGACGTGTGGTCATCCCCCCATAGAAAGCCTCGCATCCACTACATACTCCAATATAAATGGCTCCTTCAGTTTTACAGGTCAAATATCCCAGAACCTTAAAATATGCTCGATATGGCTCAATGCAATGCAAGGACCCTCCATTATATACCTGCAAAAATTACAGTTTCCACATTTATACATCCCTGTCCTATGGCTAAATACTGCCCTGGAAATACTAGTAGAACGATCATTCTCTAACAACTTCTTAATGTTAACCTGATTCCTACAAACAAAATTAGGTTTTGTATCTACCACCTTGATTAACTCACTGTTTCCTTCCAATATTTTCCAGTTCCTTTGGACTATTTCTCTAATTGCCGGGCAATCTACTGTCATGTCCAAAGTGAGTGTTGCCCCAACTTGTTTCTTTACATTAGTTTTCCCACTGACCAACAGAACTTGTAAAATCGGAGGGTATAACAAAATTCTCTTTTCTAGAATATTTCTCTGTAATTGGTTTAAATATTCACTATCGTAACCCCTCATCAGAAACATATGAGTAATCAAGTGAAACTCATGTAAAAGTTCCAAATCATCCATAGTCAATCGACCAGCATGGATATATTGTCCCTTTGGTATATTTTCCTTCATAAATGGAGGGTGATTGCTCTTATTATGCAAGCAGCCATCCGTAAAGGTTTCTTTTCTATAAATTCTACTGTGAAACAAGTTCAATTCAGGTTCCCATCTTAAGGCTACATCAAGAAATTTCACAATGTACCCACTTACCCCTTTGGTAAACTTCAAATAGTTTGACATTAAATTCATATCAGTAACAAGATCTTCCACTACCATTTCAGTCCCTTCCAAAATAAAAAAACAAATCATCAACAAATCTAGAATAAAATAAAATGTTATATTTAGCTTTCAGTTTAGCCAAAATAGTGGACTCCCAAAACGCCATAACTATATTGGCATAAGAAGGTGCGGCTGGCGACCCCATCGCAAAGCCCTTCAATTCTCTATAGTAAACCCGGTTAAATAAAAAAAAAATGTTATTACTGAGTATTACCTCTATCAAACTACACACAAAGTTAACTTCTGGATTGCCCATACTGGTGTTATTTGACAGAAAGCTTCTAACTGCCTCAACACCCTCTAAATAAATGATAGAGGTAAATAAAGACAATATGTTTGCTGGTGTCAAAAATAAACCCAGAAAGAAAATTCCTTAATTTAGCCAAAAAATCCCAAGAGTCTTTAGTATAAGATGGTAAACGCTGTACCAATGTATTCAAAACAAAATCAACCACTAAGGCCATACCCTCCGTAATGGAGTGAGGGGAAGAGACAATCGGTCTAAACGGTGGTTTTCTAAGGTTTTTGGGAAGGGCATTCTGTACTGCTAGCATTTCTTTTTGATTGATATGCAGATGCCTTTGATCTGTAGTCCATTTGCCCTGAATGCACTGTCCTGCCATGTGTGCTCCCCAGGCATAGTCCGATGCATCTGTTGTCATAGTTTGCCTGGCTGTGGGTAAGGTGAAAGGCTGACCCTTGTTGAGGTGACATGCCTGTGCCCACCATAGAAACTCCTGTTGAAGACAGGGAATGAGTGGTATCATTGTTTCCAAGCTGTGGTTGTGCTGAGTCCATACGCTTTTCAGGTACCATTGTAATTTCCTCATATGCAGTTTTGCAAATGGTATTAGTAGTATGCAAGATGCCATGAATCCCAAGGCCTGCAGAATTTTTCTTAGGTTCATAGGTTCATAGGTAGATACTAGGCTATCTGACCTAGGGCATTTATAAGCCTAGCCAGAGTGTATTTGGCTTCCGCCTCCCTATTAGATTAGCCTACTGTGCCTCTGTAAAGTAGGTCACAGAAGGTACCCTTTTAAGATTAGTTTACTGTGCCTCTGTCTAGCAGGGACACAGGAGAGATCCCAGGGGTGAATTTGCGATTTCCCATCCACGCTTGAAGAGGGTCAGTGAGGGGCTATGTCTAACATGAATTGGGATTCTATTCCAGAGTGTGGGGAGCCTCTGGGAAATGAATCTGTCCCTCCAGCATGTCCTATTTATTTTTGTGCTGAGGTTTAGGTCCCTGGAGCGTGTAGCTCTAAGGGACTTGGATTTTTTGAGGTGGAGCATGTCCATTAATTTTGGGTTTGACATGGCTTTGTACGTCAGGCATAGATCGCCTCTGAGTAGGCGGTAAGCAACTGAGTAGAGCTGGAGTTTCTTTAGTCGAGCTGCATAGGACATCTGTTTGTAGCCCATGATCCTTTTGGTGAAGTACTTTTGGGGTCTCTCCAGTTGCTGCAGGTGTCGGATAAGGTACATCCGAAAAGGGGCACTGTATTCAATTATGGGCCTAATGAGTGACGAGTAGAGGGGCACAATGACCTCTCTTGATCTAGATGCGAACCCTTTCGTGATAAGGTGGGCTATATAGAAGGTCTTTCTAACCACTTTGGCAACATGATTATCAAAGGAGAGATTACTATCTACGTTGGTCCCCAAATCTCTAATTACTTCTTCCGTACTTAATGGATTACCACCTATGTGGTAATTTGTGGGCACCTTGTTTTTCCCAAAGGGGATGACTATGCACTTTTTAGCATTTAGCTTGAGGCCGTGGCTCTAGCACCAAGCATCCGTCTCTGTGAGACCCTTTTGGAGGATGCTTGTGTCAGCTGGAGATTCGATTATGGCCCCCAGTTTGCAGTCATCTGCGAACGTTGTCAGCCATAATCCCCCCGTGTTAGCCTGAACCTCAGAAAAGTATATACCGAACAAGAGAGGTCCCAGAACTGAGCCCTGTGGGACGCCACTTGTAACTGGTTTGGATTTGGACATGGCACCTGTGATTCTGACCATGTGGGTTCTATCTCTGAGCCAGTTTGCAACCCATCTTGTGATATAGGGGTTGATATTTAAGCTGGTAAGCTTATTTATGATGCCCGAGTGGGGTATTGTGTCGAAGGCTTTTGCGAGGTACAGATAGGCTGTGTGGACTACCTTGCCCCCATCTATGGCTTTGGTAACTGTTTCAAAGAAATCAACTAGGTTTAAGAGGCAAAATCTGCCCTTAACAAAGCCGAATTGGGTAGGGTCCACTGTTTGGAGGCTCCCAATGTCTTTGTTTATGAGTTCCATGATAATACGCTCCATAGCTTTACAGACCAGACTAGTCAGGCTTATGGGGCAATAGTTTCCGGAGTCCGTTGTGGCACCACCTTTGTGGAGTGGGACCACTGTAGCTGTATGCCATTCTTTGGGTACATATCCTGTAGTAAGGCTAAGTTTGAACAGTGACTTAATGTGAGAGTTCAGTTCTTCTTGGAGCTCATGTAAGACACAGCCTGGGACACCGTCCGGTCCCATAGATGCTGTGTTTTTTGCTTTGGAGAGGGCAGCTTTCACCTGTGCATCTGTGATGTCAGGGAGGTTACATTCAGTTGGGATAGGCGTTTGCTCCTTTGGGGGGGGGGGGTTTGCGCTGAATCTGTCTGCCAGGATGTTGGCTATGTCTGTAGGTTCGGTATATTTTGTACCGTTATGCAACAATTCAGAGCATATCTGGGAGTTTCCACCCATGTTCCTGACATAACTAAAGAAGGCCTTGTGATTGTCTTTAGTGTCTAGGGCAATTTTTCTTTCGAAACTGGCCTTTGATGATTTTATGAGGGATCGAAGTTTCTTGCTAATACTGATCAGAGATGCCTTCCCTTTTTGGGATTTTGCTCTGTCATGTAGTAGCTTCCTCCTTCTGTTGTATAGCTTATTTATGGCCGGGGTCCACCAGACCGGTCTCCTGTTTTTGGAGGAGTGAGTCTTGGTTTTATTTGGGATAGCATGATCCATGCATTCCTGCAGGTGCTCATAGAATGCATTTGTAAAGGATTCTGTGGATTGGGCTGTATTATCCTCTGGCCCAGGGGCTTTGAAGGATTCCACCTCAGTCTTGAGAAGTGCAAAGTTGGCTTTTGAGCAATTCTTTACAGTGATTTCCTTGGCTGGAGGTGGGGACAGGATATGGATGTCCAGGGAAATTTGTTTATGGTCTGATCTTACCAATGAGGGGTTTACCTCTGGTGTGGAACATAGAGTCCCCATGTTGGTGATGACCAGGTCCAATATGTTGTTCCCTCTTGTGGGAGTGGTGACCAGTTGTCCCATTGTGTTAGAGTTTATAAATTCAAGGAACCGTTGGGCGAGGGTGTTTGGGCTTGAGCAGTTTTCCCAGTCAATGTTTGGGTAGTTGAAGTCACCCAATAAGATTGTGTTTGGAGAGACCTTCATATTCTCCAGTGTTCTCGGGAATGCCAAGTGGGGTTCCTGTAATAGGGACGGTGTTCTGTAGCAGGCTACAAACTGAAAGGCAATTTTGCCCGCTGTTAGTTGCACATGGATGGTTTCTTATGCTTCATGCAGTGCCACTAACCTGGAGGTGTAGGTATCTTTGATGAATATAGATACTCCCCTTCCTTTTGTGCTTCGGTCCAAGTTTTGGGGCCGAAACGCATGGTATGAGTTATAACCTGGTAGTGCTGGGGTGCTCTCAGGAGCCTTGAACCAGGTTTCTGTTACTGCACAGACATCGATTTTCTCCATACTGAGGAAAGTCTCGAGTGCGTGCATCTTGAGGTTTAGACTTCTGGCATTGAGTAGCATCACCTTTAGTTTTTTTATCTTTGGGTTGTCTATGGAGGTGGGTTTGTCCTTTGAGCCTTGCCTAAAAAAGGCACTATGGGGGTGGCAAGAGCCTTGGCCAGTATACAAACGCCTAAGGGTGACAGGTGCAAGCTGTCCTAGCGAAGCAACGTGGCTTGTCGAGCATGTCATCCCAGGCTGACAGACACTGGATCCCCTTTGAATGACACCAATACTTTAGCCAATTGTTGAAACTGATCATTTTGTCTTTATACTGTGGCATCATTCTTGGTGAGGGCAAGATGCTACTCAAGGTCAGGGTCATACCAGCCTGGGCTACATGGTCAGAGAGCTCCTCTATGTCTCTTTTCATGTAGTCCAGGGAGGTACATCTCAGGTCATTCACACCAGCATGGACAAAGATGGAGTCATACTTGTACTTGCTTTGGAGTGACCTGAGTGCTTGCGTTATGTGTCGGATCCTGGCACCTGACAGTCAGCTTACAGTGACCTTTTCCTTGTTCAGTCTGGTGAGCGGGACATCAGTGTGCCGGACAATAGAGTCCCCTATAACAAGTGTATTTGGTGTGTTGTTTGGCCTTAAGGGCCGTGACTGTGAGGCACACTGACTTTGTGAGATATGTGATTTGTGGGTATTGTTGAGGGGTGGCTGTTGCTTGGATAGCTTGGATATCTGCTTAGGAGGTCTTTGCTGTTTAGGCAGATTTTTATTTAGAACCTCTGAGTATGTTTTTGTGTGCTTATGTGTTGGGTATGCAGATGCAATAGGTCTGTGTGAGACTGGATTTGTGGTGTGGGTGGTTACCTTTTCCTCCTGACTGACTGTGCCAGTCTTGGGTTGAGAGAGCTCTGCCTCCAGTTTGGCTGTGTAACTGCATCTCTCACATGTATTAGAGTTTGTTGGAAGGAGGAGAGGGTTGACTGTGTACATAAGGCAATTGTAACATTGCCTCAAAATTCCCAGATTCACCAGCTGGACTGGAGAGTAACCTTGAAACTGACCCTTGGACATACCAGATTAGTATAGGGAACTGTTTTTTTACAGATCAGATTAGGGAAGGAAACTGATTTTTCACTTGATCAGGAAGGACCAATCGGGAGTCTAATACTTATGAGAAGTCAAGGAGGGTGTAGTGCTTTAGTTAGTTAGTGTTTCCTTATAAGAGCTGAGCAAGTGCAGGGCTTTAGAAAGAGAATAGAGTGATTACTTTGACAGTTTGAACAGTTCTAAGGGAAAAAGAGAAGAGCAGACTGTGTGGAGCTTGGAATAGTTTAAACCTGTTTAGGCGGTGCTTCCCGACGCTGCTCAGTGTGCAAAAATGCAAAAAGAGAGTTGTAGGGTTTTAAGAGAGAGAGATCAAGGAGTCTGGAATTGACCCAAACTGGCCAATAAAACTACAACTTCTAGGTAGTAACCACTCCTCCAGGGACAGGCAGGCTGTTCAGTGTTAACCACTCCCACTGGTGAACACAGAGACTTCCCTTTAGCCCAAGCAAGCACTGGCCTTCTAGAAACTTCCAAACAGTTCAGGACAGCAAATCTGTAACTGAACTATCTTAACTTTCAGAAAGTGGGAAAAAAGCAAGATTTTTGTTTTCTTTTTGTTGTAGTTTAAAGGTAGCAGAGATACACAAGCAGCAAAATAATCACAACAGTGCGATAAATGACCCCACACTTGAGTGCTAGGCCAAAACCAGGTAAAATGCAGTTTTTAGAGAAAAAACGATTTTAAATTAAGTGCAACACAGGAAATTCAGTAAACAGGCTCTAGATATGTTCCAAGTACTGTTAATGTTACAGATATAAACTTTAGCAAGCCAGAAAATGCCAAAAAATAGGCGGCAAAGCAGTAAAACTTAACAAAAAATCAGAAGAAAATACTTAAAATCACAAAAGTGGCTCCTTTTCTTCTCTCAGCAGTTTCTCCTCTTGGTAGGTGCTTCAGCAATAACTAGCAAGCCTGAAAAGACGCCAAAACCATGAGGCTGCCTTGAGGGAGTTGGGTCTTTGTTGCCATTATTTTGAAGTATTGAGTCAGCTGTTGTTGCTTGTCTGGCGTGAGATAAGCCATCTGGGCCGTTGTATTCAAGCTGTCACCCAGGAATATTATGTTTTGTGAGGGCACTAGTTTTGATTTCTTTTCGTTTACTGTGTACCCTAGGCAACTTAGAAGGTGTTTGACAAATGCCAGGTGCTTTAAAAGAATGTCCTTGCTTTCTGCTTGAATAAGGCAGTCATCCAGGTATGGGTATATTTGAATTCCTCTTTGTCTGCAGTATGCAATTACTGGTGCCAGGCATTTTGTGAAGACCCTGGGCGCAGTAGATAAGCCAAAGGGCAGTGCAGAGAATTGATAATGGGTTGAACCTGCAATGAAGTGGAGGTATCTTCTGCAATTTTGTCTGATAGGGACATGCAGGTATGCCTCCTTGAGGTCCAACGTTACTAGTCAAGCATTCTTGCCCAGCATGGGAAGAAGCTGCTGTAGTGTTAGCATCTTGAATTTTGGTACTTGCAGATAGGTGTTCAGAGTTGTAAGTTCCAGAATGGGTCTCCATGCTTTGTCCTTTCTTGGGACTAGAAAGAGTCTTGAGTAAAATCCTTGTCCTTGCTCCTGTGTAGGTACCTGTTGAATGGCTCTCATGTCCATGAGAGCTGTAATTCATTTTTGTGCCTCTGCCCTTTGATTTGGTGGCAGGTTTGGCATTCCTTTTATATTTGGCAAGGTATGAAAGTGGAATCTGTATCCTTGTGAGACAATGTTTAGGACCCATTTGTCTTTTGTAATGATGTGCCAGTTGTCTGCAAAAAGTGCTAATTTTCCTGCCAAGGGAGCTGCCAAGAGAGATTTGCTTGGTAGTTTGAGGATTGAGTCATTGTGTTTGTCTTCTGCTAGCTTGGGGCCTGTCATCTCCTCCTTTCTGGGTAACAGTACCCCATTGGCGAGGTTTGTAAGGACCGTGTGACTGACCTCTGCCCCTTGGGCGTCTGTATTTGCCCCTCTGTGATCTGTCAGAAGCTGGAAAGGACCAGTTTTTTGTTGGCCAATTTCTGCTGAAACGAGGGGGTTGTACCTGTAAAAAATCCTTGCCCGTCTGCATAGACTTTGCCTTATCCTCCATTTTCTTTAAAACCTCTTCTGCTTTGACACCAAATAATACATCCTGCTGTAAAGGTGCAGCCAATAATTTTGCTTTAACATGATCAGATAGGGTTTGTTCTTTTAACCAAGCATGTCTACGTATGACAGACCCAGTAACAGCTGCTCTACAGGAAGCTTCCAATGAATCAAATCCACATTGTAAAGTATGTTTGCCCACCTGTTCAGCTGCATGCAACAGATCCTGCATTTCCTTGAATTCAGCCTGTTCAGAATGTGTGCTCAGTTTTTGTTTTAATTGAGACATTAGGAACTGCTGATATTTCAGCATGTGAAACTGACAATTTAATGCTCTCATAGCCAGAGTAGCTGAGGTGTATATCTTCTTTCCCCATCTATCTAGGGCTCTGGAATCCCTTTCAGAGGGCACAGGATTTTTAGCCATAGAAGCTTTAGCCCCTTTGGGACCCTGGGAAATTGTTTCTGGGTCAGCCACAGGGCTTTTATAAAGGAATTTGTGTGAGTCAGGTATTCTGTAGTATCTGTCTGGTTTGGCTAGAGAAGGAGGTAGAGAGTCGGGATTTAGACTAGACTCTAAGTAAACATCATCATCAATGTCTAAAACTGGAGGGATAGCAAGTGGTCTGTGCTGGGGTAGTAAAAGGAACTCTCGGAGCCTTTTCTTAGAATCAGAGTAGTTCTGGCCTTCCCAGTGGAAATGTTCCCTCATGGTATGTAAAGTTTCCCCAAAGGAGTAGTCTTCAGGGGTAGATGCTGAGGGAATAGACTCTTCAGCATCAGAATCTTCATAAGGGGGAAAAGAGTAGTCCTGTTCCTCAGAAGAATCTGAGGAAATTGAAACCTGGTCAGAGGAAGCATAATCCTCCTCTTGTATTGGTCTTTTCTCTGGAGGGGGATGAGAACCCCTGATTAAGCATCTGTTTCTTAGGCATGGGGCCTTGAACTGTAGAGTGATGTACAGCCTTTTTTGGTTTTAATAGAGTATTAAGCTTAGCATAAGATTTAATGGTGAGTGTAGTCGGTCTGAAGACACCTTCTGCAACCGAAGGTGTTACTACTGCACCGGGATCTCCTTCTGCTCCGGTGTCGAAAGGGCCTAATGAAGATGGCTGTGACGGTCTAGTACACTCCACTTGAGAATCCGCAGCTGCCTGGGGTACTAATTCTGCAGTCGTCAGGGGTTGCATAGGCACCTCACTGAAAACCACAGAACCAGCGACAGGCCCAGCAGAGACCTCGGAGTCTGGCTTGTTCCTAGGCTGCCTGTCCTTATCCTTGCAGTTTTTTATGCATGCCAGTCGTCGGCTGCTGTGACGGCATGATATAATTAAATTTCCTACCAAAGTAATGTCGTGCAAAGTCAAAACGGTGTTTGATAGTTCGTTTATTAAACCTAGCACAAAACCGACAACCTGTGACATCGTGGTCTGGGCCTAGGCAAGGAATACAATAAGAATGGAAGTCCTTATGAGGTATTTGCTTCCCACAAGAAATGCAATTGCTAACTTTTTCTGACATCGGAATGAGGCAAGAAAAGGTTCCCCAATGAGGTACTTAGCTTTATTGAAGACTTCGGACTGAAATTCGATTTGAAAATCTCAGGTGTTGGCTGACCGGCACTTGCGAACTGCTTCTGCTTCAGGCACCGCGCGGCAAGAAAGACTGAAGAAAATGGTGTCAGATGCCTCTTATATACCCCTGGTACACTGACGTCAGGGAAGAAGTGACAGCAACCGACGCCGGACCAAGACTTTGGAACTCAGGCCGACTGCGGGACCGCCTGACGGCAGGATATCCCAAGTGTGATGACTGCAGCAGGGTAACATGATGAACATCCAACTGGCTCATGAACAGGACACATGGTTAAAGTGGATGACTCCAGATCTAGCAAGACACAAGTTTTTAGTGGTGTGCCACAGATCTCAGTACTAGGACTACTTACGTCAACACAAATGTGTAAGACCTCTAGGTAACAAAGTTTACTGATGACTGCAAGTTGGGAGCAATCACAGAATCTCCCAGTGATGTAGATGTTCTTCAAGATGGTGTAGATCAGACAAATGATTGGTACTAGAACCATGGCCTAAAACTAAATGCAAAAAAAAAGCATTATCATACACTTTGGAAAGTCAAATACCCCTGCAAATTACAACATCAATAGCACATCCCTTAGAGTGGACTCAGAGGTGAAAGATCTAGGTACACAGAGAAAGGGTAGCTTGAATTTTAACTGCCGTGTATCCACAGTGGTCAGGAAATCCTTTTATGCGATACAACTTATAAGTAAAGGTACGGCATCTAGACCCAAGGAAATTATAGCCCAGCTGTGCTCCGCCCTCATTAGACCAATAATCGAGTACAATGTTCCATTTGGCATGTACTTGACAAGGCACTTACAGTAGCTAGAGTGAACTCAGAGGTTCCTCGCAGAGAAAATACAGGATGTAAACACCATGAACTATGTAGACAGACTAGAAGCCTAATCCCTTTACTCTGTCTCCTACCAACTATTAAGGGGTAACCTATGCCTGACCTGCAAGGCACTCACAAATCCAGCTTTGATGAAGCTGCTACATATCAGCAAGTCAAACAGCATGAGGGTCACCTGATCTAGGGATCTAAACTCAGCCAGCGACTCAAACAAAACATGCTTGAGGGACAGATATGTTTCTCAGAGATTGCCCCATCTTTGGAACAGGCATCATATTCACATTAAGCAGACCCCTTCTCCTGGCTCACTTCAAATGCAATTTGGATCACTGGATGAGGAATAGCAAATTCACACCTGGGGTAGTGCCTATGTCCCTTATAGATGGGGCAATCTGTAAGATACTGAATGGACAGGCACAAATCTATGCCATCTTTTTGCCCCTAGGGGCCATATATATTGGGTAAAATCAGGTTATATTGGCTAAGCTTGTAACAGCTTTTAAGCCATTAGCCTAGTAACCTCCTATGACTCTATTATCTACATATAAGGTGAAGCATAATTATATCATCTGTCATTTTCATGCAAATGTCTACCTGTTATGTAACATCATGCTAAACATTATGTATTCTCTATGTATACCATATATGCCACTTTTGATATCATCTACCTGTCCCCCACTTTAATTTACTGTGTGTAGTTACTGAGTAGCTGAAGATGGGCCCCTTGGTCCAGTCCATATTTCTGAATTAACATAAATTCTAACTGCTCAGCTGCGTAACTTAACAGTTCACAAATAAATTGTGCATTCTACAACACTAAGACAGTCACAAAACTAAATAAATGAGCGAACTTACTTAGTACCGGCTCAGTCTGTTAGCCAGTTAGATACAAGGCAATTAAAGCCTTTGACTGAAGACATAAAAATGTTTTTATTTCTTGTTGTGTCAGCAAATTGCTCATTCAGGCAGACTGCCTCCCACTTCTAAAATTAAAGCCAGAGACAGCAAATTTACATACTCGAGTGATGGCACGACATCTGTTCCATCAGAGATGTGACAGCTTTGTACAAAAAGCCAGAGTGCCATTTGTCTTTTTTATCTCTGCAGAAGAGGTAAGGACAATGCAATAGAATATGTGCAGATTACAGAAACTGCAGATCTCCACTACAACCCATATTGTAGTATTCCCAAATTAATATGTCAAATTTCTTACAATCAAAGAGTTTGCAATAGACTGTCATGACCTAGGTTATCCCATGAACACTGGTATGGCCATGAAGAATTTAAAATCAGTCATAAAGCACAGTCTGAACCTTTTGGCGTGCTTTGAATAGTAATATTTAAATATGCGAGTTGGCACTGTGTTACCTGCAGCCTGTCTCTGATATGTGCTTATACATTTTAGATACAGAAATAATTCCTCTTCATAGGATAACAACACTTTTTCTTAAAAAATGATAAATAATTTGGCTGTCATATTTTCTATAATACTTAGCAAAATAATTTGTAAAATCTTCCATTCAAACTACAAGTGGACACAGAACCACATATCTCTGGTACGGAAGTTTCTCTGTGGGAAAATCAGAAAGCCTTTGTGGCGGGGTGGAAGGGCTTTTGGAACTCTTACTTATACTGTTATAACAATGAATAAAACAACAATTGGGGCTAACATTTATGCTACATTCTTCTCAGGAAATAGTTTGCACATCTGCTCTCTAGACTGTTACTACTTGTGAACATGGGCCTCATAAGTACCACAGACTACCTCAAAACTGTACAGATTTTTGCAGAATGTCCAGATTTTTACATCAAAATATTTACCTGTTCCTCATAAAATGTGTGGTTTTCTGGCAAATCACTGGGATGATCTGAGGAATAAAATCACTAAATAATGACATACCTTTGAGTTTCAGACTTCATATCCTTCAGAAAAATGTATTTTAACAAAAACTCTGTTATTCTAGTTACTTTCTAAGTTTATAAGAGCAATATTTAAAATCTGTCCCTATTTTTGGGCCTTTGTCTCCCATTATGTAAGGCTTTATCAAGATTTCTTGTTCTAAGAGGTTAAGGAGTATGGTACCCTCTGTAACTTTAAGGTAGTAGGGATAAAGCTAATCTTGTATGCCTTCAGAGCATCTCAGATGCTTGATCTCTATTGAAAAGCAGAATATGCCATTAATTATGAACAGAGTTTGTTTTTTGCCATCTAGTAGTCACTACATATAGAAATGTTCTAACTGTACCACTGCCATAGTTATGTTTGAGGAGTTTCATAAGCAGATGGGTATGATTAATAAGGTAACTTCAAAGGATAACACAGCAGAAATTACTGTGCTGAATGGCTGCAAAACAAGAGCCATGCGGCTCATAACACTGCTGGATGCACTCGAATGTACACAGAAACCTTGCAGAAATTCAGAAGACAACATCATGGCTCCAGAAAAATTAGGAACCTTATTTTTGTCAGCAGCCAGAAACCTGAGATCAAAGATTCCATGGTCACAGCATTAATCTATGTTTACAGGCACCTTCTAGAAGCAAAAGGCATTTAATGGATCTAAGCTATCACAAAGAACAACTGGTCTTCTGTTCTTACTTATTTCTTACTGAAGACCAGTTTTTTAATCTAATCTTCTAAGGGCAACTTCGAAAAAAAATTAGTAACCCTAGCTAAGGATAACCATAAGGCATTCTTCAGCTATATCTGTAATCTAAAAGTTAGGACCCAGACATGTGTAGAATTAGCTGTGGATGGAGTCACACACACTAATCCTGTGAAAATAGCTAACCTATTAGCCAACAGATTTGATGAAAATTTCACCCCTGCCAACTCCAAACATTCCACAAAGCATTCATTCTACACCCCCCCTCCCCGCATCTCCAAAGAGCAAGTCATTAATGCTCTCTCCAAGGCCAAACTCTATGGTATCAGATGGCATCTCAGGTTTGCATTTTATTGCAAATAGACTAAAACATGAGTTAGCAACTCCATTAGGTACTCTCTTCAACAACAGCCTGAGTACTGGTTTTGTCCCTGCTGAATGGAAAACAGCAACCGTCACCCCCTTAATAAAGGGGGTACAACAACAGATCATGGGAACTACAGACCCATAAGCTTAACCAGTCTTATCTGTAAGGCCAATGATATAGCTGATCTCCAAACCCTTGATCAGACACAGTTTGGCTTTGTCAAATGCAGGTCATACCTGTTAAACCTGGTGGACTTCTTGAAAAACATCACCAGATCCACAAATGAAGGCAAATCTGTGCATAGAGCCTACCTTGACTTGACCAAGGCCTTCAACACAATCCCACATTCAGGCATCATTAATAAACTCTCCCATTTGAATGTCAACCCTTATGTTGTCAGGTGGGCTGCTAAATGGCTCATGGACAGATCACACTCAGTCAAAGTAGGGGACTTTACCTCAACCAGCAGACCTATCACCAATGAGGTTACACAGGGGTCAGTGCTGGGGCCCCTATTGTTTGGAACATAATTCTCAGAAGTTCAGGCCAAAACAGAGGGGCTGTGGTTGACTAAGTTTGCTGATGACTGCATATTAGGTGCAATCATGGAATCCCCAAACGATGTCACTATACTTCAAGACGGACTTACACAAACCAATGATGGTGCCAAAGCCATAGACTCAAACTCAGTGCTAAAAAATGCATTACATCTCCTTCGGTAAAAACAATATCCCTGCAGATTATCATATAAATAATACCCTAAGCAACAACTCAGTAGTGAGAGACTTGGAAACACAAGTTGACTGTAGTCTCAACTTTGACCACCATGTGTCTACTGTGGTAAGGAAGGCATTCTGCGTCACACACCTCATTAGCAAAGACATTGCCTCAAGAGCAAAAAAGGGCATAGCACCCCTGTACTTGACCTTCATCAGGCCAATAACTGAGTACAATGCTCCCTTTGGTATGTACCTTACTAGCCATCTGCAGCAACTTGAGAAAGCTCAGTGATATCTAACTAAGAAAACTCAGGGTCTCCAGCACATGTCAAATATTGACAGACTGAAGTCACTATCGCTATAGTTAGTAGCATATAGACTACTTAGAGGAGACTTGTGCCTGGCCTACAGAGCAAACTTGGATCCAAAACTAATGGAAACACCACACATCCACAAGTTAAATGGGACAAGGGTCACCCACTCCAAGGACCTTAACCTGGCCTGCAACATAAATAGGACCTGCTTGAAAGACAGATATGTCTCTCAGAGTTTGCCATTCCTCTGGAGTAGGCTATCAATTCACATCAAACAAATCTCCTCTATGAGCCTGTTAAAGCATAGTCTGGAAGACTAGATGGAAAACCATAAATTCCTGCCAGAGATTTCAGTCACTGCTAACTAAGATATCGAGTTTAAGCAAGATCCTTTATATTGGGTTTCTCTTGTATTATATTGGGTACACAAAGCTAGGCTTATAAAGACCTTCAGGTCAATAGCCCTGTAACCACCTATGAACTTATACTGGTCACACCAGTCATGGCATGTACTTTAGAGTTTTTAATCGGTTGTACTGCAATTTTTATTATTTGTTCTTTTTCTTTATTTATTTACTGATTTCAAGTATTTTATGATTTGCATTTTTAACTTTTATTGGTGTTCTGTTAAAATTGCTTTAATAAAGTAGAAGTTGTTGCTAGTAAAAAGAATGACCTTTTCTCCAAAGCTATGAAAGAAACACATGAGCCAGAGGTAACCATATGCTAATTTACTGATATTTTCAGTTTACTTGCATTTTTTTATTTTGTTTTGTTAATTATCACAGTTATGGGCATGTTACACTTGTGATGTATAATATTTACCTTATACAATTTGGGGTATATCATTTTATGCAGCGGCCTAAAGTAATGTTATTACACTTATGGTCAGCAAGCTGGTAATACTGAAATATTTCAGAAGCATTATATGCACTTTGTTGTCAATAATTTAATATGCTAGGCATCTGTATCCTCTTATGGTGATCTTTGATTCTATATCACAGTGAGGAGTCATACAATGAACACTGAATTATTTGTATGGGTATACAAAGACCTTTTATTTTTGGGACTGCATTTTTATCATGCAAACACTGTAATTTGCTACATGAAGTAATTATGTACTGTGCCGTTAGATGCAGTGGAAATTGTGTATGGAAACATTCTCCCAGAAAGTTATTCAGGAAATTGATTTCTGCTTCATAAAATAATTCTGCCAATTTTATAGAATTAAGTAAGTTAGTTCTTCTTTTGGCAAATAAACAAGGAGGTAAAGAGGAGTTACAAGTTTAACAGCCAGCCGATGACCTCTATGGGAGTGCACGTGGCGGACAAACCTACAAATCAGTACTGGAATCTGGGCCTAGGAGTGATCTGCAGCCATGGACATTTTTAGAGAACCTGAAGCTGTTTGAAGAGCTTACAGAGTGCTGTGAATAATAGTTAAGACCATGACAGTACTACCTTTGTTCATTTTAAAAGCCAAGTGCATTTCATTTTCTTTTGTGGATATATTGACTGAAATTTTTTTATACATATGAATGTATCCTTTTATATATATATATATATATATATATACATATATATATATATATATATATATATATATATATATATATATATATATGGGTCTACTGTAAAAGACCGAAACTCCACTTGTTCGAAAACGAACAGTGGATCCTTGGTTACGTGAAAGTGCACTTAAGCGAAAATGCACTTCTGCGAAGCATGGTTCAACAAACCATTCAGGGAAACTGAAGCGCCGAGGCACACTACAGTAGGGAATAGGGAATTTACCTGTTCCCCACTGTAGTGTAATTTCGGAGTTAGTATATTTAAGTAGGGGGGTGTGGGGGGGGTAAAGTCCCCCACTCAAAGTAATGTTATTAAGTGTTTTCTGTTTTTTTTTTTTTTTATCTTTTTATTGGTTTGTTGAACCAAGTTTTGCGAAGGTGCACTTTCACACAACTGAGTGGTCTACTGCTCTTTTTCGAATAAGTGGTATTCGATTAAAAGCAGTAGACCCATATATACATACACATATACACACATATATATATATATATATATATATATATATATATATATATATATATATATATGTATATACACCTTAAACAGATATATATATATATATATATATAAACTGTTGTGTGTCCGATACTTCCTTGAATTTACACTGTACAGACACACACAAACGTATACATCTACTCATAGATTACTCTCCTTTCCCTTACAAGTAGCTTTTGTTTTACATTTTATTTTACTTCTAAACAACAATCTAGGTTGAAGCAAAGCTTTTAAACTTTGTTTTCATATGAATTATGTAGGCTCCAGTCTGTAGCTGTACTTTTTTGGTTATTATCAATTACTGGCAGACTCATCACATGACCCACTAGGTTTGAATGAAACTACTGCTAGTGAGCAATTACTTGGAATAAAAAACTTTTATCATCAGTCATAGAGTCATGCAGTTATTATGTTAGGGTACATTAAAGTACACACACACACACATATATATGTATATATATATATATATATATATATATATATATATATATATAGGTCTGTGTGTGTGTTGATTGTTTTGTACTCGATCACTTTGGTCGACAGGTGGAAGTGCAGTGTTTTTCGGTCAAATGTCCATAGTAGTTAAGACTTTGTCAGATGTGTGTGTTTGTTGAAACAGGTAAGTGGGGTGTGTGTGTGTGTGTGTGTGTGTATGTGCAAGTTAAGATCTGAGTAAGCGTTCAGCAAGGGGCTCGATTAACTGTGTGTGATTGTGAGTGTTTAGGGTTAGGGTTTGGGTTAAGGGCTAGATTTAACATGTGCATGAGCAGTGACTGTCCAGTCTATCTAGTGTAATAGTAGTAGTATTATGGGAAGGTCACTTAAATCTTTAGCTATCAATTAAGCCTCCCAGAAATCAGAAGAGAGCACATTCTTTGAAAACAATGTAAGATAAGTTGATTAAGAAAATGTATACTGAGAAGATTATTAATTATGAAGTATAGGTAAAGAAAAATGTGAAGATTCACAGTAATTCCTTGCTCCTGAAAGGACATTATATGAATACGTTATATAGTGCATAAATGCTGACCTCTGTAATAAACAGAGAATTAAATGTGATGTGAATAAAATGTCACATTACCAGAAAGTTATTCACATACTTATTCACCTACAGTGCAACACAAAGAAAAACAGTAACTATACCTACAAAGTAATACAACAATCCAAATATTGGTAGTGGCTTATAATGCGTGTGGCCTAAACAACTCCACATTCCAAGACAACACCTGAGTGGGAACTTGAGTAGGACAGAATACGTTTGGAATTTTAGCTCTGGCATAGAGATAGAGCACTGACTGTAGTACAGCTAACTTGGGTGTGATTAGTAATGATGAGCCCAAAGACACGCTGCAACACAATTCCACAGGTGCAAAACCACAGGACTTTATTAACAAAACGCAACTGAAGTGCTTTCATCTCTAACAATGAAAGACCTCATCAAAACTACAAATCCACAGAGATGGTGCACTTAAATAGTAAATAGTCACATGACTTAATAAAAGACAGTTAAGAATTAAAAACATACAGATACCATACGGCATACTTACATAAAACAAGTATTCCTAAATTAATTTAAACACATTTAAATGACAACTTAGCTGCACGAAGTTTAAATAAACTAGAAAATGACAGTAATGATTATGAAAAATGGGCCAGCTTACCTTATACATCCTGGAAGTGCAGAATTTTAACAAGAACAATGAAAGGTCTGCCAAAAAATTAACAGATAGCCTTGCAAATGAAACACCAGAAGATGATGATGTTGTTTCAAATATAACACAAGATGAATTTCCACCACTCCATCAATCATGGAGATTAGCAAATCAGGCATGTATACTTCATAGGAAGAACCCGCCCACCAGGAAGATTCAAATAGCACAGGAACCATTCCACAAAAAGTATTCCGGGGGGCGTTTGCCAGGTCTGGAACAACATGAGGAACTAATAAACACTGTGGCAACAACAGAAGGTAATGTTTTATTTGAATACGATAACCTTAATATTTTCAATTATAGTTCACTGGATATTGCTGATAACTTAAGTGGCACAGACCATAGTTGAACTTCTGCTGTTTACACATGATTTAAGCTTTTCTTTGATGTTTAACAGTGATTTTTCTGCTTTTGAAAGCACTTTTAGGAGGCAAAGTGTATTTAACCCCACCTGACATCCTGTGCTGGGCATTATTTGAAAAGGCTTGTGAGAATCATATCAGGTAAATTTTAAAGGACAAATGTAATATTCCTTACTTTAATTTATCAAAAGATAAAACAGTACTACTTGAAAAGTTAACTAGTAGTGGGCAACAGCTTCACATGAGAACAGACAAAGGGGAGGTTTGATTATTATGGATTATGTGGACTATAATAAAATGTTTTCTCTTCTAAACTACATTGATGTGTACAGTATTAGTTCAATTAAATAAAGTCAACATTGCATATAGGTACATTGATTTAGTTTTAAGTGATTTGTTGATGTAATGTGATATTACTCCAGAACTTTATAAGTTTTTGTAAGTTGAGAAAGCCAAAATTCTTTGTATATTTGGCATTCCAAAAGTACAAAAAAACCCATAAATGATCCTCCTCTATGCCCTGTTGTGGGTGCAGGTGGGTCTAAGACCCAACCTTTAGCAAAATACATAGATAGGAGGTTAAACTATTTTTGTTCCAAATACACACATTTACTTAAGGATTCATTTTTTGTGTAGAGTTGCACCTAAACAGTTTTTGTCTGACTTAGTATTTTTAATAACTGACGTTATTGACTTATTTATAGTAATGCCTCCCAACCTATCTTGAGTCACTGAATCATTATTATGCATGAAAACTTTTATAAGCACAGATATTAAGTTTATGGAATTTGTTTTAAAGAATAATTTTATTTATTTTGAAGCTGACTACTTTCAGCAAAATTAATTTATTGCCATGAGGGTATTCATGTGCCCCCATTTTTCCAACATAGTTCTTTGGTTCTGGGAGAAAGACTATATATTTTTAATTCTGTATATATGAGGTACTGGAAACATTACATTCATTTTTTGGATGACATACATATTTTTGGAAGGGTCCTGTACAACTATTAGATGATTTTATTACATATATTAATCCAACAACTGATTTTTTAAAATTTAGTTTTCATGTTACCTATTCAAGTTTAAATTATTTGGATGTAATCCATATAAGGATAATGATTTTTGCAATTTAATATTTAGCATAAAACAAATTATTGTGACTCCTTCTTCTACTACAATAGATGTCATCCTTACCACCAGAACACATGCCTTTTTTAAGGGCCAGACGGCAAGACTGGCTGGTATGGTAACCAGTGAAAATGTTTTTTTAAAATAATTATTTAAACTCAAAAAGATGGTTTTAGAAACAGCGTATCCTAGTTCTATGCTCAATGAATTACATAATGAAATTACTTTAAAATGTAATAATGGTATTATTACACCGATTCTAGGAGTAGCAGTAAACGGTATTGCTAGTACTGATTTTAATAGGTGTGACTTTTTGAGGAATATGATATTAACGTTTAACAAGGACTGTCGTGTTACTACTGCTAGTAATAGCAGGCCAGTAATACCATGGCGGTAATAGTATGGCAGTCATGCTATTACTGGCAGTATTTACAAGAATCGGTCTTTACTACAGGTAGATCCTTTTATAAAAAATATGATGGCATGCTCCCCATTCTTTTACTTTTAAATGGGATCCTAATTAAAAAAAAAAATGGGCAGTATAAGAAAAAAGTAAGTGCCCCACATATAAAACTGGTGCATTGCTAGTCATGTAATGTATGTAATTACATATTAAGTAGTGACATCTGTAAACTGGGCTATTACAAATTTAGAGCTAATGGCCAGTATAAGTGTTCTACAAAGGATGTGGTATATGCTGCACTGTGTCAGACATGCACAAGCTTTTATAGTAGTAAGACTGTATGATATTAGAAGGGCTTGTTTAAAAGATGCACTGCTCAGGCTTTCAATTGTCTGTGTTTGTTTTAAAGAATTTTTATTTATATTTTTTGGAAGGTTTTAGAAAAGGATGATTGACACTCTAGGGGTGGCCATTGGAGTGACAAGCTTCCGTGTGCTCAGTTGTTATGGCAGTTAAAAACTGATGCCACTGCCAAGAAGGAATAAAAGAAAGCATTTTAATTGTTAATTTATTTAAACTTTGTGCAGCTAACTTGTAATTTAAATTTGTTTAAATTTATGTACAAATATTTGTTTTATCTATGTTTTTATGTCTTAAATTCTTAATTGTCTTATATTAAATCATGTGACTACTTGCTATTATGTGTACATGATAGAGATGTAAGTGTTTATCTTGAGTTTTGTTAATAAGGTCCTGTGGTTTTGCACTTGTAGAATTGTGTTGCAGTATGCATATTTTTTGGTTTCTTTATTTATTATTTTATTATTTGTTGACCGGGCTAGTCCGACTAAGCTTGCGCCCTTTTTCAGCAGAGGCCTGGGAAGAAAAGCTCCACAATACAAAGCATACAATAAGAAATTTCATAGTACAAATTAAGGAGGCAATACATTGACCATACAGGTTATACAAGTAACAAGAAAATTATAAGCAATTAATAAATACTAAATACGGCTTAAGTGAGTGAAGTTATAATGCACACAAGTAAAATGTACATATAAGTGTGATGGGAAATGTGAGTAGGGGGGGATTTATGAGAGGAGGTGGTGTCAGATAGCAATGGGCAAGAGATTAGGAGGGGAATACAGAGAAATACATGACAGTCAGAATAAAGCAGAGGAGGTTTAAAGGATATGAGACTAATGTAGGAGCGGACGAAGTAGGAGAGGAGAAGGAGGGAGAGGAACAGAGTAAGAAAGAGAGAGATTTCAAGTGGGATGATTGCAGTGACATCTCCAGATTCCATTTAGGTCATTTCTAAGAGATGTCTTCAAGTCTTGAGAATGGGGAATCTCTCTGAGGGCCACGGGAAGCGAGTGAGGTGGGTTATAGAGCGACACAAGGGAGGAAATGCTACTGTAGGAGGTGGGCTTATTTATGACGGATGATGATGAGAAGTTCAGAATATAAGAGTTGATTTGGAAACTCCAACCAGCTTAATGTGTGGAGTGCAAGACGGTAGTGAGATTTTGGTAGTAGGTTAGCTGCAAATCTGGCAACTTTGTTGTATGTGGTTTCAAGTTTAGATTGTAGAGAGGACTACAAGTTAGTTAGGATTTGAGAACAGTTGACCAGGTTAGGGAGAAGATATGCCTGAGTAAATGAGATTCTGGAGTTGAGGAAAATGAACGTTTTGTTCCTATAGAGTAGGCCGAGTTTTTGGTGAGTTTTCTTTATACAGTGGTGTACATAGAGGTCAGATTTAAGCTGGTCATCAGTAGTTACTCCAAGGATCTTTGTATGTGGCTTGGATGTGATAGCAGTGTTGTTAAGGGAGGAGATGGTGAAAAAGGATTTAAGATGGGAGAGAGATTTGGGTAAGAAAAGGTGTTGTTTTGTCTTTTTAGGGTTTAGAACTGGTTGTTAGTAAGCCAAGTTTCAGAGAGACTGAAAGAGGATTTTGTTAGGGTGAGCAGTTCAGAGGAGTTGTCAGCAATGGTGATAATGATGGAGACATCAGCAGACTGTATAAGGGATGACCGGGGGCAGGATGTGTGGAGTTGATTAGTGAAAATGTTAAAAAGAAGGCGACTGAGAATTGAGCCTTGTAGAACTCTCATTTTTAGAGGGAGTTATGGAGAAACAGCAGAGAGCAATTCGACGGCTTGCTGTCTGTTTGTGAGATAGCTGGAAAACCAAGAGATAGTGGTAGGACAGAAGCTGAGTTGAGACAGTTTTGAGAGAAGGATGGAGTGGGAGACAGTGTGAAAGGCTTTAGAGTGATCTAAGATAAGGCAGGAGACCAGTTTATTATTGTCTCTGGCTAGAGAGAGACAGAGATATTGAAGGAAATGAGAACAGTAGTGTGCTGCAGTGGGGGCAGAAGCCATGCTGGGTAGGGGTGATAACGTGTTCATGAGTGAGGTAAGACATGAGTTGCTTATGCACACAGTGCTCAACACTTTTGGAGAGGGGAGAGAGTATGGCAATTGGGTGATAGTTCGAAAGTTCTGCTGAGTTTCCACCTTTGTGGCTAGGTATGGTGTGGAATTTATTCCAGACAGTAGGGACAGTGGGCTCACTGACAGAGCAGTTAATGAGTATAGAGACTGGGTAAGCTATGGAGTTGGCAGCAGCCTTCAGGAAGAAAGTTGGCAAGTTGTCAGCAGATGGGAAACAAGGCTTATGTTTGAAAAGATGATTTTTAATGTAGCTGGAAGGTATGGGATTTAGTGAGAGGGGCCAGTTTTGTAGTTGGGGATGGCAGAAGGTGAGGGGATTGTTTAGGTTGGATGTTGCCATTAATTTTCTGATGGTATCTATGAAATAGGAGTTAAAGATGGAGGCAATCTCCTGGGGTGAGTTGTTTGGGTAGGAGTTTGGTGTTGAGGGTTTTCTGGGGTGGAGAATTTGGTTGATGGTGTTCCAGTGTTTTATGATTTTTAGGTAGTGTAGTCAGAGGTGTGTGGTAGAAGTTTTTTTGTCAATGTTTATTTGCTTTTTTAGCTAGGTTACAGGGTTCCCTATATTTTTGGAGGTGATTATGTGATTTTGTCTTTAGCCAGAGTTTCCATGTGCAGTCTCTGTTTTGGATGAGTGATAGGGTTGATTTGGTGAGCCAGGGGGAAGAGCATGATTTGACTCTAATAATCCATGGGGGGGTGTCAAGGGAATTTAGAGTGTTAAGGAGATAGAGTTGAATTGAAAGACTGCTTTGTCAAGACAGAAGTGTATTAGTTCTGGTTTAAGCACTTGGGCTTCAGGCCCGTTATTTTACATTAAAAAGGTTCGTGGTCTGCACTCTTGTGGGAGGAGAGGCTGGACTCTGCCCTTCTGAGCTGGGAATTTCTGGTTAAAGGCTTATAGTGCTTGCATATTTGAACTGTTTCTTACTGAAATTGGTACACCTTGTTTGCTGTAGCACAGACTAGATCCAGGCCTGCTGAATCTAGCTTTGTTTGTATGCTTGTTGTTTGTTTGCTTGTTATTTCCCTGAAACGCTAATTCCACCTAAAACGTGGCTTTTCAGCACTTTTGTGGATCCCTAGTGATATCTGCACTGCTTACTGTACTTATTTCCTTGTTTCACTTGAAAGAAAGTTACTGTTTGTCGTTTTTGCATTTAAGTTACCTGTAACACATTGCATTTAAGTTACCTGGCACTTGCTCACTAAGTCAGCACTAAAAAATTAAAAGCACTACACCCTCACAAACTCCCCTTGAGTACCTTGTTCCCCACTGGCCCTTTTGTCAATTATAAAGGAATTCCCAATACTATTCTAGCATGTCCAAAGGTCAGTTGTCAATCTCCTCTCCGGTCCAGCTGGTGAATCTGGGAATCTTGAGGCAATGTTGCAACTGCCTCATGTACACAGACAACCCTCTCCTCCTCCCAACAAATTCCAACACATGTGAGAGATGCAACCATATAGCCAAAGTGGAGGCTAAGCTCTCTCAACTCAGTACTAGAGTAACCAGTCAGGAGGAGAAGGAAACCACACTCACTACAATTCCAGTCTCACATAGACCTACCACGACAGCAAACCAAACATATAAACACACAAAAACATACTTGGAGGCTCTAAATAAAAATCTGCCTAAGCAGCAGAGACCTCCAAAGCAGACACCCAAGCAACCACTACCCCAAAACAAAACACGTGCAACACATAGCTCACAAAGCCAGTGTGCTGAACAGTCACAGCCCTTAAGGCTAAACAACACACCTGATACACTTGTAATAGGTGACTCTATCGTCAGGCACACTGACGTCCCGCTCACCAGGTTGAACAAGGAGAAGGTCACGGTGAGCTGCCTGTTGGGCGCTAGGATCCGCCACATAACACAAGCACTCAGGTCACTCCAAGGCAAGTACAAATATGACTCAGTCATTGTCCATGCTGGTGTGAATGACCTGAGACGTACCTCCCTGGACTACATGAAAAGAGACATAGAGGAGATCTCTGAGCATGTAGCCCAGGCCGGTATGACCCTGACCTTGAGTAGCATCTTACCCTAACCAAGAATGATGCCACAATATGAAGACAAGATGATCAATTTCAACAACTGGCTTAAGTATTGGTGTCATTCAAAGGGGATCCAATGCCTGTCAGCCTGGGATGACATGCTCGACAAGCTATAATGCTTCGCTAGGGACGGCTTGCACCTGTCACCCCTGGGCTTTCGGATATTGGCAAAGGCTCTTGCTACCCCCATAGTGCCTTTTTTAGGCAAGGCTCAAAAGACAAACCCACCTCCAAAGGTATCACAAGGGATGAGAAACTAAGAGTAATACTACTCAACGCCAGAAGTCTAAACCTCAAGATGCACACACTCGAAACTCTCCTCAGCATGGAGAACATCGATATCTGTGCAGTAACAGAAACCTGGTTCAAGGCTCCCGAGAGCACCCCAGCACTACCAGGTTATACCTCATACCATGCTTTTTGGCCCCAAAACTTGGACCAAACCACAAAAGGAGAGGGGAGTATCAATATTCGTCAAAGATACCCACAACTCCAGGTTGGTGGCACAGCACGAAGCATCACAGACTATCCATGTGCAACTAACAGTGGGTAAAACTGCCTTCCAGTTTATAGCCTGCTACAGACCACCCTCCCAAACCCAGGAACCCCACTCGGCCTTCCTGAGAACACTGGAAAATATGAAGGTCTCTCCAAACACCATTATATTGGGTGACTTCAACTACCCAAACATAGACTGGGAGCATTACTCAAGCCCCAACACCCTAGCCCGAAGGTTCCTAGAATTTATAAACTCAAATGCTATGGAACAACTTGTTGCCACTCCCACAAGAGGGGAAAACATACTGGACCTGATCATCACCAACATGGGGACTCTACGCTCCAGACCAGAAGTGTATCCCTCACTGGTAAGATCAGACCATAAACTAATCTCACTGGATATTCACATCCTGACTCCACCCCCTGCCCTGAAAACCACAGTGAAAAACTTCTCTAAAGCAAATTTCACACTCCTCAAAACCGAGGTGGAATCCATCAAAGCCCCCGGGCCTGTGGAAAATACGGCCCAGACCGCAGAATCCTTTATAAACGCATTCTATGAACACCTTCAGGAATGCATGGATCATGCAATCCCAAATAAAACCAAGATCCAATCCTCCAAAGGCAGACGTCCTGTCTGGTGGACCCCAGCCATAAACAAACTATACAATAGAAGGAGGAAGCTACTACATGATACAGCAAAATCCCAAAAAGGGAAGGCATCTCTGATCAGTATTAGCAAAAAACTACGGGCACTCATAAAATCGTCTAAGGCCAGCTTTGAGAGACAAATTGCACAGGACACTAAGGATAATCACAAGGCTTTCTTTAGTTATTTTAGGAACCTGGGTGGGAATTCCCAGATATGCTCAGAATTTGTCCAAAACGACAAAAAAATACACCAAACCCACAGACATTGCCAACATCCTAGCTGACAGGTTCAGCGCAAACATCTCCCCCCCCCCACCAAAAGGGAAAATATCTATCCCAGCAGAGTGCTGCCCCCCTGACATCTCAGATGCTCAAGTAAGAGCTGCCCTCTCCAATGCAAAAGACACAGCATTAATGGGACCAGATGGTGTCCCAGGCTGCGTCCTACATGAACTCCAAGAAGAGCTAAACCCAAACATAAAACTACTGTTCAATCTCAGCCTTACTACAGGATATGTACCCAAAGAGTGGCATACAGCAACAGTGGTCCCTCTCCACAAAGGTTGTGCCTCAACGGATCCTGGAAACTATCACCCCATAAGCCTGACTAGCTTGGTTTGCAAAGCTATGGAAAGGATCATCATGGACCTCATAAATAAAGATATTGGGGACCTACAGACACTGGATCCTACCCAGTTCGACTTTGTTAGGGGCAGATCCTGCCTCTTAAACCTGGTCAATTTCTTTGAAACAGTCACCAAGGCCATTGACGAGGGGAAGGTGGTCCACACAGCCTACCTGGACCTCGCAAAAGCATTCGATACAATACCCCACTCGGGCATTATAGATAAGCTCACCAGCTTAAATATAAACCCCTATGTCACTATATGGGTTGCAAACTGGCTCAAGGACAGAACCCACATGGTTAGAATTGCTGGAGCCATGTCAGAATCCAAACCAGTTACAAATGGCATCCCACAAGGCTCAGTCCTGGGACCTCTCTTGTTCCGTATATATTTCTTGGAGGTACAGGCCAACACGGAAGGACTGTGGCTGACCAAGTTCGTAGATGACTGCAAACTGGGCGCCATAATCGACTCTCCAGCTGACACAAGCATCCTCCAAAAGGGCCTCATAGAAACAGACAACTGGTGCCAGAGCCATGACCTCAAGTTAAATGCCAAAAAGTGTATAGTCATCCCCTTTGGCAAAAACAAAGTGCCCACAAATTACCACATAGGTGATAATCCATTAAGTACAGAAGAAGTAATTAGGGACCTGGGGACCCAAGTTGATAGCAATATCTCATTTGACAACCACGTGGCCAAAGTGGTGAGAAAAACATTTTATATAGCCCACCTAATCATGAAGGGATTCACATCTAGATCAGGGGAGGTCATCGTGCCTCTTTACTCATCCCTAATCAGGTCCATAATTGAGTACAATGCCCCTTTTGGGATGTACCTTACCAGACACCTGCAGCAACTGGAAAGACCACAAAAGTACCTCACCAAGAGGATCAAAGGGCTCAAACAGATGCCATATGCTGCCCGGTTAAAGAAACTCCAGCTCTACTCAGTGGCATACCGCCTGCTCAGAGGCGATCTGTGCCTGACGTATAAAGCCATGTCCAACCCGGAATTAATGGACATGCTGCACCTCAGAAAAAACAAATCCCATCGAGCCACGTGCTCGAGAGACTTGAACCTCAGCACTGAAATAAATAGGACATGCTGGAGGGACAGATTCATAACCCAGAGGCTCCCTTCACTCTGGAATAAAATCCCAGTCCAGGTTAGGCAGAGTCCCTCATTGACTCTCTTCAAGAGGAATCTTGATGAGTGGATGGGAGATCGTAGGTTTACCCCGGGTATCACTTCTGTGTCACTGTTAGACAGAGGCACAGTATACTAACCTCGAAATAGGGCATAGCAAAATTAATTTAAAATGGGTAGCGAAAGCCAAACACACTCTGGCTAGGCTTATAAATGTCCTAGGGCAGACAGCCTAGTATGACCCTGTGAACCTATGAATCTAAGAAGTAATAGAGGAAGGTCCATTCAATGGCAGAAAGGTAGTTGTTTAGAGTCTCAGGGTTGAAGTTGGTTAGTTTACGGCATTCCTTGACTTTGTGAGGACGATGGAGGTGGGAAGATAATCTTTGGATGCATAAAGGGGAATGATTACTAATTAAGTCTGGGAGGGATGTAGGATGGGAGATAAGAATCCAGTCAAGGATAGAAATGATACTTGTGGGTTTGTGAAGGAAAGTGGGACAGGAGAGAAGTTGAGTGTAGACATAAAGGTGAATGCTGAAGGATGGGGAGTTGAAAGTGAGGGCCAGGCAATTGATATTAACATTGCCTATTGGCTATTTCTTCGCACAGTATTTACTTCCCTGGACCCCTGTTTAGCAGGGTGACTGACGTGATCCCCGAGGTGAATTTTCTATCTACCATCCAATCATCAAGGTTCTTTTTGAAGAGGGCCAAAGAGGCTCTCTGCTTGACATGTATGGGCAGTCTATTCCAGAGTCTGGGGAGTCCCTGGGTCAGGAACCTATCCCTCCAGCATGTTTTGTTCATTATGATGACAAGGTTTAGATCCCTGGAGCATGTCTCTCTGAGGGATTGGGATTTCTTTAAGTGTAGCATGTCCAACAGCTCTGGGTTTGACATGGACTTGTATGTTAAGCAGAGCTCGCCTCTGAGTAGATGATATGCCACAGAGTATAGTGTCATGTTTAATCATAGCCTCACCTCAGGTTTCATGCCCACTGAGTGGCGCAGAGCTACAGTTATCCCAAGCCACAAGGGGGGATCCACCTTGGATCCCAGAAACTACCGTCCCATCAGTCTGACAAGCCTTATCTGCAAGGCCATGGAGCGTATAATCATGGAACTTATAAACAAAGACATTGGCAACCTTCAAACACTGGACACCACCCAGTTTGGGTTTGTGAAGGGCCGATCTTGTCTCCTGAACCTGATTGACTTCTTTGAATCAGTCTCCAGAGCCATGGACAAGGGTAAGGTGGTCCACACAGCCTATCTAGACCTTGCCAAGGCCTTTGACACCATCCCCCACTCTGGAATCATAGATAAACTTACTAAGTTGGGCATTAATCCCTATGTCACCCAATAGGTTGCTAAATGGCTTACTGATAGAACCCACACTGTAAAAGTAGCCGACTCCAAATCCAGCTCCAGACAAGTGACAAGTGGATTACCTCAGGGTTCAGTTCTGGGGCTGCTCTTGTTTGGCATCTACTTCTCTGAAGTACAGGTCAACACTAAGGGACTCTGGCTAACAAAGTTTGCAGATGACTGCAAACTGGGAGCCATTATTGAATCCCAAATGATGTGGATACTCTACAAAAGGGCCTTACAGAAACAGGTGCTTGGTGCCAGAGCCATGGGCTCAAGCTCAATGCCAAGAAATGTATTGTTATCCCCTTTGGGAAAAACATGTATCCATGAATTACCATATAGGTGGCAGTACACTAAACACAGAAAGTGTGATAAGAGACTTAGGGACACAGGTGGACAGTGGTCTCACCTTCGATAACCACATCGCCACAACAGTCAGGAAATCCTTCTATGTGGCACACCTCATCACGAAGGGCTTTTCATCCAGAAAAAAGGAGGTCATTGTCCCACTGTACTCATCCCTCATTAGACCCATTATAGAATACAACTCCCCATTTGGTATGTACCTCTCAAGACATCTGCAACAACTGGAAAGGTCTCAGAAATACCTCACTAAAAGAATCACAGGCCTAAAGCAGATGCCCTACGCTGACCGCCTTAAAAAACTCCAGCTATACTCTGTCGCATATCGTCTACTCAGAGGCGATCTCTGCTTAACATACAAGGCCATGTCAAACCCAGAGCTGTTGGACATGCTACACTTAAAGAAATCCCAATCCATCAGAGCTACACGCTCCGGGGATGTAAACCTTGTCATCACAATAAACAAAACATGCTGGAGGGATAGGTTCCTGACCCAGAGACTCCCCAGACTCTGGAATAGATTGCCCATACATGTCAAGCAGAGTGCCTCTTTGGACCTCTTCAAGAGGAACCTTGACGATTGGATGGGAGAAAGAAAATTCACCCCAGGGATCACGTCAGTCGCCCTGCTAGACAGGGGTCCAGGAAAATAAATAATGTGGGAATAAATAGCCAGGGAATTGTTATGGCTAGGCTTGTATAGGCCCTAGGGCTGATAGCCTAGTACCAACCTATGAACCTATGGAGTTTTTTTAGATGGTCAGCATAGGGCATCTGCTTTAGGCCTGTGATTCTTTTAGTGAGGTATTTCTGCAGCCTTTCCAGTTGTTGCAGATACCTTGAGAGGTACATACCAAATGGAGCATTGTATTCTATAATGGGTCTAATGAGGGATGAGTACAGTGGGACAATGACCTCCTTTTTTCTGGATGAAAAGCCCTTAGTGATGAGGTGTGCCACATAGAAGGATTTTCTGACTGTTGTGGTGATGTGGTTATCAAAGGTGAGACCACTGTCCACCTATGTCCCTAAGTCTCTTATCACACTTTTGGTGTTTAGTGTACTGCCACCTATGTGGTAATTCATGGGTACATGTTTTTTTCCAAAGGGGATAACTATACATTTCTTGGCATTGAGCTTGAGCCCATGGCTGTGGCACCAAGCATCTGTTTCTGTAAGGCCCTTTTGTAGAATATGCACATCATTTGGGGATTCAATAATGGCTCACAGTTTGCAGTCATCTGCGAACTTTGTTAGCCAGAGTCCCTTAGTGTTGGCTTGTACTTCAGAGAAGTAGATGCCAGGCAAGAGCGGTCCCAGGTCTGAAACCTGAGGTACTCCACTTGTCTGGAGCTGGATTTGGACTTGGCTACTTTTACAGTGTGGGTTCTGTCAGTAAGCCAGTTGGCAACTCATTGAGTGACGTAGGGATTAATGCCCAGCTTAGTAAGTTTATCTATGATTCCAGAGTGGGGTTGGTGTCGAAGGCCTTGTTGAGGTCCATATAGGCTGTGTGGACTACCTTACCCTTGTCCACAGCTCTGGAGATTGATTCAAAGAAGTCAGTCAGGTTCAGGAGACAAGATCGGCCCTTCACGATCCCAAACTGCATGGGGTCCAGTGTTTAAAGGTTGCCAATGTCTTTGTTTATATGTTCCATGATAACACGTTCCATGGCCTTGCAGATCAGGCTCATCAGACTGATGGGGCAGTAGTTCCTGGAATCAAAGGTGGATTCTCCCTTGTGGAGTGGGATAACTGTAGCTGGGCACCACTCAGTGGGCACAAAGCCTGAGGTGAAGCTATGATTAAACATGACACTTAGGTGAGGTGCCAGTTCATTGTGTAGTTCATGTAGTACACAGCCTGGGATGTCATTTGGTCCCATGGATGCTGTATTCTTAGCTTTGGAGAGTGCATTTCTTTACCTGTGTGGCCGTTATTACCGGAATTTGGCAATCTTTCGGTATTGAGATGGGCCCTTTAGGGGGTGAAGTTTGCACTTAATCGATCTGCTAGGATATTGGGAATATCCTTGGGATCAGTATAGTTAATGCCATTCTGTTGTAGCTCAGAGAAGATCTGAGCATTGCCATTTAGATTCTTGTCATAGCTATAGAAAGCCTTGTAATTGTCTTTGGCAATTTTATTTTCATAACTAGCTTTGTAGGATTTTATAGTTTAGTCTACAGTTAGCCATGATGAGTTTGACTGGGTGGAAAGAGGGTGGGTTTAGTAGGGGGGGTAAGGTTAGGTGGTCTGAGTACATAATGGCTACACCTCCTCGTTTTTTGTGAGTTCTACTGAGGTGTAAGATGTTGTAGCCAGGGGGAAGAAACTCTTTGTCTGTATTATGTGGTTTCAACCAAGTATCAGAGATTACTTTGGGGGAGTATTGGGCTATCCAAGAGTGAAATTCAGTTATTTACTTGAGGATGCTGTGTATGTTGATTGAGTAAAAGGAGAGATGTCTGAGGCTGGGGTGTGAGCCTTGCTGGAATGTGTGGGTTATGTTAGTGGGAGGTGATGAGTTGTTGTTTGGGCCTGAGTTGGGATAAATGTCACCTGAGAGTCTTAGGGTGCTGCAGAGGTGGAGTATAAGTGATGTTGTGGGATAAGGTGGGAGATATTTCTGCTTGTATTTGTGATGAGGAAAGGTATTGGGAGGAAGTCTAATTTTGGGGATAGTGTGTTCAGTGCAGGAGAAGAGAGTGTTTTATACAGGATAGGAGTATTGTCTACCAGTGCTTGTAGTAAAGGAGGATGTTGGGGTGTTTGGATGAGGTTTAAATGGAATGTGACAGGAGGTAAGATGAGAGAGAAGAAGAAGAATGAGAAGGGATAAGAGAAGACTGAGAATCACTGTAAAGAGTGTGAGAGTGTGAGTAGGTGACAGAAGGTGAGTGTGTTAGATATGCAGGGGGATGGGTCAAGAAGGTGTAGGTGCACTGTAAAGAGTGTGATAGGGTGACAGAAGGTGAGTGTGTTAGATATGCGGGGGGATGGGTCAAGAAGGTGTAGGTGCACTGTAAAGAGTGTGAGTAGGTGACAGAAGGTGAGTGTGTTAGATATGCGAGGGGATGGGTCAAGAAGGTGTAGGTGGGGTGTTTATGAAAGAGTGATTTGTATGAAGGGCGGGGTCTGGGTGGAGGAGTTGGATCTGATCGGTGTAGGTAGAGGGGTGTGGAGAGGTGGGCCAAATGATGGGTAACTATAAAGAAAACTGATGCAGGGGTAGGTTGGTTTGCGGTTTGCTGCTTTTTGACCTTTATCTGGATTTATTAGTATGATGAGTGCTGATGGAGTAAGTAGGGTGGAGCAAATAATGAAAAGGCATAGCCTGATCTTCTCCCCTTACAAGGTTGGTGCAGGCTATGTCTCAGAGGCATGACAGGAGACATCCTCTGGCAAGGGGGAGGACAGGTTTGCTTAAGTTGTATTTCACACCAACATTCAAGAAAAGTGAAGGCACAAAGCAAATCTCCCTCTGATGGCTGCCTGTGTGATGTCTATGCCATGATCCCCTTTGACCTGTTAGGGAAAGAATGAACAGGACTGAAGCAATCTGCCAGATGGTTAGCAGTTATGGATTCAGACAGGTGAATAAAAAAGTATTCTCAATGTCCTTTTGGAATGATGATAGTCAGATAAGCAGCTGCTGAACTTTAACAAGAGTGTGTACCACCTTCAACAGCTCAACAGATGTAAGACATTTACATTTACTTCATGTTTTATTAAGAAAAATTTACTTGAAGATGACATTTTCGGAAGAGATATGAAAATGGAGATCATGGTGACTCATTTTGAGTTCATCTGCTGTTATAGTGTCAACTGTAAATAAACACCTTGGATCTCTGTTTGATTTTTGCATGCAACTTCAGCTTTTTTTTTTTAAGTAAAGTCCAGTGTGAGGGCCAAAATGTATTTATGTTTCAGAAGTAAAACTGATTATATTAAAAAATGAAGAAGGATCTTCAAGGACCCAGTTAATTAAAACAGAACACCAAACAGTCAGATGCACAACAAAGACGTATCCAGAAGCTTTGTTACAGTGAAATTGTACAACATGCAGTAAGTATCATACAACAAGAACTTCACAAACTTAGAGCAATTGTTTGCCATTTTACTTTCTTTATTTAACAATTGGATATATATAAATTGGGGGAATAAGTGTTGCTATAATAATATAGGGAAGACAAACGATTTACTCTTTGTTAGACATTGATCAACAAATCTCAGGCCTTCTGAGTAATAGGAAAATACTTTAGCTGTAAGGTAAGGAATCCATTAACTGCCATAGACTTGGATTGGATTTATTAAATTATTTTTGATGTTACCAGATGAAGACAACTGGATTGCAAGTTCAGGTACAGTATGCCAAAGACATGCCCAGAGGATAAAAGGACAGTAAAGAAAGAGCAGGAACTCCCAAGGCCCTAGTATAATTAAGTTGCAAAAAAGAACAAAAAACTTTGAAATGACAGCCCCTAAAATAAATATGCAAGAAATACATTCAGATGGAGATAATATAGATAATGAATGGTCATGATAAATAAAAGATAAGCACAAAGTACTTCAAATGCAATAACATTTTTCAAAAATTGTTTAAAGAAATAAAAATGGCATTTAAAAGGGATAAACAAGAGCATAACTAATAGAAAACCATGTGTTAGAATACACCATTTGAGAATCTTTGGAATTCCATATCAGTGAGTCAGCATGCAAAGCACTGGAGATGATAATTTAATTTTTTGGAGGGGAAGGTATTACGGCTACCAAATGTTCCCGTGATTCCCCTTGATGGGGTTTGCAGGTGTGCAGTGCATAGGCAAGATGAGACTCCACTGAAACTGGTACTTGTAAAATTCATCTTTTTTCAAGAATCTTAACATTCAATTCTTAATAGTAATGAGGAATTCTATAACTTATGCATTGGAGGATGCTAATATTTCAGTTTCTAAAGACCTATTTGGAGAAACTGTATATGCAAGGACATTAAGAAACTCGTTTGTAGGAAAAATAGGATATGTTCATTCTTCTTCCTCCCTGCTGTACATAAAGTAAAATGGAAAGACATTGTACATACTTTCCAGACAATACTGTATGTGGAACTGAGTAGTAATTTGGTAAGAAGAACGGGTGTTTGCAACATGGACATGTGACTCTACCCTTACAGTAATGGACACTTTTTGCTCTGCATCATTTTATCTTTTTGCCTCAGGTCTCCCTAGTCACTCCCACCCACACTTAAAAGTGTCACAATTTAATAGATGGCTCTTTTGTAAGCCATGGCATGCTATGCTAAACAATGTACATAACAGTCTCCAATAATGCAAATGGACTAAATCCACAAAATACCAAAAAAAGCCGAAAACATATGAAAATCACACTGCTTTAAATTAAAATCAGCTCAAGTAAACACTTTCGTCTCTCCAAATAGATTAGAGACTTCTTCAGACTGAGGTTAAATTACACATGGTCATTTTTAAATCTACAACACACCACATGGTTGAAAAACATGTCACATGATTAAAAACACATGACTAAATACATTATTAACCACATTACTTGAGATGATTTTAATTTAAAATGGTGTGATTTTCATATCTTTTTGGCTTTTTTTGCTAATGTTCATAACAGTGCCTGAGTTTCTGTTAACATTAATGGAATGGAGCACAAATCATAGTACAATGTAGTTCTTAATTATTTTCAATATTTGAATGCAGAAATCATCTGTATACAAGAGGTATATTTATGTGAAGATAATGTTAAGAATGAAGACAAAAACAGTTGACAGAGATATTGAATTAAGGCACAGCTTACTGTGTAGGGTGATGATTTTACTAAACATGTCGAATACAGATATTATGATTCATGGTGTCTTCAGAGGAATGGTGGGAAATGTATTTACTGAAAATTTCTTTTTTCTGAAAGACCACTGATGATAAGGTTAGTATATGGACCCTTTATGAGTTATAAACACATTTTACGCACTGTATCACATGGCTAGCAAATATTTCCTAGTGTACCAGTCATAATAATGGACAAATGGAATGCAATTATTGATGTCAAGTTGGATAGATACATCCTTCTCTGCTGCAGAGTAACACAGACAATCTTGAAAGACAATGTAAGTATGTTAATAAAGATAAGATTCAAAGCCTAGCAGACCTTCAAACAATTAGAACTCTACAGTTAAGCAAATTTACTCATATGTCTGCAAATGTTGGACTTTTATTCAAACAGAGTTATACATTGAGAAATAAGTGCTTTAAAGACGAGATCCACTGCATTGCCATCTATCCCTGATCACTGTGATTATAGGATCATAGAAAATACAGCAATTAAGTGTAAAGAAAACAGACAATGTGCATCATGCCAAATACCACCCTAAAGATGCAGCAAACAATTCCAGGAGGGCTAGCCTTGCTTGTCTGGGGACGGACTTGCAGTTATCCATCCAACTGCCAGGTTATTTTTGAAGTAGGCATAACATGCAGGGACACGTTGTTTCAGAGAAGGGGCAACCATTGGTTAACAAATCTATCCCTCTAATATGTTTTTTTTATTTTGGTAGAGGTATAAATCCTTGCATCAGGTGTTTGTATAGCCATTCATCCTATAAAAAGGATAAAAGATCCATTTGGGTCAAAGGCAGCGGATGCCAGGCATAGATCACCATGCAGTAATCTATATGAGACACAATAGTCTTGAAAGCGAAGGGTGTTTAGGCCAATGACATTTTAGGTTAGAAATCTTTGGAGCCTTTCTAGCTCCATAGTATGTCTGGTTAGGTACATACAGAAAAGTATGCTGTATTCAATAATTGGATTCATTAGGTCATAATGCAGGGGACTATAATATATGTGAGATACCTTTGGTAATCAGAATAGCTAGACAAAATAATTTCCTAACTACTGTTACAACATGGTAGTCAAAGGTGAGAGATTTGCTGAGTCAGGTGTAGTGATCTCTGACTACTGTGTACATACAGAGTGGAGTACTGGCTATGAAACATGTTGTAAGCGAGGGGTGTTTCAAAATGTAACAATGTTATACTTTTTTTTGCATTTAGTTTGAGCCCATTCTCTTTACACCACCAGTTTTTAAGAACTATTTTTTGCTGAAGCTTTTGGTGAAATGAACAATAACCCCCAGCATGCAGTAAATGGTGAATTTGGTTAGCAATAGATCGGGGTTATTGTAGGGACATCATAAAGGTATATTAACAAGGAGGGATTCCAGTACTTAGAACTCCCAAGTAAAGCAGGTGACACACTGGACAGTAACAAAGTAACCAGTGGAGTATTGCAAGGCTATTGTTCAGCTAGTTTGCAATGCATCTTACAACATAAGGGCCTACCTTTAATTCTCTTAGCTTGTTTACAATGTCAGCATGGCGTAAAGTGTTAAAGGCCTTGACCAGGTCCAGGACTGCTATGAGGAGTGCGGAGTGAGTGGCTATAGTCCACTGCCTCTGTAACCTTCTCAAAAAGGTTTACCACGTTGAGTAGACATGATCCACTTTTGACAAAACCGAAGTGCTCAAGCTCCAGTTGTATGAGGTTTTTAATACTGTAGTTTAAGAAGTCAGCCATGATACATTCCAAGGCCTTGGAATTTGGGTAGTAAGGCTGATAGGCCTGTATTTCCTCAGGGTGTTTGATAGGGCCTCCTGTGTGCAGAGCTATCTCTACAGCTGTTTTCCAAAATACTAGGACATACCCAGTGTGCTCAGGTTTTGAGGTTTAAGTCTACTTTTTTTCACAAGAAGATCTTTAAGTTAACCAGGCTTCAGCAGCATTAAAGTAGTTGTGCAGGTTAAAAGAGACTGGCAACAGTTTATTTACTTATTTTCATTTTTATTTTGTTTACTGGGATAGTCTGACTGGGTTTAAAAACCCATTTTCAGTGGAGGCCTATGGGGAAAAGCTCCACATACAGAAATACATAACAGTTCAGAGAAATTACAGTTGTTACATATATAAAATACAATATAATACACATTATTAGTAACAAGCACAAAAGTAGTAGTATTAGATTTTAACAAAAAGCCTGCAAGATAGTTAAGGTAATTAGAAATTATATGGTGATAAATTTATATTACATATTACAGAGTTTTTTTATACTTGAGAAGGGTTTTAGCTGCACTAGCCAGGAGTAGTACTTGTACAAAGCCTAGAATTAGCATGGAAGTTTCTAAGCAGTTTGACTCTTTGCAATTAGTAGATGTTCTAATGTTTAATGGAAGAGAGTTCCAATTTCTTGCTACATGGTTGGATTATAGGGAGTCACCAGCAGTGTTTTTTGATTTGGATACCTGTAGTAAGCATCAGTTAAATGACCAAAGGTAACGGCTGGCTGAATAGGATTGGAAAATGTTTTCTAGTGCAGGTGTTTTCTCAGCCTGATAACTTATACCGTGAGCCATGCTTAGTTGTATGTACAAAAGAAGTTGTGGGAGTTTTAGCCACAACAATTTTTTAATATGGCTCAGTGATGTATGATTTTGGGAGTTAGAAGCAAACGGCTATTTTATTGCAACACTGCTCTAGTTTCTTTTGATCTGTTTTTTTTTTTTTTTGAGATTAATATGGAGTGGAGATGTATATAGGAGTGCTAATAAAAGATGGGTTCTGCCAATAGCTATCCTTGGACGTGTTGGTTAGAAAACTTTTGTTTCTGTATAAAGTATTTCTGACACCAAAAACAACATATCTTATGGTGAATTTTGGGAGTGACTGAAAATGATATCATGTGATGACATGAAAAAGGAGTAATACATATAACATGGAGTTCAAAATGCAACTAGTGAAGATGGATAAGCCAGAGTAATGGTTGCAATGGTTATCATAAATGTATAACGAAATGGAAAACGTTGCAAACTCATAAACAGATGATAGGGGAATAAATATTAAAAAACAGAAATACTTCTATATTTGAGGAGATAAAACTAGGTAACAATTAGCAAACGGAATACGGGAAAAATGAGAAATCATGCAAGTCATTTAACAGCCGAATATGGACAAATTATCCTAGTTAAGGACTATCTAAGTGAATATGTTAATGAGCATTTTATCAGATTGTATAACAAGAAGAGAGATGAGTTTAGAATGTGTATTTATTCATTAAAAGAAGTTGAATATGTAATCACATAATTTCCCATGGTAGTCTAGGATCAGATGATTTCCCCATGGAACTATGATGAAGCTTTAAATATCCTCTTCACCCTGAAATACTTCTCCTTCTTTCGGCGTTTCCCGGTTAGGGGTCACCACAGCGGATCCTCTGTCCGCTCATGATTGGCAGTGGAGTTTTACAGTGTCGAGTTGCCAGCCCGGTGCCCAACCTTCCAGAGAAGGCACACGCACACACTCACACCTAGGGCCAATTTAGAGTGTCCAAATTATCATTATGTAAATTACCGAGAGCCAATTTTTCAGCAGTAGATAGATTCACAAACTTATTATGTTTTCTGTTACCAAAAAAATAGTTATAGACATGTTCTTCACACAATTTGAGAAAAATTACAAAAGCAGGATTGGTTGCAGGTATAAAAGCACTAGTTAATATAGCATTAGTTAATATGATATATAAAAATATATCTAGATTCTCAGGTCACCCAGAGTACAGCAGAATCCTCAACAGTCTCCATGTATCTTGTTCATACATATGTTTCTCCACAAAGGATGTTTCCCACTGTGGTTATTTTTCTAAACAGCTCTATTTCTGAGCACATCCACCACTGTTGCACATATCACAACGGCCAACTATTGTCAACTGATGGAGCACCCAAACCTGTGGCTTCCTGGTCTCCCAGTGATCTGCAGAAGCAATTGCCTGAACTGCAAAAGCACTCATCCTTCTCGACTAAACTTTTTGACTACACCGGACCCGGAACCTCGTCTCCCACCAGCCGTGGAACTGCACTTTGCCTGTTCTTTGCATATATATATATATATATATATATATATATATATATAGATATAGATTAGATATATATAGATAGATATATACATATATATATATATATATAAAATACATATATATATATATATATATATATATATATATATATATATATAGAGAGAGAGAGAGAAATATAAAATTAGTACTTTTCATAAATGTACTAAAATCAGATATAGAAAATACCAAATAATCTGTCTTGGCTGCCTCCAGTCAAGTTAAACTTTTGAGTACAACTTCAGCGTGATCAAGTCGATGAGACTGTGTACAACAAAATCATTAATTTCATTACAATACCAAGTTACAGACTTGTAACTATGTCACAGCTAAAGGATACTTCAATAAATAAAGTAAGCAAATCAAAAATAATATTCATCTTCCTGTAAACTTCAGCTTATAACATTATAGTGAAACTGATAAATATAAGAGAAGTTCCATATTTAAATAAAACAATTCAATGTCACCAATATGGCTGCATTCCAAATAAAAGCATGGCATACACCATAATGCAAAGTACAGTTTCTTACTGGAACACATATCAATACTCAAGCAAAGAAGTACATTCACTACTAGCCTGAATTTTAATTTATTTATTTTACATTTGTTTACTGGCAAGGTCGAATGGACAATATGTCCTTTTTCAGCAGAGGCCCAGGGAGAAAACTTCCACATTTGTAAATGACAGTAAGATACATATACAACGTATAGATAAAAATATTGATTTAATCTCAGATACAAGCACAAAATGAAAAATACATGTTATACATTTACTAATACAATCATATAGTCTAGATAGGATGCAAAGAATAGCAGTACTGTGATCACAGGTAGAATAACAAGCAAGTTAAATTCCTTTACTGCCTTAAGACATCTATTTCCTAACCAGGGTTTGTGCAAGAACAGGTTTGTGATTCAGATAGATGTGATTTGAGAAGTGTTTTAAAGCTGGAAGTGTTAGTAGTTGCTTTGATATTTACTGGCAGGAAATTCCAAGTTTTGACTATACTGTTGGAGTAAACAGAAACTCCAGCTGCATTGTTAGGTTTGGATATATTTCAGAAGGATTTATTATTGTAACACAACACCCTGTTATTGGAGTAGTGAATTAGTAGATTGTGAAGTACTGGTGTTTTTTCTGGCTGATATAGTATTCGATGGGCAAAGGTGAGATGATTATAAGCAAGTAGATTTGGCAGTTTGAGCCAAGATAGTTGTTTTAAAGTCAAACAAAGATGGGATCTGAAATTTGTTTCTGTGATGAACTTTGCAATTTTATTACAGCAAGTTTTGAGTTTTGCTAGGTCAGATTTCTTAATGTTTGTAAGAATTTGTGAGGTGTAGAGTAGCGTACAGAAAAGATGGGTTCTTGCTATAGTGGCCTTTGAAGATTTATTACAAAGTGTCGATTTCTGTACAGGGTTTTTTGTGAACTGTTTTTATGGTCTCTGATATGTGTATGTCGAATTTTATATTATAGTCAATGACAACTCCAAGTAATTTTGTTTGGGAAACTGGAGAAATAATTGTGTGGTTTGATGATGAGATCATAGGAGATATTGAATGGAAGGGGGCATCTGCAGCTCTAGTTAGATAGAAGAGCATGAGTTTTGTTTTGTTAGGGTTAAGTATAAGTTGTGCATTGTCTAGCCAAGATTCCCCAGCAATGAATGACTACTGGGTGATCTTTTTGGAGTTTTTGTAGTGTTGAGGAGGCACAAATCAGGATGGAATCATTTTCATATTGAACTATGGATGTAAGTGGGATGGCAGTATGGAGATTTTTAGTAAAGATAATAAAAGTAAGAGGGCCCAGAATAGATCCTTGTGGAACTCCCAAGGTTACAGACAGTAATGAAGAGAGATTTTCTTGCCATTTTACAGCTTGCTGGCATCCAGTTAGATACAGCTGGAACCAAGTAAGTGCAGCATTGCTGATTGTAGTTAGGAGTTTAGAATGAGAGACAATATCAAAAGCTTTGGATGGATCAAGAAAGATGGACGAAACTAAATTATCATCATTGTGCTGGTGGTTAATAATATTAGTAAAGTTAACAAGGGCAGTGGTGGTGCTAGGATTAGGATGGAAACCATGCTGAACGTTATACAGAAAATTGTTGGTTATTAGATGGTTTAAGATTTGTGAATGGATGCACCTCTCAAGTATTTTTGATAATGGTGATAGTATAGCTGTTGGCCGGTAATTAAATAATTCTGTTGAGTTTCCACCTTTATGTAGTGCGATGATATATGAACCTTTCCTAATTTTAGGGATTTGTTCTGAGAGGGATTGATTTATTAGTATGGATACTGGATAGGATATTACTTCTGCAGCGATTTTTAGATATTCTGCAGGTAGACAGCCAGCAGAAAGTGTAGTAGGTTTAAGCCTTTTGAGATATTTAACTATGATGTTTATCAGGAGAGGTTGGAAAGAGAAGTTATCATGATCCAGTGTAGGTACTATATTAGTCTGGGTAGGGGAAAAACAATTATTGTTTGTGAGGTCTAGCACTGAATTCAGTGAAGTATCTGTTAAATTGTAATTGTTGTTTTAGTATTGGTGAGTGTTGGAGAGGGAGTACTAGTTTCTCCTGGATTTTTTGATTGGATACTGCTATAGTAATTTATTTTGTCCTAATATGCTTTATAGCTTTATTTCATAGCTCTAGATATGTTTGTTTGCTAGTTGTAATTCTGTCAGTCAGTCATTTCTCCCAGGCCTTAGCTCTGGTTCTTAACATAGATCTTGTTTGGTAAGCCAGGGGGCATAACTGGATTTTTATCCTTATTGTTCTGGTGGGGGGGGGGCAAGATGTTTAGGATATTGAGGAAGGCTAAGTTAAAGTATTCAAATGCAGTATCTAAAGGGAGATCTTTGAGTGGTGCCCAGTTGCATTTTTTAAACTAGTTACAAAGTCTTGGAGATAAATGTTTTCTTATCTCAGATTTGGTGGTAGGTGGTAAGTTTTTGTGGATTTATTTGGTGTCAGAGAATGTAAGTTAGAATATGGTCAGTGAGGCTATCTGGGACACAGACAGAGTGTAGGGATAAATTTGTCTTGTTTGTAAGGATCCAGTCTAGAACTGAATGTTAATTTGATGTTTTGCCCACTCTAGTACAAGTTTGGATTGTTTGTAAGGATCCAGTCTAGAACTGAATGTTAATTTGATGTTTTGCCCACTCTAGTACAAGTTTGGATTGTTTGTAAGAAACTGTGTAGGTTAATGTGGTCAGAGGGATTTTGAGAGTTGCAGGAGAGCCAGTCCACATTAAAGTCTCCCATTATAACTGTTTCCTGAGGGAAGAATGCTTCTGTCCAATTTAGGATGTGTTCTAGAGTAGTCAGAATATTCCCAGGTGGGATGTAGGTACCCACGATGTTCTGAAGTTTCTTTGAATTAATTGTTAGTTTAGTAAAGAGTATTTCAGTATTGTTAAAGTTTGGGATGGTTACATCTAGAGTTTCCAAATTGAGATTATTTTTGTATAGAAAGGCAATACTACCACCTCTTTTCTGTTGTCTAGCTAGCCTATGTATGTTGTATCCTGGGGGAAGTATTTAATTGCTAAAGATGTTTGGTTTTAGCCAGATTTCTGTTATAAGGGCTATATCTGGAGTATATAGAGCAAGGGTGGCATGCAATTCTTGAATTTTGTTCATGATGCTCCTGAGATTCACATTAAGCAGTAGTAAGTCCGTACATTTTCTGTGGAGAGTTAATAGTTGTTGGGACTGGGTTGGGGTGTGAAGATTTAGATGGTTTGGATTTGTTTGGGGGTCAGGGTTTGGGTAAATGTCCCCACTAAGTACGAGCTGTGATGCAATGTGAACTATACATTTTAAGTATTCTGATATAAACTTATTGTATTTCTTGTTGTGTAAGGTAAATGGTGCATGGTTTATGTTTGTGGGATTATAGATAGTTGGTGCTATTATTAAATTTGTATGTTTTAATGGCAGTCGGTCTCGGAAGGAGGTAGCGTACACAGATTGTGTGATATTAAGTTCTGTATAATAAGAGGTTATGTGAGCTATAATAGAAATAGCTGGATTGATGAGTATAAAGTTATATTGCTTACTACTAATGTTTCTGATCTGTCTAATTTAAAGTAACAATGTTATGCGTGGGTAAGAATAATTGTTAATTGTAACTGATGTTTGATATGTGGAGGATTTAAAAGTACTATTTTGTCTGGTTATGATATTACACTAAAATATGTAAAATAGCAGGTAGTTAAGTAAGTGGAGTGGTATATATGGGGCCAAGTATGATACAGTTTAATTGGATAAATGGAATGATATAAATTTGGATTTTTCTTAGTTGTGATAGGATTGTTTTAATTAGGGGAATAGCTATTTAGAAATAAGATTAGACATAGCAGGGGTGGGTGGGAGAGGGGGTAGGGTAGAGTAGCGGAGAGAGCCCAAGCAACGCAAGGGTGAAGAGAGTGGGTAGAGCCAGTATGCAACCAAAAAAAAAAACAATCAACAAAATGGTCTGGGTTGAAGGTAGGTAGGAAGTTAAAGGAACTAAAGTCCCTTGGTAATATTTATTTTTAAAGCAAGTACTCTGTGGATATCGTAATGGACTGCAATAATCACAAAATAGCTATTGTGTATTTTTTTTTCTTAGTGTATATATATATATATATATATATATATATATATATATATATATATATATATATATATATATACATACACACACACACACACACACACACACACACACACACACACACACACACACACACACACACACACTAGCTATAAGGAGAAAAACTACAGCTATAGATAATTAAGCTTACTTTTTTACCTAACAACTAAGGGGAGACAAATGTACATAGAACTTATTTATTTGATTTTGGGGGAGGGGGTAGATAAAACAGAAACTGCTTAATATCATCCCTGGTGGTGGTCTCTCGAAATACCTTAATAACAACCCTGTTAGTTAATCAGAATCCCAATCATGACCTACATTGATTTTTTGATGCTGTAAGTTTCTTTCTTCCAGGACTTTATAGTTCCTGGTCACTTGAGTGAGTTCACTGAGCACAGTTAAAAGAAATTACAGCTGCAATACTGGATATTTTCAGGGACAGTTGCTAGAGTTAGTGTACTGTAAAGACAAGGTATGAAATTAATATGTTTGCTGATAATTATACCAGTCAAGCGCTATTTCAACAAAAACCCTCACTTACTCTAAGCATCTCTTGTGGCAGCTATGACATAATACATTATATTTGTATAAACTCTAGCAGTATTTAAGTAAAAGGAGCAAAGGGAGATATGCATACAGATACAATTAGGAAACGTACTACTCTTTGCAGTTCTTATGGCAGCTATGGTACAATTAGATATACTTATGGAAACACTGTCAGCATTATGTAAAAGGAACAATCAATGAGAAAAACCTTCCAGACAAATACAGAATCAATTAAAAGCAACAACTCAGTCCCAGAGGATGCTAATGTCATTCTGGTTTGCTTAGAATAATCATGTAACCACTACTACAATCATTAAACAAGTACAATCTTGTTAAGTTTCTTAAAGGGGCCTGTACATTATAAATGTAAAATCTAGTCTTAGAGATAATTACTAAAACTGCTGAAAAGTCATTTTAGTATAACAGTGAGTTATAACATCAGTGTTTCAAAGAGGCCTGTTAATAAGCACGATTACAGTTGTTATAGAGTTAATTTACACAATTATGTATACTAAAGCTTTTGATTTCCAAAACAGGCATTTGTTTTATAAAATTATAGAATGCTGCATAACAATATTTACTAAGTATAAACATTTTGTATAACAAGTGCCAGCTAAACATTACACTTAATCGTTGCAATAAACTCTGTCTTATTTATATTTTTAATAAACCTCTTGTTATAAAAACATTTCTAGACAAATAACAGGTATTAGGATTCAACATCAGATTTGAAAACTAATGCCTGAACAAATGATATATTAATTACAAACAAGTAGAAAGCTTCTTTAAAATAAAGCCATATTAAAATGCATTTTGAGGAGGCAGAACAACTCACAAATTATAAAATTAATTTTGCAAATTAAAGAGGATGATAATTTCATCATATGCAAGTCTGGCTGTCAAGAATAAATGCTATTGGTGATAAAGTTAAAACTTCTACATATTATCTAAACTAATATTATCTCCAGAACTATGATTTTGAACCGATGAATGACAAATAAGGAAATTAAAGAAGTTATACAGAATTATGACAGGAAATAGTTTTCCTTAGTGGTGACTGCTCATTATAATAAATGTTATTAGGCTCATATAGTTCTATTTCTCATGTAACATCTGATGAGGTTGGCAACTATAACTTAATTACAGAGGAACACCAACAAAACTTGTCTTATCACTCAATATAAAAAAGAAATGATTTCTATAGTCATATCCACAAATGTGAAGGAACTAGCCAAGAATGTAACCTACTGAAAATAAATAAGGTATTCATTGCTCCTAAAGATCAAATATTTTTGCAAAATTGCATAAAGCAACCGTAAAAGCCTCACTGTTTAAGAAGTGTGCACGTTAACTATAAAACACATCACTGTATATGTCAGAAACAGTATAACACACACAAGCAAAATTACAAATACTTGGCCTGTGTAACAAATTCATTTCCTAGTAGTTTTCTCATCAAAATCAAGGATAACAGGTTAAACCTTTCGATATTTTTATTTAATGAGCATTAGATGAATGGATGCTTTCTTCATCAATGGTGACAAACAACAGTTGTAATTATACTCAAAGTCCCTGCCACTTTAGACCTTGATAATTATAGTTCAATAAACCTAACATGTGCATTACAAAGCAATAAAGAAGACAATATTGGAACTAATGAAAACACACTAGGGACCCAATATTCATCGACCTTTGTCACTGCAGGTTTATTAAATCGATACCGTGTCCTTTAAATCTGGTGTCTTTTTATGAAGTTAAGATGGCACTGGGTAAAGTCCTTGCTATACACACAGCCTGAATGAACTTGTCTGCACTTTTGGTAGAATTTCACTTAAAAGTATTACTGGTAAGCTTGGCATGTTAAATATAAGTGGATATGTTGCTAAAACAAGCTAAGTTTTAATAACAGGTGAACATGTTACTCATGTAGGCTACATTTAAATAAAACAATGCAATAAATAAAGGTGTGAAGTATTATATCAGGCCATGAGAACAATAAACAGTGTTCCATAGTGATCTGTCCTCAGTCATCAATTACTTTTTTTCTGAATGCAAGATAGGAAAGGATGTTTGATTAACTTTATGAATAAAGATGGCAAATTACACAATATTTATCTGCCTATAAAATAAAAATCAGACCATAATGGTACAGTAAAAGTTATAAAAATGACAGTAGTTCCACATCTGAAGTAAATAATTCAATATCATTAGTATGGCAATAATCTAAATAAAAAATGGCATACCCTACATTGCAATTATAGGCTATTACTGCAGTATATAAAACACTCAAGCAAAGTTGACTGTCATCCTGGATATAACTAAAGGTTTGTGATTACCCAAATAGATAAGAAACAGCAGAACATGCCAACGATACAAACTTAATATTATGCTCACATCTTCTATGAATGTAGGGGTTCAGTAGTATATATTGTAAGGATAAAAGTTCACATCATAGGTATTTGAAATTATAAGTGTAAAATTAACTGAATCTAAATAGGGAATTCCCTTTCTCTGATGTGGTGTTAGATTGGAGTACAGCAGGTGTTGTAGGCTCAGCCTTTAGAAAGCTTTCATGCAAAAAAAAAATATTTTTTTTGGAGTAAGTCCATTTTGTACTTCTAATTTAGAATAAATGCAATCAGTGTCTTTCATTTAGACTTTATATAACAGAACTACATATAACACTGGTACAAGAAGTGTTCCATAAAATACATACCTGGCGCAGCAACACCACCTTAATCCTGAACTTCAGAAAATATAGTATAGTCAAATATGCAAATCAGAATATTAATTCTGACTAAAATGTAGGTAGACAACAGCTAAGGATATGCTGCTAGATTGAAGACTTAAGAATAATTGTGTTTGATAAAACAATGTTGATCAAAATGTTACCATACTGACTTGAAAAGGTTAAGGAGCTGCCAATATGATGTTCAAAGCCATTTATAGTTGAAAGAGGAATGTTACGTTTCTCCTAAGTGTCTCATTAATTTGCCCTACAACTGAACATACCACCACCTTCTGCAGCTTCTAAAAATCAGTGTGCAAATAGTAGGTCATTTAACCACTTTAGAAATGAATATTAACAATAGCAAAAAAGGACTGAACGTTTGATTTATGGCATACATCTCAACCTACAGACATTAAAAATAAGAGCAAAGACCTGTGCAAATTAGGAACATTTGGGTAAAAATGTGGATATTTAATCTGCAAAACATTTTAATACCAAATAGTGCATTATTCCTTGTGTATATTTCACGTGTTATTCTATTATACTTGGTTCTCTATCACTATAGAGAAATTTCAGATAAAAAGATATCTGAAAAAAAAATCACATATGATTAGGGGTATTCAGAAAATAGTGTGACGGGGCAAAGTCAGCATGAAAATAGGGATATGCTTCAAAAATAGGGATATCCAAAATCAGGCTGAAAAAATAAAATCTTTCCTACAAAATATGCACATTTGAAATGTCTGCTTCATGGTGAAGGGAAGCAGACAAGCACACTTCTATTCTTGCCTCTAGCAGAGGCAGCATTTAAGTACAACAAAAGTAGGGGTCAATAAGTATGTTTAAGTAATCAAAGCAGTGCATGACACTGTAGCCAGAGACTAGCACATGGACAAATACATGCACGTGCCTCACATCAGTAGTGTGCTCACCTGCCTCACCAGTGAGCATGTCAGGTTTATGGGGGTGGCAGTAGGGCCTTAACTAGAAAAAAAAATACTTCCCCTTACATGGGTAAAATTGGGAGGATGAAAAAACCTCCATTCATGGCTATCTGTGTGACAGACCCTTCTATCAACATCCGACACACTGGTCAATGAATGGGCCCAACAACAAGTGGGGTACTGAAGATCAACTAGCAAGATATGAAAAGAAAAGAAAGAAGCAGGGGTCAGGCACATTGACTTAGCTGTGGAATGCATGGTATACAGCCTTTAAGGAAAATAGTTCACTATTCTGTTTCAAAACCAAATTTGGTGCACACGCACACACACACACGTGTGTGTGTGTGTGTGTGTGTGTGTGTGTGTGTGTGTGTGTGTGTGTGTGTGTGTGTGTGTGTGTGTGTGTGTGTGTGTGTGTGTGTGTGTGTGTGTGTGTGTGTGTGTGTGTGTGTGTGTATCTGTACATGAGTCTACGACAGATGATGATCAGCTTTTCAGAAACTTGAAAAAAATATCAAAGAGACCATATGATTGAGTTCCTGAAAACTCAAACATCCAAAAAAAAAAAAAAAAAGACACACACACACACAAATCTACCTTTTTTAACATTTTTGCAGGGACGGAAAGCCTCCCTACACCCCCACATCCTCTGCAAATTATATATACCACTGCAGACATCACACTACCGTGAGGAACTACAGTGAGGAAAAGGGTAAATTTCCCGATCCTCGCTGTACTGCGATCTCCATTCAAAAGCTTTGAGTATTAAAAAAATCATATGGTGTCAACCATATAGAGTTTGAGTTTCTAAAAACTCAATCAACTACTATCTATATCTAGCTATATATATATATATAGATATATATATATATATATATATAGATATATAGATATATATCTAAGCATATGTCCACTATTACATGCTTGAGACTCCGAACATCAAGTCAACCAATAACAGAAGCCTTACGCCAACAGTTAGAATGTTGGATCATAGGATTCTTTCCCCACAGAAAACACCAAATACCAAAACTCCCTCCTGCACCAGGCCTCGGAATCTTAAGCATTCTATTCTAATATATATATATATATATATATATATATATATATATATATTAATATATGTGCTTACTAAGAAATTTACAGACATAAAAATGGCAGTCAAGCTTTTGTAAATGCTTTACATGATATACTTTAAAACTTAATGTTTTGAATATTTAGGCCAGCTCACTGGCCTAAGGACAATTGTGTACCAGTTCCGCCTAAGACTGATGTTCAGGAATCTGGAACACTGGCAGATCAGCTGGGAGGAATTGGAGGATGCACCTGACAGGCAGCTCTCATATTCTTTATGGAGAAAAAGGAATTAGTCATTGCCTGTGTGACCTCTTGTGGAGACTGGTACTTCAAAGTCCAGTTTGAAGGTGAATGGTCAGTGACACGGCATTCCACACATTGATATTATTGTACATCACTGCCAGGTTAGGCATTCTGACTGGCCATCGGCAGCATGATGGCTTCTTGTGGCCATCTATCTCACCCATTACAGTTCGCACTTCCAGTACCCTCAAACCATAGGCATGGTACTGCTATGCCATCTGAGCAATTGTGAAACCTGCCTGGTGAAATGATTTGTTTGAGATTGTCAGGAAAAGAGTTATGAGTATCCATTGGATGAGGGGGACTCACACAGATGATAGCTGGAGGTCATCAGGAGATGAGTAGGGAATGAATGTGTAAAAAAAGAAAGCCAACATGTGAACATATAAGCTGTAATGTTTGCAAGGAGTCTAAAGGTGCTGAAAATAAAATAAGGTATATGCACACTTCTAATTTATAGTTGCAGCAATACCAAGGAAAAAAAAAAAGAGTTCATGCAAAAAACATTTAAGGTGAGACCCTATATATAAATAAGTCATTATCAAAGCTGACTCAGTTCAGCACAGGGAAGGAGGCATTTGAACTACTTTGTGTGTGTGTGTGTGTGTGTGTGTGTGTGTGTGTGTGTGTGTGTGTGTGTGTGTGTGTGTGTGTGTGTGTATGTGTTTCTCTCTCTTTCACTGTTACAGTGAGCACTTAACATAACTGTGTGATCTTATCTGGAGGGATTTTTTTCAATAATATAAACAAATGAGCAGATTAACAAACATTATTTAAACAATCCAAAATTAAGGGCGTATAAGACCTGAAATGCTGTAAGATAGCTATCCCAAACCTTGTTCAGCTCCTCAGCTGGATCACTATACTGCAATATTTTCTGAGAGTGGGGACAGATGTCCATGTGATAGTGTTGCATATGGCTTGTGCTAAAACTATTTCTTTTGTATGAAAATTGTTTTTGGCTTTCTTCTCCACATACTATCAGCCTTTTCTGCAGGCATCCTAATGACCTATTCTCCTCTAGGGTCAAGAGCCCACCAGCCCACTTACTCTCCAAATAGGTAAGAATTAAGCTCAAAGAGTGGCTTTGTCAGGCAATGTAAAAGGTGGGATTTTTAGTTATGTTTCAAATTCCTTCCCTTTGCTATATTCGGAGTTTCTGAATGCTTACTCTCAGGGAACTCATTCTTTTTTCACACATGGGGATCCCCATTATGAAGTACAGATATCCACTCCTGCAAGAGAAACAGCTGCAGCCTCTCCATCTGAGCTGTGTAAGTTAATGTCTGATGCACCCACCCCTCCCTTCCCATGTGCTACCTCATCCAGCTCTGAAGCTGCCATTTGAATATGGCTCATGTGGTGCAAAGGTCAGGGCTGTGTTGCTTTATAAGACTGGACATGGCCAAGGACGAGAACTGAAAGTCAAACACAGGCACAGGAACACTTATCGGCAGAGTAAAGCAGTCCACATACACAATTCCAATAGAGTTCCAACGGAAATAATAAAAGGCAGTTTTTTGCCTATGGTGAAGTGAAAACTGCCTTTTATTATTTCCGTTGGAACTCTATTGGAATTGTGTATGTGGACTGCTTTACTCTGCTGACAAGTGTTCCTGTGCCTGTGTTTGACTTTCATTTTATTTGATATTTTACACAGGAACTTATACTTTCGGGCGGCAGCGTTTGACATTTTAAGGATGAGAATTGTTTTAAAATAAATGGCATAACTGACAAAAGCTGTGATAGTGGCTGCCAATCTTTTATTTATTGCAATAAAAGCACATGTTGTACCTGCCATAACAAAAGGTAGAAGAGTAAGCAAGCCCCTAGGAGCAGTGTTGTCAGTTGCGCAGTTGGAATATCTGCATTTTATGAAGATGATCTGAATCTGATCAATCATCCTCATGTCTTTACCTCTCTTTAAGCAAAGTCTCAGCTGTCTGGGCACATCACTGTTTTGTACAGTGGGTATAAAACTATTAATGGAGTAGACTTATTTACAGACCATTCCCATAAAAACTGAGTACTCCAAGAAATTTTAAATATGCTTTTTTAATGGAGGCAGAGAGTTTTTAAAACATAAAATAAATTTAAAGTCTGGAAAATGTGAAGGACTTTCACGGAAGATGCTTTCGCAATGCAGAATACAGGGGGAACTGCAGGAATGCATGTAGTGACTGTAGAGTGGTGTACTTAAGCAAAATAATACGAATGACTTGTGTTACAAAGTTGAATAATTTAATACAGCATTTGTGGAATAGGCAGGATCAAAGGGTCATAAGAAATGCAAGGCAACTGAATCACAAAACTACTTACTCCTTGCCAATAATCTCCCGCATATTGTGCCTCCCCTTCTCAACCAGGGTCAGTCCTAGTATACATTTGTAGATACCCCTCCAATCAATCATCCAGGTTTACTAAGAAAAAAACTATGGTTTCAGTTTGTTCTCCTTGCAGAGGAAGTTTGCTCCAGAGGTGAGGTAAAAGTCGGGTACTAAATTTGTCTCTCCAGCATATATTTTATGTGCCACCACAGAGATTTAACAGCATAGTCCCACTATTAGTGGATCTATCTGACGTACTAATATATCTATATGTCTATCTATCTATCTATATATATGTGTGATCAAGGAGGATGGGGCCCCCTAATGGCGGGGTCTATATTAGAACACCGAACATTCAAAATGTCGAGTGTTCTAATATCGTACCCTAGGAATCAAAAAAAAAAAACATTGAACATTCGGAACAGCAAATTTTTTCCTTGGGAAAAAATTTGCTGTTCCAAAACACATACACACAACACAAGCACACCAAACAAACAGCAATCCACACACATACACCTAAACTCTAACACCTAACCCTACACTAAACTAAAAAATCACCACTAACTATCCCCTTACCTTAACCCAAACCCTAACCCTAAGGTCCGTCACTATCACACAGTCACCTCACCCATGCCCTAACCCTAACTCACCTAATCCGCCCTAACCCACACATCCACACAATCACACACTTACCTGACCCGCGCCCTAACCCTAACTCACCTAACCCATCCTAACACACACGTCCACACAATCGCACACTTACCTGAACCCGACCCGTAACTTTTCACCAGAGCGCTGAAAATACCGAAGCAACAGAAATGGACAACCAAATTCTTTCCCTAGGAAAGATTTTGGTTTCCTGTTACTTCGATATTTTCAGCTGAAAATGGGTCGATATTACAGCACTCGACATTTCAAATGTTCAGTGTTCTAATATAGACCCTAATGGTGCTGAACACAAAGCATAGCTCACATTGCAACAGCCTATGGGACCCCTAATGGTGTTGAACACAAGCCATAGCTCACATCGTAACAGCCTATAAGAAACTACATAATCAGAAATTGGTTCAAGCCATTCCTGGTAGCTCAGACACTTTAGGCCAATAATTATCTTAGGAATTTCTAGGGCATTTCCAGTTGCTTAATATGTCTAAAAAGGTATATGGGGGGGTGGGCATTGTACTCAATAATTGGTCTAAATAAGGCTGCATAAAGAAGGTATAATAACTTGTTTTGACATGGGTGATATGTCTTCAGAAATGAGTTGTGCTAGATAGAAACATTTTCTTAGTACTGCCACTGCCACATGATGGTTGAAGGACAGGGAATAATTAACTCAAGTTCCAGATCTCGACTACATTGTCATTTTGAAGTGGTGTACAGTATGTTGAGAGAGAAAGCTGTTTATTAAAAATGTCAATACTACACTTTTCCCACATTTAATTTTATCGCCTTTTTCTACACCACTTGTTTATATGGTTTAGTTTCAGAATCAAAGGAAAGTTTGACAATAATACCCAATCCACAGTCATCTGCAAACTTAGTTCAAGAATGATCCTGACTCTCAATATACAGACCAGGAAGTACATGATGACAATGGGGTCCCAGTACTGAACCCTGAGACACATCACTAGTTACCTTCATATTTTCTGAGTTGATACCTGCCAGCTTAACTGTGTGGATTCTATCTTTGAGCCTGTTGGCTATTTACCTTATTATGTGTGGATGCACTTTGGAGGCAGCTTATTAACGATGGCTGTATGCAGTATAGTTTTGAACTCTTTAACCATATCTAATAAGCTGTGTGATCAGAATGACTACTGTCCATGGGTTGTGTGACAATTCTAAAGAAATTAACTAAACTGAGTAGGCAGAATTGCCATTTGATAAGACTAAACTGATGTGTGTCCACCTGATAAGTTTTTTGATATCATGGTTGATGAGGTCAGATATCAGTTTTTTCATGGCTTTGTGAAACAGACTAATAATGTTAATGGGGCTATAGTTTGGTAGGGCTGCCCCTGTGTAGGGGTAGCATCACTGCAGTTTACCATATTCTGGGGACAAATCCTGCAATAAAGCACAGGTTAAACAATTTAAGAAAGGGATCCTCAAAGGCATGTTCTGCACTATTTATTAGATATCCACATAAATTATTCCTTGTGTAAGCAATATTTTTCATTTTAGAGAACACTTTCAGTACATGTTCCTTTGTGATACTAGGAGGTGTAAGAAATTTGGAAATTTGTGGAATTAAGACATTTGTTTCAGGGGCAAAGTTTGCATTACATTTGTTAGTACATTTGATGCGTCTACTGGGCCTGAGTGCATGGAGCCATTTTGGATAAGTTCAGAACATTGCTAAGTGCTATTTCTTAGTTTCCTTATATAACTAAAGGACTTATAATTCTCCTTGGCTTAAAAATAAGTTCACGATTTACCTTAGTAGCCATGATAATACCTTTTAGTTCCTTACTGATATTCTTTTCACAATCTTTAATATGATACATTCTAAATATTTTTTATGATTTAAGAAGCTTTTTCTCTTCTAACAGAGATTATTTAAGTTGGTGGACCACTAGGATACTTTGCCTTCAAACTTCCCATTATATTTGGCTGTAGTAATAATAATCAGATCAAAACACTCCCTTGTAAAAACAGCAGATGCGCCAGTGTTGTGTCTGGCAACATTACAACTGAATTTGGGTAGTTCAAAATAATGACTTTGCCAACTTCAGATCTTGATTTCAGAATTATTGACTATGGGGGTTTTAAAGGTTTTGAAAGAGAAGGCTAAACTTTATGGTCAGACTTAACAAGGATGGAGAAACTAGAGGTACAGTATATGTAGTGGCTCTGTTTGTTAGGACCAGATCAAGAATATTACGCCCTATATTTGGTTTATTAACTATCTGTTCCAGGGAATTTTTATTTATTAAATCTAAGAATCAATGGACATATCCATCTTTGGAGGTACAGGTGCTGCTCCAGTTTACTGAATGCTGTTTGAAATCTCCCACAATAAAGGAGTTTTTGGTAACAGGTAGTTCTTAGACACTGATGCAATATCAATCCATACTGCTGTGACAAGTATTCTGAAAGGGAGTACTGGAATGGCAATGCAGTTGTATTCTGATGAAAGATGATAAATCAGGATTGTCTTTGCCATCTGGGAGCTGTTACATCCAGCTTTGCTAATGTCTTCTTAGGCTATGAGAAGTACTTTCTGAATTAATGGAGAAAGAGAAAAAGTATAAGTCAGGTCCAAGGCAATGATAAGGCATCTACCTTCCACATCTGAAGAGGGTTTCAGCCTTGTATTCTGTAGAAAGCAGATACACTTGTAGGGTTCTCCACCACATGTCAGAATCAGATATCTACTCAAAGTGTCTCCCAGAACATTCTGCTCTCTTGCAAAGTTGACTAGTTTTAGGGTGATTCTGAGATCCTGTGTTAATTTACATATCTTCACTGCCATCTAATACAAGTGCTAGATAAGTGTTCTCCCTTGTCTGCTGATGTAACACATGACTATGGCCTTGTCTGTATTCACCTGCATGGTGCCAAGGGGCAGATTTGTTTGAGATGCCTTCAGTGCCAGAGCTAATATGCTCATGCTTTTAATATGTTTAATGATAGAATATTCCTTGATTGAGTGCCTCAAATCTTCAAGGAATGCAGGTGAACTCTCCGTGCATAATTAAACATCTGTTGTTTAAACTGAATTGGAACTGGCAAGAATCATGTCATTTAGGAAGACACAAAATTTGTTGCTGCATAGCCTGTGGTTTTGTATAAAGACACATTTTTTAACAGTCAGAGTATCTTCCTCATGTCCAAACCTGCACTGGGCATTACCAGGACATGGGGAAATGAAATGTACCAGTCATGCACTTAGATGTTAACGTCTTGGCATCATAGTTTTAAGGTCCAGTGGCTTTAGTCCTGTCCTCCATTCATTGTCTACGTAGAGTTCACTTGTTTCCCTATATTTATGTTTCTTCGTTCTGTGTACTCCAGTTCTCTGTCGCTTCCCAAAACAAGCTGGATAACCATCAAAATTGTTAATATATATTACATCTACTCTTTTTCAGTCAAAACCTAAGGCTATATGGATAACAATGTATAAATGCAGATAATATTTTTACAGTATTTTTAAACACTTTCTTAAAATCGTTACATTGTAGACAACAACATAAGTAGGCATAGAATAACAGAAAATAAACCACAGCAAACAATTTTCATTCTTATGCATTACCCATATAATATGTTTTCTTTTAACAATTATCATTCTCTCCAACATTACATATCATTTTCATGATTCTGTCTACAGTATTATTTAAATTGTTTCCACTGACATCTTACTGCAATATTTACATTACGAATGGCAACAGAATTTAATGAAACGATTTATCTGTTTTACATCAGTGTCCATGGAACTTCTGTTTGTTAATTCTCCAGTTATCTGCATAGTCCAGTTCAGGGTGACTGTGGAGCTGTAGAGAATCCCAGCACTGACTTGGTACAAGGTAGAAAAGCTAATTATGGATGGGAAACATACACCTACAGGCACTTTGGGGAATCAGCCATTCACTTGTACATATTTTTGTAATGTGGTAAGAAACAAAGCACCCAGCAAATTCCTTCAACACACACAGGGAGGTCGTGCGAACGCCATACTAGGGGTATACCTGTTACAAACCAACCTAGAGAACCAACACTACGAATCATCACTACCGCTGTTACTACAGTGTTCCCCACATAGTTTCTAGTTACCTGCATATTCATGACAATGTGTAATTTCTATTAATGCACAATACGCTAAAATGACAGGAAAAGTCAGTATTGACTGTCAAGTGGGAAAAATGCAACAGAATGCAAAATCAAACTGCATCTGAGAATTCTCATTAACCCAAATATCGCTTCTACTCTGTCTGTACTTCCCTAGCATACATAATGTTGATCTACCATGAAACAATGAAAAGAATCTCTGCATCCTTTTTTTTATTTTTTACTTTTTTCTCTGTATCTTAGTCTGTGCTAGATTTCATCTCAACTGTAGTGCATATGACTGTAAGAAACAATACACTGCAGTCTTTTTCAGGACTATAGCTGCATTTCACATATTTTTTTCCTTAGCCAGTGGTTTCACTGTCTAAACTGTATACCTCATGCTGGCTTCCACATCTGACCTGGTCCTCCAAGGTGTATTCAGTTTCTCACTATTGTTCTAGCTGCCAACTCACCATATCAAGAACGCATCAAGCATCGCTGATTAATCGAGTCTTGAGTGGTTACATTATGAACACAGGAAGGGTTAACAGTTGCTAAGTGCACAATCTAAATAAGAAAAAGCCAATGCAAGTAAGTCTGTGCAAACTGTCTTAGCAAAATTACATGGTAACTATTAACCTTTCGGCTACTGTGTAGGTTACGGCAAGATGATAGTAATTTGTCATTCTTAACTTCCTATTCACATCCCAGTTTATTACAGCTCCTGTCCTTCAATGTTCTTTTCTCACCCTCTTATTTAGCATCTGTTCGGCGGCGTTCACAGCATAATCGCTGAAGTGAAAAAAGATAATGTGAATCTATCCAACTTTCTGACATTACAACAGTATTTGTACAGTAAGGTTTTGGTTTCAGTTTTATGAAGAAGTAAATATTATTTTTCTGAAAATAATTTTCTGCCAGATCATAATTACCACTTGTGGTGCTAATAAACTTCACTCAGAACCATTTTGAGATCAACGCAAACCAGCCATAAAGGTTTAGACAGCAGATAGGGGTATGCAGCCTACATTAAAGCTCAAGATATCAAAAGTAAAAATGTGATCCAAGGCTTATCTTCCCATAAGAATTAACAATACTCACTTTTACTGTAATACTACACACCCGCACGCACGCACACACACACACACAGACACACACACACACGTTCAGTGACTCTTCCTTCTGCTAGTGGATGGATTTCTCACAAGGGTTAACATCTCTGAACAACACAGCAGTCAGAAAAGGCTGCCTTTTTCACTGCTGTTACCTAATGGCACTAAACATGACCCCTGCTCTCACCAAACGTCTGAAATACAATGAAAAATCAAGACATGCTTCCCCTGTTCTCTACCTGATCCCTATACAAATAATCAAGGTAACTTAAGGCTGACTGTAACATATAAAACAGGCATATGGTCAGAGGTGGTTGCTGCCATTTTACAGACTAGAGAGAAAATGTATATTGTAAAAATAAATAAAAAGGTAACAATGTTTATTGATTATTCTATTACAGACAATAGTTTTCTACATCAGTCTTTTCCAGGCAGTGAGTGCATGTCAAATGTAGCTTATTTTTACTGATATACCTTGTCTTAGGATCAAATTTCAGAGATCCAGGCATAGTGCAACAGCTTTATAAATAGCATAACAATCAAAAACACCTGCTTTAGACTTAAGCAGCAATACAATGAATGTCAAATGGCCAGCTCCTTTCATAACTGCACTTTCTTGTGACCAATTACCTGACATTTTCTATAAAGATGGAATCAATTATTTTTCATTGCTACTCCTTAGGGAAAGAAGGACAGCTCCATTTTTGTAAAGGGAGAAAGCCATGATTATGACACAGGCCATCTAGGTTTAACTAGTGACTTGGATGCCTTCTGAGCTGGAAAGGGGGAAGAACAGAACAAAGAGGCTTATTTCTACATGCATCTCTTCAGAGGAAGTGAAGGGGCATGTTTTCATAAGAATGATCTCTACAGTGGAATCCCTGGTTAAGATCAGCAGTCACATGAAGGCGCAGGTTCACAAGGGAGCCATATCTCTCAACTGTACAGATTTTCACAGAATATCCAGATTTTTACCTCAAATATTTGGTCTGTTCCTCATAAAATCTGTGGTTTTCTGGCAAATCACAGAGAACTGAAGTCATTTACTAATTACCACATAATGACATATGTTTGAGTTTCAGACTTCATACCCTTCAGAAAATGCATGCTAACACAAATCCTTTTATTCTAGCAGCTTTTGAAGTTTATAAGCGCAATATTTAAAATCTGTCCTTATTTTTGGGCCTTTGTCCCCCCATCATTTTAGGCTTTGTGCAGATTTCTAGCATTAAGACGTCGAGAGGCATGAAGGAAGGGCAGAGCTAACTGATCATGTCTTATGAAGATATGGCATGCATTGCATAGGCCAACTACACATCAACCCCTTGAATGTAAATGAGAATGCACTCTTGACAGGTCAAAGCAGAAAAAAAAACGTAACCACCAATTATATACTATTATACAATTCCACCCTATTAATATTCTAAAATGGGCACGCTGATTGGCCAGCCCAACCAGCATGCCCATTGTAAATTCCACAATATACCAATGGAAAAAGGTCCGGTCGTCCGGACTTTTTTCCATTGGTATAAACTGCCCCAAAACTTTTTATTTATTTTTTTTTTTTACAATAAAAAAAAAAAAGAGAGAGAGAGAGAAAACGGAGCAACGTAGACTTTCTTTTCTCTGTTACTTCTTTTTTTAATGCCTTGATGTACTGCGTATGCGTGGGAATGCAAGTCCCATATGCATGCGCAGTACATCAAAATGCAGACTCAGTATACCACAACCGGCGGAAAAACAATCCGCAGTTGTACAAAGACATTATTTAAGAAAAGTAAGTATTTTTTTCTTAAATAATGTCATTGTATAATAGCAATAACCGACTCCGTGGTTGTGGTATATTGAAGATTTACCCACAGTTGCCTTTGTTTAATCACTTGGGATTCACCTTCATGATTAAACCAAACCAACCATGGGTAAATCTTCAATATACCACATCACATCATCGGTTATTGCTTAATTAACTATACACTGTTGGAAACTCAAACAATCTGGAAATATATCGCTGATTGATAAGTATACTTCTTGGCATTTTAACCTTTCAGAGTTCTGCATTGTCTTAATTTTGCCTGAATGAATTATTGTTTTCCTGTCTGAATTATTTTATATATTTTCTGGCATTCATTTATCTTTCTCATCTGTCCTGAAACTGTTCCCCCCTATTTCTGAGGTGGAGCTTACAAAACTGGTCTAACAGCCTTTGTGTTATCTGACTGCTTCAAGGCTTGCTGATTTAAAAATAGTTTCTGTTTGTAAATTCTTGCATACACTGTTGGAAACTCCTGGTGTTCTGGGCTGGTGTGATTCTCAAACAATCTGGAAATATATCGCTGATTGATAAGTATATTTCTTGGCATTTTAACCTTTCAGAGTCCTGCATTGTCTTAATTTTGCCTGAATGAATTATTGTTTGCCTGACTAAATTATTTTATATATTTTCTGGCATTGTTTTGTTTCTCATCTTCCCTGAAACAGTTTTTCCCCTCCCTGCCACCCTACCCTCCCACCCTATTCTTATACAGTTGTTATAGTTGGTGGTTTTGCAGTTGCCAGCCCCTACTGTAAAGTTGATCTGGGACAACCCTCCCTGTCTGGTGTTCACTCTACTTAATACAGAGAGAACATTTGAGAAGACCAACCCACTTAGGTTCTTAACCTTGAATTTTTCCTCTGCTCCTTTTTCCTCTCTCCTTGCACTTTACCAAAAAAAATACTAAAAAAAAAAAAATTGCACTTTATTTTGCTTTTGTCTCTTCTTAAAAGTACTCAATTGTATTTTTTCTGCTGAATTTAATACAGCTTGGTAATAGCCTGATTAAATTGTAACTGTTATTCTAAGCCTTTCGGTTTAAGCACTTGGGCTTCAGACCAGTTGTTTTACATTAAGAAGGTTTGTGGTCTGCACTGTTGTGGCAGGACAGGTAGCGTACATCCTTCTAAGTTGGGAGTTGCTAACTGAAGGCTTAGTGTCTGTTATTCTAAAAGTGTATTAGGGAGAATTTGAGTGCTCAGCTGTTCCAGTGAAGCACAATAGTGTTAGGATACTCCTCTTTTACACTAAGGATGTGGGTGATGTTAAAGATGTAATTAGTTCACACTGGGAGGTGCTGATGGTGAACTCTAGTATTAGGGAGGTAGGGGACACACCATGTTTTGTATATAAAAACAGATCCAACTTGAAGAAGTTGTTGTGTTATCCTAAGAATGAGAGGAAGGAGAATGATCATAGCATGTTTGGCACATTTCCCTGCAACCAATGTAATTTTTGCTATCTAATAGATTCTGGGGGTAGTTCTCTATACCCTTTGAATGGTATTAGTTATGATTTTCATGTCTCTGCCAACTGTCTGTCCGAACATGTAGTTTATCTTGCTACATGCGTAGCATGTGATGGATACTATGTTGGCAAGACAGACAGGAAACTTAGAGACATGATACTTAAACACATGTATCAGAATAAGATTAAGTCCAAAGTTAATGTGCTCTCTAAACATGTGCTAGAAAGAGGTGATATGCACATGTTTACTTTTAGAGTCAATGAAGTGTTATCTACTAGCTCCAGAGGTGGTAACATTAGGAATCAAACTGAAACACAAAAGGCTAAATGGATAATTAGGTTCAGAGCAGATTCATATCCGGGTCTTAATGACAAGGTACCCCTGAAAATTTTCTTAAAGTCTAGAGGTCTCAGGTAGTATTAGTTATGTATACAGCTGTTTAATACTTTTAATAGCTTTGAATACCTTTTGGTGAATACTTTTTATAAATATATATTTTTTTTATAGAAAATATGTATATGTTTTCATATATTTTGTAGAATTTTATATAGAGAATATGCATTTTCTATGAATTATATATATATATATTTTACATGTTTTAAGTGAGTAGACCATATGAATTGATATTAATGTAGGTTTAGATAAGTGTATTTGTATATAAATAGGGAGTTGTCACTTTAAAAATGTTTTTAAGTTCCATCTTTGGCACCTTTTTTGTTTATAAAAAGCATTTACATGGAATGGTTCATGGTCTGATGAAGCCCTACTGGGTGAAAGCACTTGCCAAATTTGTCCTATTGGTATAATAAAAGACTGATGTCAGATTGAGTCACCATTCTTGGATGTGATTGGACTGTAGCAGCTGTGTTTCGCTCCGATACCTGTGTTTCTTATTGATTTTTATTTCTGGATTGTGTGGGATGTACGGAGCGTTCACACCTTGTGAGTTTCTACTTGGTGGTTTTGTATTAGTTCTGGTTTAAGCACTTGTGCTTCGGGACAGTTATTTTACATTAAAAAAGTGTAGTCTGCACTCTTGTGGGAGGAGAGGGTAGATTCTGCACTTCTGAGCTGGGAGTTTCTGGTTAAAAGGTTATTGCGCCTGCTTATTTGAATGGTTTCTTTATGAAATTGGTATGCCTTGTTTGCTGCAGCATAGACTAAATTCAGACCTGCTGAATCTAGCTTTGTTTGTATAACTTGAGCACTAATCTAGACCATTTTTTTTTTGGAGAAGGTTCCCCTGCACCCTAGTGGCAGGAGTGTGCAGTTAGAACTTGTCTGATCAAAGACTGCTGGAACGGGGTTCAGTTTTTAGTTTTTTATTGGTTAATTTGTTTAAATCAGTTTTCTCAGTTGCTACTGTTATATTAAAAAAAATACACTTTATGCAACGCTGCTTAGTTAGGGTTAAACTAGTCCCGGCGCCTTAAAGTCTGCTCTTCAAAATTTCCTTTAGAACTAGCCATTTTTTTAGTTTTAGCACTCAAATCTGTTTCTTTGAGCTCAGCATTTGTTCAGAACTCGTTGAAAGCACTAAATAAGCTATTGATTGCTACAGCACTCAACTTTCTGCACTTGTCTAGAGGAAAACAGTTTTTAGTACTTAATAAATAAGCACCTATCCAGACATGTCTAAGGGTCAGGTCCTGGTGTTTTCCCCTGTCTATCTGATGAATCTGGGCATCTTGGAGCAATACAGCAATTGCCTCATGTACACAGACAACCCTCTTCTCCTACCACCCAACACTACAACCTTTGAGAGATGCACCTATATAGCCAAACTGGAAGCAAAGCTCTCTTCACCCAAGACTGGTCTAGACAGTCAAGAGGAGAAGGTAAACACTTGCACCACATCACAATCATCACATAGTCCCTCAAAACCTAGACCACCAAAACACTCACGTAGTAACACAAAACACATACCTACATTCATGGAGGCTCTCAATAAAAATCTGCTCAAGCAACAGAGACCTCCAAAGCAGAAACACATGCAACCTCCATGCCCCAACACAACCCAAATGACACATAGCCCACAAACTCATTGTGCCACTCAACCACAGCCAATAAGGCATAACAACGAACCCAACACTCTAGTCATTGGTGACTCTATAGACAGGCACACTGATGTTCCACTCACCAGGCTAAACAAGGAGAAAGTTACAGTCAGCGGCCTGTCGGGTGCCAGGATCCTCCACATAAAGCACGCACTCAGGTCACTCCACAACAAGTATAAATATGACTATGCCATTGTCCATATTGGTGTGAATGACCTGAGGCATACCTCCCTGGACTACATGAAAAGAAACAGGGAGGAGCTCTCCGATCTTGTACGCCATGCAGGTATGACCCTAGTCCTGAGTATCATCCTGCCATCACCCAGAATGATACCACAGTACAAGTACAAAATGATTGACTTCAACAATTGGTTAAGCTTCTGGTGTCATTCTAAGGGGATCCAGTATCTGTCTGCCTGGGATGACATGATCGACAGACCACGATGCTTTGCCAGAGATGGCCTGCACCTGTCGCCATTGGGATTCTGGATACTGGCTAAGGCTCTTGCTAACCCTATAGTGCCTTTTTTTAGACAAGGTTCAAATGACAAATTCACCACCATAACAGGTACAAGCAAGCAAAATCTGAGGGTAATGCTACTCAATGCTAGAGGTTTAAACCTCAAAATGCACTCACTCGAGGCACTCCTTAAAATGGAGAACATCGACATCTGTGCAGTGACAGAGACCTGGTTTACGGCTCCAGACAGCATCCCTGCATTACCAGGCTATAATTCATACCACACCTTTTGGCCACCTAACCTGGACCAAAACACTAAAGGTGGAGGTGTGTCCATATTCGTTAAGGATATCCAAACCTCCAGGCTTGTTGCTCAGCATAGTGCATCTGAGATTATCTAAGTACAACTAACTCTGGGCAAGACCGCAATCCAAATTGTAACTTGCTACAGATCCCCCACCACGGCCTAGGATTCCCACTCCTCATTTCTTGATACACTGGAAAATATTACGGTACAGCCCAACACCCTAATAATGGGCAATTTCAACTACCCCACCATTAACTGGGAAAACTACTCATGTACCAACTCTTTTGCTCAATGTTTTCTGGAATTCATAAATTCCAATGCCTTGGATCAACTTATCCACACCCTCACCAGGGGGAGCAATATCCTAGACCTGGTCATTACCAACATGGGTGACCGGTGCTCCACACCAGAGGTCAATTCCTCATTGGTCAGATCTGACCACAAGCTAATCAGCCTAGCCATCCACATCCCGCTCCCACCCCCATTAGGGAAACCACCGTAAAAAAAATTCTCCAAAGCCAACTTCACACTTCTTAAGACAGAAGTGGCAAACTTCACGACACACATACAGATGGACAGTAGAGGCACGACTGCTAAATTCTACATAAATGCACTTTATAAGCCCTTACATCAGTGCATGGATCGTGCTATCCCTAACAGAACCAATATGCTATCCTCCAAAAAAGGAAGCCAATCTGGTGGTCCCCTGCCATAAACAAACTCTACAACAAAAGAAAGAAACTGTTGCAAAAAAAGAGCAAAATCCCATGACTGGAAGACCTCCCTGGTCAGCCTCAGTATGAAACTGAGATCCCTCATAAAATCCTCCAAAGCTAGTTAGTAAAACAAAATCGACCCTAATTCTAAAGACAACCACAAAGCATTCTATAGCTATGTCAAAAATCTCAATGGCAACACTCAGATCTGCTATGAGTTACAGCACAATGGCACTAACTATACAGAATCAACTAATATTGCCAACATCCTGGCAGATTGGTTCAGTGCTAACTTTACCCCCCCCCCCTCACCCCCTAAAGGGCCCATCTCTATGCCAGAAGAACGCAAAGTTCCTGTAATCACGGATGCACAGGTAAAAACCACACTCTCCAAAGCCAAGAACACAGCATCCATGGGACATGACAACATCCCAGGCTGCGTTCTACATGAACTACAGAATGAAATGGCACCCTACCTAAGCACCATGTTCATTCATAGCCTCACCTCAGGCTTTGTGCCCACTGAATGATGCACAGTGATGGTTATCCCACTCCACAAAGGGGGAGCTACCGCGGACCCCAGGAACTACCACCTCATTAGCCTAACGACCCTCATCTGCAAAGCCATGGAATGTATCATCATGGAACTTATAAACAAAGACATTGGTAATCTCCAAACTCTGGACCCCACCTAGTTTGGGTTTGTAAAAGGCAGATCATGTCTCCTAAACCTGAATGACTTCTTTGAAGCAGTCACCAAAGCCGTAGACGAGGGTAAGGTGGTTCACAAAGCCTATCTAGATCTCGCCAAGGCTTTTGACACCACTCCCCACTCTGGAATTATAGACAAAATCACTAAACTAGGTATAAATCCCTATGTCACAAAATGGGTTGCCAACTGGCTCACTGACAGATCCCAAACAGTGCAAGTAGGAGACTCCAATCCGATTAAATGACCAGTGGCAAGTGGAGTACTACAGGGTTCAGTCCTGGGTCCTCTCCTGTTTGGTATCTATCTTTCTAAAGTACAGGCTAACACAGAAGGTATTTGGCTAACAAAGATCGCAGATGACTGAAAACTAAGAGCCATAATTGAAACTCTAACAATGTGGACAGCCTACAAAAGGGCCTCACTGAGACAGATGCCTGGTGTCAAAGCCATGGCCTCAAGCGTAATGCCAAAAAGTGCACTGTCATCCCCTTTGGTAAAAACTCTGTACCCATGAGCTACCACATAAGTGGTAGTCCACTTAACAACAAAAGTGTAATAAGAGACCTTGAGACACAGGTGGACAGTAGTCTCTCCTTTGATAATCACATTGCCACAACAGTTAGGAAATCCTTCTATGTGGCACACCTCATCACAAAAAGTTTTTCATCCAGGAAAAAAGAGGTCATTGTTCCCCTCTACCCATCACTCATTAGACCCATTATAGAGTACAACTCCCCTTTTGGTATGTACCTCACAAGACATCTACAATAACTGGAAAGGCTGCAGAAATACCTCACAAAGAGGATTACCAGCCTCAAACAGATGCCCTACGCAGACCGTCTCAAAAAACTCCAGCTTTACTCCATCACATATTGCCTACTCAGAGGCATTCTCTGCCTAACATACAAAGCTATGTCAAACCCAGAGCTGTTGGACATGCTCCACTTAAAGAAATCCCAATCCTTCTGAGCTACACGCTCTAGGGACCTAAACCTTGTCACCACAATAAACAGAACATACTGGAGGAATAGATTCATGTCCCAGAGACTTCCCATACTCTGGAACAAACTACCTATCTATATCAAACAAAGCACCTCATTAGCACACTTCAAGAAAAATCTTGATGAGTGGATGTGAAATAGTAAATTCACCCCAGGGATCACCTCTGTGGCTCTGCTTGACAGGGGGCACAGGAAAATCATTTTTTTGGATGGCGAAAGCCAGGGTACCTTTTTGGCTAGGCTTGTATAGGCCCTAGGGCTGATAGCCTAGTATCTACCTATGAACTGATCTTACTGATAACCGCAAATGGTACAGCACCCTGGTAAACCTTGCAACTGAGGGTATCACCTAATGATCTGAATTTTACTCCCTGCTGGGCAGGTGCATTGAGGTACCCATACCAATGTAAGCATAATGCCACTATTATAACTAAGCCCATATGGTGGAGCTACCACATCAACAAACTGTATTATAAAAATAAAAAGTTCCTGGCTGCCATTAAAAGATGTCCACTTCATCATTACAAAATGGATTCAGAGTGGTAAGTAAGTCTGTCAAACTTGCTATTAAGAAATGTAAGGTCTTCTATGAACTTAGGGTTGCAACTAATTCCAAGGACAATCAAAAGGCCTTCTTTAACTATATCACAAACCTTATAAATATCCAACAGTTCCAATCAGAACTTGTATCCAGTGGTACCTCTGACTCACAAAGCTACTGCTTACTTCCTTGTGAGCAAATTCTCTTCCAGCTTCACTCCATCCAACCACCTTCTTCTTTGTCCTATCCATTCCCTTCTCAACCCCCCTGCCAAGATCAATTTGGGCCAAGTCCTTTTGTACCTTTCAAAAGTTAAAATACTACTTTCCATGAGTTCTGACATGATCTCTGGATGTCTACTGAGAAAAAGTCTGTGAGTAGGGCAGTGGATGTGTAACATATGCCAGCACAGATGACTGGAATTTTGTAAAGAATTATATGTCACATGTATATCAAACTGATTTGTACAGGTTCTTGTATTGAAAAATTTATTTGTTAAGCTGCTTGTGTTAAAAATGTACCAACAGCGAGTCCTGACTGTATTGTAACTGATTAAATGTATATGTTTTAACAGTGGATACTGGAAGAGAAGAGGTTAATCCCAGTCCAGCTAACTTTGAAAAATAGCAAGAAATTAAATTACCTGGGTTAGGTCATAACAGAGACTAAATGTCTGTGCCAGAGAATAGTCTATTAGCTCCTGTAGAAGAGTGGAAGTGTTTTATGTTTTATAGCTTCCCAATGCTATAACACATCTCAGCAAAGCTCTGTCTGTATGTATGGTAACACATATGAGCTAAATTTGGGTTCATTTTCTAGCAATGGGGGTAGCAAGGAAACCAGAAGTCAGATAACCAGATGTATATGATGTCATTCTGCAATCTAGGACAAAAAAACTGTTTTATAAGCAGATGAGATTTAAGTCTGCCACCCCCATAGTGCCTTTTTTAAGCAAGGTTCAAAAGACAAACCCACCACCATAAATAGCACAAGTAATACTACTCAATGCCAGAAGTCTAAACCTCAAAATGCATGCACTCGAGGCACTCCTCAGTATGGAGAAACTCGATATATGTGCAGTAACAGAAACCTGGTTTAAGGCTCCAGAGAGCACCCCAGCACTACCAGGGTACAACTCATACCATACATTTCAGCCACAGAACCTGGACCGAAATACAAAAGGCGGGAGAGTATCCATATTCATCAAGGATACCCAAACCTCCAGGTTAGTGGCACAGCACGATGCTTCAGAGACTATCCATGTGCAACTAACAATGGGCAAAACTGCAATTCAAATTATAGCTTGCTACAGATAACCCATCATGTCCCAGGACCCCCATTCCGCATTTCTGGAAACACTGGGTAACATAAAGGTCCTACCAAACACCCTAATATTGGGTGATTTCAACTACCCAAACATTAACTGGGAGACCTACTCAAGTACTAACTCCCTTGCCCAACATTTCCTAGAATTTATAAACTCAAATACCCTGGAACAACTGGTCAAAACTCCCACCAGAGGTGACAACATATTGGACCTGGTCATCACCAACATGGGCGACTGGTGTTCCACACTAGATCTCAACCCCTCGCTGGTTAGATCTGACCATAAACAAATCACTTTGGATATCCACATTTCGCCCCCACCCCCGGACAAGGAAACCACCGTGAAAAACTTTTCAAAAGCAAACTTCACATTACTTAGTGGAAAGTTTCAAAGCCCCCATGCTAAAGGATAATGCTGTCCAAGCTGCAAAATCCTTTACTAATGCATTCTACGGGCACCTACAAGAATGCATGGATCGTGTTATCCCAAGCAAAACCAAGATTCACTCTTCCAAGAAAAGGAAACCAGTCTGTTGGACTCCTGCCATAAACACGCTATACAATAGAAGGAGGAAACTAGTACAGGAAAGAGTAAAATCCCAAGAAGGGAAGACATCCCTGATCAGTATCAGCAAGATACTATGATCCCTCATACAATCGTCCAAGATGAGCTTTGAAAGAAAACTTGCCAAGGACTCCAAAGATAACCACAAGGCATTCTTTAGCTAAGTCAAGAATTTAAGTGGCACTGCTCAGATCTGCTCGGAGTTAGTGCAGAATGGCACAAAATACACTGAACCAACTGATATTGCCAACATCCTGGCAGACAGGTTCAATGCAAACTTCACCCCCCTCTCACCCCCAAAAGGGCCCATAACCATACCAGAAGAATGTAGAGCCCCTGAAATCACAGACACTCAGGTTAAAATAGCCCTCTCCAAAGCCAAAAACACAGCATCAATGGGACCGGACGGTGTCCCAGGCTGCGTCCTACATGAGCTCAAAGATGAACTAACCCCTCACCTAAACACACTGTTCAAACTCAGCCTCTCCACAGGCTACATACCCATAGAGTGATGCACAGCAATGGTTATTCCGCTCCACAAAGGTGGAGCCGCAACAAACCCCAGGAACTATTGCTCTATAAGCCTGACTAGCTTGATCTGCAAGGCTATAGAGCACATCATCATGGAACTCATTAACAGAGACATTGGGAAGCTCCAAACACTGGACCCTATCCAGTTTGGCATTGTTAAGGGTAGATCTGGACTTCTTTGAGACAGTTACCAAGGCTATAGAAAGGTGGTACACACAGCCTACTTAGACCTCACAAAGGCCTTCAACACCATTCCCCATTCTGGTATTATAGACAAGCTCACCAGCCTGAACATAAACCCCTATGTCACAAGATGGGTTGCCAATTGGCTCATGGACAGAACCCACATGGTGACATGGTGCGGGAGCTAGGTCTGACTCTAAATCAATTACAAGTGGCCCCTCAGAACCCGGACCGAAATACAAAAGGCGGGAGAGTATAGTACAGACAAGCACAGGAGGACTATGGCTGACCAAGTTCACAGATGACTCAAACTAGGGGCTATAATTGACTCACCAGCTGATACAGACATTCTCCAAAAGGGTCTCACTGAGACAGATACCTGGTGTCAAAATCAAACAAAGTACCCACAAACTACCACATAGGTGGTAGTCCCCTAAATACGGAATCTCCTTTGATAATCACATTGCCAAAGTGGTTAGAAAATCCTTCTATGTGGCCCACCTAATCACAAAAGTGTTTGCATCCAGATTAAAATATTTTTTTGTGCCCCTCTACTCATCAGACCCATCATAGAGTATAATGCCCCATTTGGGATCTACCTTACAAGACACCTGCAACAGCTGGAAAGAACACAGAAGTACCTCACCAAGAGGATCACTGGCCTCAAACAGATGCCCTATGCAGCTTGAATGAAGAAACTCCAGCTGTACTTGGTTGCATACCGCCTTCTCAGAGGTGATCTCTGCCTGACATACAAGACCATGTCCAACCCAGAATTAATAGACATGCTCTACCTAAAGAAAACCTTATCCCCTTGAGCAGCATGCTCTAGGGATCTAAACCTCACAGCAATAAATATGATGTGCTGGAGGGATAGATTCCTGTCCCAGATACTTCCCATGCTTTGGAACAAGATTCCAATCTATATTAGGCAGAGCTCCTCACTAGCACTCTTCAAGAGAAACCTTGACAAGTGGATGGGAAATGGAAAGTTTAGCCTGGGGATCACTTCAGTGGCTCTGCTGGACAGAGGCACATGGAAGTAATGTAAGGGGGGTGGCAAAAGCCAACACATTCTGGCTAGGCTTATACATGCCTTTGGGCCGATAGTCTAGTACCTACCTATGAACCTAAGTCTCAGAGCACTCTGTTTTATGGAAGCTGACAAGGAAGGACTCCTCACCTACTTCATCTTGCCTTGCTCTAGTAAGTGAATAGTAATTCTTTAGATCAGTCAGAGAAATATAGTGAGATTAGTTAAGTAGTTTTTCTGTATCTGTGTGAATCTATTCATCTGTGTTATTTTAACATGTTCTGTGACTGAAACTCTGGTGTTTATTCAAAACAGATATTCTGTATTTTCATGTTCTTTTATTATTTATTATTAAACATATTTAAACTTTTGATTGTGACTTGTCCTTTAGGGAATATTTTAACTTTCAAGAGTACTCATATCTATTTGGTGACTCTGTGTGGCCACTCCTGAAAGTCTTAATTTGTATTAATGTTAGTAGATACTGTAAGAAGAAATAGCCAGGGAATTATTATGGTTAGGTTTGTATAGGCCCTAGGGCCAATAGCCTAGCACCAACCTATGAATTTCACTCAATATAATTGGGTACCCTTGTAAGAACCTTTGAGTAGCTGGCTTTGGAGTGTCTGGTGGCAGTAACTACCTTATAGTCCAGGCTGAAGGGGGCATAGCTAATAAACCTGTGCCATCCATTCCTAGGGAATGTATGTGTGTGTGTGTGTGTGTGTGTGTGTGTGTGTGTGTGTGTGTGTGTGTGTGTGTGTGTGTGTGTGTGTGTGTGTGTGTGTGTGTGTGTGTGTGTGTGTGTGTGTGTGTGTGTGTGTGAAAATCAAATATCCAAGGGTGTGTACATGTCAGCTGCTTGGAGCAGGCACACAAAGCACTGGTTTCACAAAGCGGGTGATGGAGAAATTGGCTTGGACCCTCAGATGGGGGTCTTACTGGGGACCTGGAGGGAGACAGAGAGAGAAACCCAGACCTTGGACTGAGTGTATTCCCTGTGTACTCTTAAGGGAAATTGTGCTTGATGCAGAGAGTTGCATCTGGAAATACTGGTTGTATCCATTTTTGTTCCAAGTGAATGTCCCTCTCCAGTGTCAGTAGTGAGGATTCAGGCTCCTTGATTACTGACCCAGAGTGGGGATGTCACAAGGTTCACCTATCAAAATCCTTCCATTAACCTTTCAAGCTGAGACTAGTTGTGCCCTTGCACAAATATGGTCCCTCTTTTGACCCTGGGAATTAAAGGCCTGTTAGTCTCACTAGTATTATTTGCAAGATTATGTAACACAGTATAGCTTAACTAATAAACAATGACATAGCTGACATCATATCTCTGGATACACACCAGTTTGTCTTTGTAAAAGGCAGATCTTGCCTGTACAACCTGGTTAAGTTTATTGAATGGATAACTGAGGCCATGTATATGGGGTATACAGTGCACATTGCTCATTTAGGTCTTACCAAGGCATTTGACAGTATCTCCCATGCTAAGATTAATGTTAAACTCCCCCAACTTAACAATGACCCATATTTGGATCACTGAATAGGCAACTGGCTGTCTGACAAAACCCCTACCATTAAGGTTGGGGATACTTGCTCTAGACAGACAGATGTCACCAGTGGTATCTCACAGGGATCTGTCTGCCCTCCCTCTTTGGTATATATTCCTCTGACATGACAACCAATATCAGGGGACTATGGCTAACCACGTTTGATGACTGTAAATAGTTATTAAATCTCATTCCAATACTCAAGCTTCAAATGCTCATGAACTTTTCCATAACACCAAGACATGCAGTATAGTTTCCCTGGTAAACATACCATCACTATTGCTTACCATATAGATAACACTCCACTTTGACAAGATCATCACAGACTGGGATAACTATGTTGATAGCAAACACTCCACTCCTTTATTCATCACAGCTCAGTGATGGTTGGAAAATCCTTCTACCTTGCACAACCTGTGCTTAATGATATCTCCTCAAGATGCAAAGAAATTACATTCCCACTTTATTCACCCTTTATTTTGCCCATTATTGAGTATAATGTGGCTTTTGGCATATACAGCACCAACTACCTAATCCATCATAACAGAGACATGACACTTTTCTTTACCAAAAAGATCTTAGGTCTCCATTCCTTTAGCTACTCTAATACTCTAAAAGCCTTGTCCCTCTACTTAATGTCATACAGAATCCTGAGGGGGGTGTCTGCTTAGCCCTCCATGCTATGAATGACCCAGCACTCTTCTATCTTTTTCATCAACACAGAACCAGCGGTAAGGTATGCATCTTCTCTACAGACATCAGCATTTACTAACAAATAAAATTCTCATGTCTACACTTAAGATGGTCATAGAACAAGATAAATATAACTCGGATAATTTACTCTGTTATCTCCTGTAAGAGAGATACCTCAAGTTTCAACAAGATTTACTCCTTTTGAGTTACTATATGGGAGTTATCTCTGAGTCTTGTTTACATAGCAATGGAGACTTGTGAGGAAGAGAAAATTATAACACACTGCACAAACTTGCAAGGCATGTTGAAAATTGTTATGCCAATACTGAAGGAACATATGCAAAGGGGAAAAGGAATGCAACAAAAATACCAGCTTCTGGAAGTTTAAAGCAAGGGATATAGTGTTTGTCCCCTCTGCTGTGAATAAATTCCTAGCAAGAGGACATAGAACTTTACGGTAAAAGAAAAATGAACAAAGTGAATTACAAATGAAGATAGACTGGAGAGAGAAGACCAGAGCAAATACTAAACAAATGTCTTAAAACCATGGAGGGAATCTGAGGTTTCTTCAGTCAGCCTAGGAGCTGAGATAAATTCCCTGTATGCTGTTCAGATGCACAAAAGTTTGTCAAAGACCCAAAAAGAAGAAGGGGGGTGAATTCTTATTGAGATGAAAGAGGGCCGTTGGTAACTACCAGGCAGGAAAAAAAAATAATTCAGCCTCGGACAGAAACTGTGTCAGTGGAGAAGATAAATATAAAACCAAAAAGGTTGCCATTATAATAAAGTAAAGCAATATATGAGTAAGTAACATTCTTAAATTTAAACTTCTTAAGGAGTCCCAAAGGGAAGGGAAAAGTTGAATTGCCTCAGTCAATATGCCACATGGCTCCATAACATTTTTGTAATGCCTTTTCAGGAATTTCTCCAAAGCCTAGAATAGCTGACCTCATGAAGAAGATATGTTTGGCAAGGTTTCCTATGATCCCAGATGTGGCCAGTGGTTGTATGAGCCAGGTAAAATGACCCCCATTATGGATAGGTTATCTGGATCCCATGACTCATCCTGAATAGTATGGGGCTGGGGAGGTCACTGTGGATAATGCATTTTGAGCAATACTGATCTTGGTGCATAAGTACTGCTTTTGATGTAAATGTATCCACTTTGACAAATACATGTGTTTTTCTGTTGTGTATTATTGAATGGGTGCTCATATTCAAGAAGTGATTTAAAGCATATGACACTTTTTGAATTGGGACAACTATACAAGACATCACTGAAGAGCAGAACACACAACAGGAAATACTAAATGAAAGCAACTCCTGGTGATCTTAAAAGAGAAAAAAAACAAGGACTGCTGTCTCTCATGGAAGCCAAGGGAACTTTAAATGGGAAGTATTAAAGAATAAGGAGCGATATGTAAGTACAGGAAAGCTCAAGTGAAGAACCGCTGGGACTTACCAAACACTGTTAGAGTTTTCTGCTGGAGGCAGAAACCTGAAAGAGTTGTAAGATTGCATTTTTTTTTGCAAAAAGTGAAGTTTTGCATATTCATCAATGTAGAAAAAAATGTACTAAACCTATGAAGATCTGCTTTCATTGTCTTTTACCCACAACAATATATGAACTTTCTTAAGGTTAAGCATGTGGTAAAAGCTTAAAAAAAGGTCTCAAATGTGGTACTAGTCAGTATTTTGATGTCAAACTGAAAATGCATGCATTTTTTTTCTGAAAACCACAATAAAGGGACAGTTGTCCCATTTTAAAATCGAACCTACTGAACTGAGGAATATAAGCTTGGTTTTGCCACTGCTTACACAGTCATACTTTTAAATCAGAGACTTGTGTTAGTCCAAGAATAACAAAACTGAGTGCATGAAAATTTACATATATTCAGTCTGAGATCACTGCCCAGGGTGGCCACGGTGGTACAGAGGTTAGCATTGTCGCCTCACAGCAAGAGGTTCTCCGGTTCGATCCTCGGCTGGGGTGCCTTCTGTGTGGAGTCTGCATGTCCTCCCTGTGGTCACGTGGGTTTCCTCCTGGTGCTCCGGTTTCCTCCCACATCCCAAAGACATGCTGTAGGTGGATTGGATACTCTAAATTGGCCATAGGTGTGAGTGCGTGTGTGTGTGTACGCCTTCCTTGGAAGGTTGGGTGCCAGGCTGGAAACTCAACACCGTAAAAACTCTACTGCCAATCATGAGTGGACAAGTGATCTGCTGTGGTGATGCCTAACAGGGTAAAGCCAAAAGAAGAAGTCTGAGATCACTGCCCCTTACAGTATTCTCTTTCATACAAGCTAGGCCAGTCTCAGACTTAGTATATAAATGTGCTGGGGGTGTGGGGATGCAGGGATGATTCGCACACCCTACAGAAATAAACTTCAAAGAAGATAGCTTTTGGTTCTCCTTTAGCTTTACTGTTTGTTTTTTGGGTTTTTTTTTTTTTTTTATTCCTGGACATGCACTTATGTGCCTCAGAATCACAGTAGAAAGCCATTCAAATGTTCAGGTAAAATAGAAAATCCCTTTCCAGTGAAGCTTCCATGATGAAAGGGGTACCTTGAGGATCTATCATTACCTCAATACTTTTCTCTATTTTCATTAATATACTGACAACTAACCTACCAAACTCCCCCCATCATATTGTATGTCACTGACATGGAAATACTTAGATCTAACCTCTCCCATGCAGAGATACAAAAGCAACTGCAAAACAATCTTCTCACACTCTCTAAAGGTTTAATAACAAATTGCTAATCACCCAACTTTATCACAAATGACAAAACCAACTGCCTAGAAAAAAAAAATAGAAAAAGATCAAAAACCTACTTTTCTTGGCCAGAGAGATGTGTTACTTCATATCTGCACAAGCATGTTCTTTTCTTCATCCAGCTCGGGTAAGGACTAACCATAACTGCATATCCTTCCAAGAAAAATCTGACATCCCTACAAATAATCAGACATAAGATCTTTCGTTTCATAAAAAGACTCCCCAAGGTCAGAATCCCACCAATTCAAGAATAGCTAAGCCAACTGGCTGTCAATGAAACACAGAGCTGATCTTCTACTGGGATTGATTCTTTTCAAACTTTTTTGCTTAGACACTTTCACATCACTTGCCACAAAACTGGCTACCACCGAATCCTAACTACACTCTCAAAACTCACTTTCAGTTTAGACTTATTCTAACCCCCCCCAGTAATGAGATAAAAGTACAAAGCACAGTTTCAAAACAAGGACAATCTATGCCATCCTTCTTAAGAAAAGAACTTACTAAGAACTCTTATGACAGACACCTTGTGGAAGCATATCTTCTCAAGGAAAACACATGTAAATGCACTCTCCTTAGCCATATCATCTAACAATATTGTTTGCAGTCCCTACACATTTTTTGGCTAATCAGGGTTTTGTTTAGTCCTGGATACACCCAGATCTTTCTTTTTAGTATCAACAGCCTTTGTGTATTCATATCATATTCTCTGTATACAGTGTACACAGCTTTTCTCACTTCTGTTGTACAAAATGTTCTAAAATTTCAACATCCCTTGTATTTTCATTGCCACTGCATTCATGCCTAACCACTGTCTCTTTTTAATTCTTATTGAATTTGTATTTGTATATATGCATGCATGTACGGTTTTGCTGTGTTATCTTTCATCACTGTAATATATGGGCTGGGCTTGAATTGGCACACTGCCATCATTGCCTTACCTCAGTAAAGAAACATAAATGGAGGGGGACACATGGACGTAGTTTTTAGCTATTAAACTTGGGTGGGGTATAAAACACTTTCTTCTGCTTACTTTAATAAACTTTAGATTTTTGTTGCTTAGTGAATTGCAGGTGTTATGATGTATGTGGTACTAGTTTCAGAAAGGCAGTGTTTCTGTAAAATTCACTCTGGTTATGATTGTGATCAGGCAACGATGCACAATTGGTTATGACCTTTTGAGTATCTGAGGAATGTCTCTTTGCATAAACATTCATGTTTCTATACATTATTTCCATAATTTAATGGTGCACCATCAGTCAGATAACATGCATTTACTTTTACATTATTTACTAGCATTCATGTAAACACATATTTGTGTGTGTGTGTATAAATACATAAGAATCTGCAGAAGGACATTACTTACAGCCTGGGGTCTTTCCGTCTTCCCTACCATTTTTCTTGCCACTTTGCTCCCTTTTCAGTTAAGGTTCTACATAGTTGTGCTGCATCAATGCATTTTGTATTTGTACTTCTTTTATTATATCTTTGTCATGAACTACAGCTAAAAATGTTTGGCTTTGGCAAATACTTAATTAAAATAATAACAAAACAAAAACATATCAGCAATCCTGTTGACGTGTGCATAACTGTAGCAGGAAGAAGACCCAGCTACTATTTGAAAAGCATGTCCATGCTGGAACAAACTGGTATTTAGCACTAGTGCCAGATGTCCCCCCTTGCCCCCCATCGCTGAGACAATATAACTCTGTTTGTTGTTTCATGGATGTCTACAAATCAGACTGACAGAAGCACTGACCACATGAGAAACAGGATTATAAATAAAAACAAGAGAGACATTTCTCTTCTTCCAAACAATAATGTCTGAACAGATGATATCCCATATCAATATTCCCTGGGCAAATGGTAAGAGAAGCAGTCTGAAAAGGCTTTCTGAAAAACAGTCAGGGTGTACCATTAAAAGCGGACATAGGCTGAATGGGAACAATTGGATTACAAAAATAGCAAGTAAGTAAATAAATAAAATAAAACTCAGATCAATGGTCCCAGATTTTGTGCAGATGAAAACAGAATCATGCTTAACATTGAGATAAGCCCATTCAGCCAGTCATTATGCTGAGGATATTCAGCTACTGTTACCAGTTGCAGGGCTGGCTGTGGATCAGAATAACCTCTGCCTTAAACTTCCTAGAGAAAGAGAAGGAGGAGGAATAGATCTTCTAAAAAGCCAGATTTCCTTAACTAGTTTCTGATAAGCACAACTTGTGCAAAAGCTCTGTTTAGTAGAAATGCAATAAACATATCGATCACTCAGTCAGCAGCATTGTGCTTTTTACTCAGCTTGAGCTTTAGAATTACAAATAATTAAAACATATGTACACACACACACACACACACACACACACACACACACACACACACACACACACATGTCCGACCGTGAACATGTTGTGCAATTGATACTGTGCAGACATGTTGCACAGCCGCACTCTTCCAACAGCCGATAAAACATTTTCTTTACTGCAAATTTTAGCAGCAGCTGCGGCAGACATCAGTACCATACTGTCAGCTACTAAACTCCATTACACCTGTGTTCTTACCATCCTACATATCACGAGGCAGCTAATCACTACTTAATTCTAAGTGCAAATGAGTAAAGAGAAGTTTAATATCACTGACAAGAAAGATTTATTATATTCTGAATTATTTAGAATTTAATTTCGGTAACTTCAATGATATTCAGAGAATAATATCACGAGTGCCTTAAGTGATAGTTCCATCATGTCTAATGGGAAATCACAGGTAATCGCTGAAAGGCATAGAATAGCAGTAGGCCTTTGAAGTAAAGGATATGACCGACTCAAACACCGTTAGATATCACTATTAAAAGTTAAAATAAGGCAGGAGGTTTCTTTTTATGTTTGTGTAGTGCTGTTTGCTGTCATGTAAATTAGTATTCTGATGAGCTCTGAAAGTAGATGTAACCATCCAGCTGAGTTTAAAGAACATAATTATTTTTTTCATCTTTTGCCCCCCAACCACCATCCACATGTATGTTACCACCTGTGGTGTGTTTGTTATATTTCACTTAAATAAAAACATACCATCATGGATTTCATGCATTTCATGACAAACCACAGTGTAGGAAAGGGATTGACTTTCTTATGTAATGTAAAGTAGCATTATTTAAGTTAAATAAAAATGCTGTTGATTGTTGAGAACACTAATTAGCTGATAAATGTTTTAACTTCACAGTATGAGGTACAGCATAAAAAAATGTATCTGTATGGCTGGGCAAGTGACAAAGAACTCCTTTACTATTCTGCCTCGGCATTACTGCGGCATTTGTGAATGTCGAAAGGTCAGCAAAATTCACAGAGACAAAATAATATATCACACATACACACACACACACATGCTGTGCTGCATTCCCTGCATGTACGCCTGCACTTCTGCACTAATGCAGTTCTTACAGCGCAGCTGCTGGGCACTCTGATAGCAAAGTACCTAACAGTTTCACAGAACAAAAACTGGAAACTAAACAAATGAGCTGTTCTAATGCACTCATATTAAGCTTCATAGTTTTGTTTCCAATGGAGTGTTCAGAATTGTCATTTTGTTGACATAATCATCGGTTTGCCTGCTACAGTCATTGGAAAAGATTTCTACATTTGTGGATGGTCATCTTGAATAGAATGGCCCACTTAAGGAGTATATTTATAGGGAAGGATAAAAAAATGAGGTAGGCATGGTAGTTCCACGTTAGGGCTAAGAGAGTGACTGAAGGGTTCATAGGTTGGTACTAGGCTATCAGCCTTAGGGCCTGTACAAGCCTAGCCATAAGAATTCCCTGGCTATTTCTTCCCACACTATTTACTTCCCTTGACCCCTGTCTAGCAGGGTGACTGACGTGATCCCCAGGGTGAATTTCCTTTCTCCCATCCAATCCTCAAGGTTCCTTTTGAAGAGGGCCAAAGAGGCACTTTGCTTGACATGTATGGGCAATCTATTCCAGAGTCTGGGGAGTCTCTGGGTCAGGAACCTATCCCTCCAGCATGTTTTGTTTATTGTGATGACAAGGTTTAGATAGCTGGAGCATGTGGCTCTGAGGGATTGGGATTTCTTTAAGTCTAGCATGTCCAACAGCTCTGGGTTTGACATGGCCTTGTATGTTAAGCAGAGATCGCCTCTGAGTAGACGATATGCGACAGAGTATAGCTGGAGTTTTTTTAAAGCGGTCAGCGTAGGCCATCTGCTTTAGGCCTGTGATTCTTTTAGTGAGATACTTCTGCGGCCTTCCCAGTTGTTGCAGATGTCTTGGGAGATACATACCAAACGGGGCGTTGTATTCTATAATGGGTCTAATGAGGGATGAGTACAGTGGGACAATGACCTCCTTTTTTCTGGATGAAAAGCCCTTAGTGATGCGATGTGTCACATAGAAGGATTTCCTGACTGTTGTGGCGATGTCGTTATTGAAGGTGAGACCACTGTCCACCTGTGCCCCTAAGTCTCTTATCACACTTTCGGTGGTTAGTGTACTGACACCTATATGGTAATTCAAGGGTACATGTATTTTCCCAAAGGGGATAACTATACATTTCTTGGCATTGAGCTTGAGCCCATGGCTTTGGCACCAAGCATCTGTTTCTGTAAGGCCCTTTTGCAGAGTAGCTACATCATTTGGGGATTCAATAATGGCTCCCAGTTTGCAGGCATCTGTGAAATTTGTTAGCCAGAGTCCCTTAGTGTTGGCCTGTACTTCAAAGTAGATGCCAAACAAGAGCGGTCCCAGGACTGAACCCTGAGGTACTCCACTTGTCACTTGTCTGGAGATGGATTTGGAGTCGGCTACTTTTACAGTGTGGGTTCTATCAGTAAGCCAGTCAGCAACCCACTGGGGTGACATAGGGATTAATGCCCAGCTTAGTAAGTTTATCTCTGATTCTAGAGTGGGAGATGGTGTCAAATGCCTTGGCAAGGTCTAGATAGGCTGTGTGGACCACCTTACCCTTGTCCATGGCTCTGGAGACTGATTCAAAGAAGTCAATCAGGTTCAGGAGACAAGATCGGCCCTTCACAAACCCAAATTGGGTGGGGTCCAGTGTTTGAAGGTTGCCAATGCCTTTGTTTATAAGTTCCATAATAATATGCTCCATGGCCTTGCAGATAAGGCTCTTCAGACTGATGGGATGGTAGTTTCTGGGATCCAAGGTGGGTCCCCCCTTGTGGAGTGGGATAATTGTAGCTCTGTGCCACTCAGTGGGCATGAAACCTGAGGTGAAGCTATGATTAAACATGACACTTAGGTGATGTGCCAGTTCTTATTGTACTTCATGTAGTACACAGCCCGGGATGTCATCTGGTCCCATGGGTGCTGTATTCTTAGCTTTGGAGAGTGCGTTTTTTACCTGTGTGGCCGTCATTACCAGAATTTGGCAATCTTCCGGTATTGAGATGGACCATTTAGGGGGTGAGAGGGGGGTGAAGTTGGCTCTGAATCAATCTGCCAGGATATTGGTAACATCCTTGGTATCAGTATATTTAATGCCATCCTGTTGTAGCTCAGAGCAGGTCTGCGCATTGCCATTTAGATTCTTGACATAGTTATAGAATGCCTTGTGGTTGTCTTTGGAATCTTTGGCAATTTTATTTTCGTATGGAGGATTTTATGAGGGATCTCAGCTTCTTACTGAGGCTGGTAAGGGAGTTTTTTGCATCTTGGGATTTTCCTCTTTTCTGCAACAGTTTCTTCCTTCTGTTGTATAGTTTGTTTATGACAGGAGACCACCAAATTGGCTTCCTTTTTTTGGAGGAGATCTTCTTGGTTCTATTTGGGATGGCAAGATTCATGCATGAGTGGATGTGCTCATACAGTGCCTTAGTGTAGGATTCAGCAGTTGAACTTTCAGTTTCCATCTGCATGGGTGTCATGAAGTTTGTCACTTCTGACTTGAGTAGCATGAAGTCGGCTTTGGAGAAGTTTTTTCTGGAGGTTTCTTTTCTGGGGGAAGACTGACAACTGGCAAAAGAATGCCTACGATAAACTCTAAATACATCCATCACTGCTCTGCACAATGGGGAAAGATCCTCTGTTTGGTCAACTATTTATAATTTTCTATGTGCCTGGGATGGATATTTGAAAATAGATACATCTGTTTAAGTCCAGGCTGTATTTGGTCTTCTAACTGCAACTTGTAGTCTTCTATTACTTAACTTCCTTTATGCTTCTACAATTCTGACAAATATCCAGACTTCTTCTTCTTTCAGCTTTTCCCAGTTAGGGGTCTCCACAGCGGATCACCTCTCCACTCATGATTGGCAGTGGAGTTTTTACTGTGTTGAGTTGCCAGCCCGGCACCTAACCTTCCACAGAAGGTGCACGCACTCATGCCTAGGGCCAATTTAGAGTCTCCAATCCACCTACAGCATGTCTTTGAGATGTGGGAGGAAACCGGAGCACCCGGAGGAAACCCACGCAATCACAGGGAGGACATGCAGACTCCACACAGAAGGCACCCCAGCCGAGGATCAAACCGGAGAACCTCTTGCTGTGAGGTGGCAATGACAAATATCCAGACTACACAGTTAAAAAAAATTACAACAAACTGTAATAAAACTGTAAAATTCAAATTAGACTAGAGACAAATCTTAAAACAGTGCAGATTCTGATAAGAAAACATAACCTCTAACTGGACCAGTGTATGCACTGTATCACACTAACAATTCTTTCTGTTCTATTTCTGTCTAGCTACAACGTATATTTATTTATTTTATTTAACATTTGTTAACCAGGATAGTCTGACTGTGTGAAAAGCCCATTTTCAGCAAAGGTCCGAGGAGAAAAGCTCCACAATTTTACATATTCTGAACATTGTAAGAACTCTTTACATCATAAGAAGAAACATATTATAAACAGCATGAGAATTACAAACATCATAGGTACACTACTAAGCACAGTGAAGAATTAAATTAGATTATGTTGTTATTGAGATTAAGTAGATTTAGGCAAGATAAGTAAGCACAGAAGGATAAAGGAGCAAAGAAAAAGTTATGTACAGTATGGACAAAGAGAAGAAGAATACTGTAAGAGAAAGTAGAAAGAGGAGGTAAAATACTTGATAGTAGCCAAGAAAGGGGGTGCAGGCTAGAAGGGGGAAGAGATGAATAGACAGGAACGGTGGAGAAAAAAGGATGAAGCTAGGAGGAGAGGTAGGGTAGGGGAGAAATGTTGGATTGGAAGAAGAAATAGGTTCATAGGTGTTTACTAGGCTAATGACCACAGGGGCCTTTTTAAGCCTAGCCATGCATCCCAAATTTCTGTCAATTTCTGATACCCTTGATAAGTGTAAGCAGGGTGATGAACCATTTATAGGTTGCCTGTATCCATTAAAGACATAGGTGTCAAACCAAGGATGAATTTCCTGTTCCCTATCCAATTGTCCAGGTTGTACTTGAATTGGGTTAGGCAGGAACTTTGCTTCACATGGATGGGGAGCCTGTTCCAGAGACAGGGTAATCTCTGGGATACATACTGTCTCTCCAGCAGGTCCTATTTATATCACAGGTAAGGTTTAATTCTTTAGAACGGAATGAGGTCTGACAATGCCCTGTATCTCAGGCACATATCTCCCTTCAAAAGCCTGTAGGAGACAGAATACAGGTATATGGCCTTGAAGCAGTCTGCATAGGACATTCTACTTAAGCCCTGTATTCTTTTAGTGAGGAAACTCTGTGGATGTTCCAATTGTTGGATATGCCTGGTTAGGTACATACCAAAGGGGACACTGTACTCAATGACAGGTCTGATGAATGCCAAATATAGTGGACCAATGACTTCCTTGGACCTAGATGCCATACTTTTGTTTATAAGTTGTGAAACATAGAAGAATTTCCTGACTACTGTAGACACATGATGGTTAAAGGCTAGATTACTATGTATGTGTGTCCCTAAGTCCCTGACTACTAGGTCAACTCTAAGGGGTATGTTGTCAATATGATATTTACCAGGGGTGGATGACTTCCCAAAGGATATTATTATGCATTTCTTGGCATTTAGATTTAGTCCATGGTTCCGGCACCAGTTGTTTGTCTGTGTCAGCCCCTCCTGGAGAACATTTATGTCAATGTGGGATTCAATGACAGCTTCTAATCTGCTGTAAATTTAGTCACCCAGAGACCACTAACATTGGCCTTGCCTTCAGAAAAGCAAATGGCAAAAAGGATAAGTCCAAGGACTGATCCCTGAGGGATTCCACTTGTGACTGGCCTCATTGTAGAGGTGGACTCCCCAATTCTAACTTCCTGGGTTCTGTCTGTGAGCCAGTTGTCTATCCACCAGGTGACATACGAGTTTGCACCTAACCTTTTGAATTAGTCAACAATGTCCGAGTGGAGTATTGTGTCAAATGCCTTGGCCACGTCAAAGTAGGCAGTGTGAATCATTTTGCCCTCATCCAATGCTTTGGTGACCTTCTCAAAGAAGTCCATCAGGTTGAGTAGGCATGAACTGCCCTTGACTAAACCAAACTGGGTTAGTCCAGTGTCTGGAGGTTTGCTATATCACTATTGATCATTTCCATGATAATTGTTTCTATGGCTTTACATATAAGACTAGTGAGACTTATGGGTCCGTAGTTTCCAGGGTTTGTAGATGGCCCACCTTTGTGCAGAGGAATGGCTGTTGCTGTTCTCCATTCATGTGACACAAAGCCTGTTTGGTAGCTGTAGTAAAATAGCAACTCCAGAGGCCCTGATAGGTCATGTTTCATGCTACTTAGAAGGCATCCTGGGATATTGTCTGGGCCCACTGATGCAGTGTTCTTGGCCTTAGAGAGAGCATTAAGGACCTGTTACATAGAGATAGCAGGGGGAGTTATATTAGATGGTATTTCCTGAGGGAGGGTTGAGGGGGAGAGAGTGGTAAAGCTGGAGCTGAATTTATCAGCCAGTAGGTTTGCTATTTCTTCTGGCTCAGTATAGGTGGCTCCATTTACAATGAGTTCTGCACACAATTATGTATTGCCTTTGAGGTTGCAGACATAGCTAAAGAATGCCTTGTGGTTGTCCTTGACATGGGAGGCCAGATTCACCTCAAATCTGGCTTTGGTAGACTTTATTTGTCCTCTCAGATGTTTTTTATTTTTAGTTTGAGAGTTATTTTATCCAGCTGGGTGCTGCACCAACTAATTTTTGCCATGATTTTCTTCCTTCTGTTATACAGCCTATTGATTTTGTGATTCCACCAGTGTGGCTTGTTTTTTGTTTGTTCTGTACTTCTTCCTGGTGGGTACAGCTGCCTCTGTGTAGCTATTAACATGCTTATACAGGGTTTCTGTTAAAATTTCTGCACGGGCAGCAGTGTTCTCAGGGTTTATGGGGGGGCTTGAAATTTTGCCAGATTATCACTTGATAACAGGAGGTTAGCCTTAGTGTAGTTCTTGAATATTCCTGGTTTAGCTGGGCTTCCAGGTTTTATTTTTACTTCAAAGGGAACGATTTTGTGGTCTGAGCTTACCAGGGAAGACATTACAGTAAGGGATGTGCAGCTCTCTCCCATATTAGTGAGGACCAGATGCAGTATGGCTGTAACCCTGGTTGGTGTACTGACTATTTGGTTCAGGGATTCTGTGTTTACAAAATCCAGGAAATCTCTGTGCCTGTACATTTGGTGTCATATAGGATTCCCAGTTAATACTGGGGTAATTAAAGTTCCCCATGAATATGGTATTGGGTTGGATGGTTAGTGTTTTTAATAAGTTTAAATACACGGTATGGGTCTCTGGGTCATAGAGGGGGACCTATAGCTGGCAAGGAAGTGATACTGGATTTTGCCTATGGTGATTTCAACATGGAGTGCATTATCCTGATTGGCCAGCCTTGAAGTATATTTATTTTTGATGTCAATAGAGACACCTCCACCTTTACTTATTGCATGTGAAGTAGCTGGCCTAAATGTGTGGAAGGCATTATAACCTTGCACTTTCGGTGTGCTCTCCATGGCTTTAAACCATGTCTCAGTGACCACACAGATATCAGCATTCGCTAGGATGTAGACAGCAATAGTGGAGAGATATACGGCACAGATAAGATAGAATGTAAGCACACGAGAATATAAAGGTGACATTTAGATGGAGATGAGGAGACAAGGAAATGAGTAAGTAGTGGGTTGGATATAGAGGAAGTAGAATGCAAACAGAGGTATGAAGATGTTAGCCAGGTCCAGTACATGGACAGAGCCAACTGTTCCTGAGCAAGACTCTTAGTACGGTTTTGAAGTGCGTTGTGTCAGTAGTAGTCAATATGCTCTGGGCAGCAGAATTCCCTAATTTGGACATGTAGTTAGAGAACAGAGTCCCCCCTTTGCTCTTGTATTTGGAGACTTGTAGTAAGGCTCTGTTGGAGGATCAAAGTATGAGTGTTAGCGTAAGGTAAAAGCATACTACGACGGGCAGCAGTTTTTCAGGGTGATGAATAAGTCTGTGTGCAACGGTGAACTGAATGCAAGTTAAACGGTGAGGTAGTTCAAGCCAGTTTAGTTGATGTAAAGAAGAGGAGTGGCGATAATACCGAACCGACTTGAAGACATTTCTTTTTCTTTTCTCTATTCCAATTCATTTTCCCTCTTGTCTCTCCCTAATCACTTCATCCCAGTTTCCCTTACCTTCTTTTTCCTCTGCCTTAGCTATACTCACCATTTCTCATTATGTTTTTTTCTTACTAAGTACCAACTCTCTTTCCTTGTTTTGTTCACTTATAGTGACATGTAAGCATTTGATTCAGCATTCTTTAAGTTATCATTGCTGTAAACGTTTAATGTATCTGATTTATACTTATTATATAGTTTTGTGTTTAACTGCTTTGCATCAATACTTTGAATTTTCTTTACTATTTAAATATTAGTTGATTGTATGCAATAGCTGAGTTTATCTTCCAGTGCTTCTGTTGCATAGGGACATATTTTGCTTAACAGATTACCTTTGGTTACCAAATGTATATAAATAATAAATAAATAAATTAACAAGAGATACTTCCTCATGCGCAGGAACAAAACGGCAGTATCAATGCATCCAAAAAACTCTCTCGTAAATATAGAGACGAAATGTCAAAGTCCGTGTAAAACCAAGACGTCTTTATTATAACATAAAGTAAGCGCTTTCACCGTAAGGCTTCTTCAGACTGTATAACCTCTACATAAACCAACTCTTAAATAGCACAAACAATTAAACTAAATCATTGATGTTAGCATTCCCTTTAAAATTTTAAAGTGACATTGCATGTATCATCTAGACATATCTTAAAATCACATTTACTGAAATACATATGGATAAAGCTAGACCACATATTTGTACAACGTCAGCTTCATCAACCAAACACTTTAAATAGCAGCAAATACATAAAACACATTAAAAACCTTAAAAATACCCTGGGCAGGGACATCTAAAATGCATACTGCAGAATATCCATTCATATTACTGTCTAGGTCTCGGTAGTCGTCTTTTCTTCAAAATAGGTCGGAGATTAACTTTATCATTAAGACCAGGAGGATGATCAGCTCTACAACGAACAATCCAACGAAGTTCGTTCTCCTGTGTAAAGTTATCAATATCTCCACCTCTGAAATTAGATTTAACAACCTGCATCACACTAAAAGTAAAAGTATGTGTATGTCCATATAACTTACAATGTTTGGCTAAGGCATTATGTTCAGAGCCTAAGCGTATGTGATAAACGTGTTCCCTAATGCGTTCTCTTAATTGCCTATTGGTTTTGCCAATGTAGAACGCTGTACATGATGAACACTTAGCCAAATATACTACGTTAGTACTCATACAATTCGTTCCAGTCAGGAAGGAAAACTCCTGACCTGTAGTGGGTTGTTTAAAAACATTATCAGTATTAATATATCTGCATTGATTGCAATGATTACAGGGTATAGTATTATAATACAAATCATTAGACTGAGCATCATTCAAACTCATCGGATAGTAACAAAGCAACTGCTTCAAATTTCTTTTATTTTTTTATATATAAACTTGGGTTTAAGACCCACTACGCTTTTAATATCCTCATCTATATTAAGCATATCCCAACGTTTTTCTATAATAGCTTTAATATTCTGGACATCATTAGTAAAATATATTGGCATACTTAACCCAGTGGACGATTGCGGCTGTCCAACATCCAAATAATCATTCTTTACTGAAAAATATGGACATGCCTTAGTGTCCCTCAACTCACATACCACTGAAATAGCACTATCAACATCACTTTCTTTATAACATCTATCAATAAACCTGTACTTGAGCTCCGACAATTCCTTCCCAAACCCATCATCAGAAGGGTTAAGTCTGGAAGCCCTCATGATCTGCCCTTTGATTACATTATCAAAGACGTATTTGGGATGCATACTGCTCCTGTGCAGTAAGGTATTCCTGTAGCATGCTTTTCTATGAATAGAGGTGTTTAATAGTCCATTCGTGAGTCTCACGATGTCAACATCTAAAAAAGAAATATGACTCCTAGAATCAAACTCTACTAATTGGGCTTCACTACCCCTCCAAATTAAAAAGAGGTCGTCAACAAACCTCCTATAAAAGCCCACATGTTGTTGATATCCCCTTGAGGAAAAAAGGGACTCATGTTCCCAATCAGCCATGACTATATTGGCGTAGCTATTGGCACACGAGGTGCCCATAGCTACGCCATCCTTCTGAATGTAAATATCATCGTTAAAGATGAACACATTATTATCTAGCACCATTTCTAAAAATAATGCTAATAGATCTATCATTTTACCATCCAACTCAGAGTTCAAATCCAGGTACCGTTGTACGCTGATCACACCCAGATTATTCGGTATGACGGTAAACAGACTTTTGACATCAAAAGTGACTAATATGTAAGAATCATTATCGCTCAAACTTTTAGTATAGTCATAAAGGTCTAATAGAAACTGTTTACTGTCTTTCAAAATAACTAAATTAGCCTCAACAATGGGTCTCAAATAATATTCTACAAATATTGAAAAGGGTTCCGTTAGCCATCCCTGTCCTGCTACAATGGGTCGCATGGGTGGATCAGGAATAGATTTATGCACTTTAGGGAGACCTTTCAATGCAGGAATCAATGGATTATTCACTTTCAGATATTTATACAAGCTCCAATTCACAATATAACTGTTCAATAAATCATCCAACATGTCATACACTCAAAATACCTTATTAGTTACGGTTTCCATGTCTATCTTCAGATAAAAAGTGTTATCACCCAGCATAGTATACATACTTCTTAAATAATCTTCCAAATCCAATAACACAATCGGACCTCCCTTATCAGCAAAACATTGCATTAAATTCATATATTAGTTTATGTAGAATGTATTGTTTAAAATATGTATTTTTGTGATATTTGTTATTATTCACAAGGTCACTTTAAATGTTTTTTCTTCTTTTATTATTTATTGGAAAATTGACTAATTGGTTGTTTGAATATTCATTATAAAAGCTGACATTGTGCAGTCATTAATTGTGATCCTTGAAGGCGAATTGCCGAGGTACCAGATCTTTCATAATAAAGGAGAAGAAAAGTATCGGCTGTTTGGTGTGTTGCTGCTATTTGCTTTTTCTGTTGCTGTGTTTTGTCAACTTCGGTCCAAGCCGTACTTTTCTTGGGGTAATTCTTTGGAGTATTTCAAACAATTTCTGTTTTTCTAAACTCTACTTATGTCACATAATGGAAGCTCAGAACGGAGCTCTGCTTTGGACACTTTATCATTTTTGGAGATGGTGTCGGAACGTGAAAGAAAGTATACCAATAATGATCCTTGGAATTTGGGGGGAAATGTGGATGTAGATGGCCGTTTTGGTTTGTTGAACAAACTAATGGCCAAAGAAGTTGCCCTTTATTTTGATACTAGATTATTAGAGAAATATCTAAGTCTGAATGTTACCCCCAGAGGGCTTCGGGTAGATAAATTGCCGGCTGCACCTTTTTCGGATGATGAGTCTGACTTACTGGAAGAGTGGAAGCAAACTTCTCTCCAGTGTACTTTGGGTTGGCTCCGTACACTGGTTAAGCATAACAAAAGATCTCATGACAAACTGAAACAGGAAATTTCCACATTACAGAATGAACTCTTAGCTGAAGTCAACTATAGAGTTCAAATGGTTGATATTAATGAAAAAATCAGCAAACTGGAAGCTGATATTGTGCTTAAAAAGCGTGCAAAATTAGTCCAGGACTTAAAGGACTATGATACCAGCATCATTTTCAGCTGGCAGCGTGAACCTGTGCGTAACCAGTCCAGGGGGAGGAGTTGGACACGAGGCTCCAAACGAAGAGATTTTTCAGCATCTTCTTTCTCGTCCATGGAACAAAATACTGCAGTAAAAAATGTGTCTTTTGCTAGAACTGTTACAACGAACCGGGCTTCCAATAGGGATGTTTCTGAAGCCACTAATGAGGCTTCCAATTCCACTTTAACCGACAATGTGAATTTTCAAAATGATAACCGTAACAAGGGAAGGAATGGGAGAAATGGCCGCAAGGGTCGAGTCCGTTACAAGTGAAGGTTTGACGACAGAAACTTTACATAGAACTTTTCTAAACGTATTTTCATTGAAATGCATTAATTTGTCTGATTTGCGTGTGGATAATGATATGTTTAATGTATTAAGTAAAGGGAGTAAATTTGTCCCTACTTTTTTTCCTACTTTTGCTGATATTTACCTGGAAGTTAAGGCATTCATTCGTAAACTGTTGTTGAGAGTTTATTTCAAAAAATTTGTTAATTTGAATGTTTTAAGTGAAGAAAATGTGAAACATTCTGAGGAAATTGAACTTGATGACAGTTTAATGAATTTATCCATATACAACTATGAACATGATGAATGTGTTTTTGATGAAAACAATGACTGTTCAGCATGCTTTGAAACTGACAGAGTTTGTAATGTGAATTATATGACTGGTTATGGCAAACTGGAGATGCCTAAATTTAAAAACGTAAAAAGTAATTTTACACCAGCCATTTCAGTTCCAGCGATTACAATCTTCCAAAAGGTGCTTCTTAAAGAAATAGAGGCATCATTCAATGAATTTTGTAGGGAAAAGAAACATTTTAATCTTAATAGAAAGGAATGGCAAGCCTTAAAAAATCTTAAGGGCTTAAAAGATCAATATATTTTCAAGTGTGCTGACAAGGGGGGTAATTGGGTTATTTTAAGTAGACCCAATTACTGTAGGATGGTTTATAGACTACTCATTAATGGTGATGAATATCAAAAACCTGAAGGTGATCCCCTCAAAGTTTATAATGAAGGATTGTTATTTTTATTGGAAAGGGGAGAACGATTAGGATTTTTTTCACATAGTGATGTAAAAAAGATGTATATTAAAGATCCTACTACACCTATATTGTATGCTTTACCCAAAATCCATAAAGACTTGGCTGAGCCTCCCGGGAGGCCGATAGTTTCAGGGATAGGCTCCTTTATGGAGAATGTCAACATTTTTTTGGACTCCCAGTTAAAAGTTCATTTAAACAAGGTTAGTGCCCACATTAGTAATACTCAAGATTTGATTGATGTCATTCCCAAGATTAGTTGGAATTCTGATTATTATTGGGTGACTATTGACGTCAAATCTTTGTATACAAACATAGATAAAAGGTGGGGACTTGAGGCTATTAACAACACATTAGGTGAGGGACCTAGGACTAACTCTTTGATTACATTATTAGAATTTTGTTTAACCCATAACTACTTCATGTTTAATAATGAATATTTTTTACAAATCAAGGGAACAGCAATGGGGGCAGCTTTTGCCCCCGTGTATGCTGTTGTATACATGGATTCCTTTGAAAAAAGATTTTTATATCCCACTGAATTTTTTAAGCATAAGGTAGTTCTATACAAGCGTTTCATTGATGATTTAATTTTTATTTGTAAGGGGGATATGCATGAATTTTGTGACTTTTTTGAAATTCTGAATGACAACGAACATAATCTTTCATTTTCTTATGAAGTGAGTAGAAATGAAATTAATTATTTGGATTTAACTCTGTTCATAAGAAATAATGTTGTTGAATTCAGACCTTTCAGAAAGAGCACGTCAGTTAATATGTTTTTGCATGCTTACAGTATGCATCCCCCCCATTTGCTAAAAGCTCTACCTTTTGGGGAATTTAAAAGAATTCATTCACACACTAGCATGAAGAGTGAGTTGGGTCATGAACTAAATGAGGTTTTTCTGAGACTAGTGGAAAGAGGGTATGATAAAAAACAGTTGTTAGATGCTATGGACAAAGTTATGAACAAGAACAGGGACAGACATTTTACAAATTTTGAATCTGACATCTTTGATCCTTCAAAAAAGGAAAGAAAAGTGGAGGATTTATTCTTTGTGACTAAGTACACAACTTTTTCTGAAAAATTTGTTTCTTTAGTTAAAAGATTTTGGTACTTGGTCAGTGAGGATGAAGGCATAGGTGAATTTTTTTCCACACCACATCACATTTTCTTTCAAAAAAGGAAAAAATTTAAAGGATATATTAAACAACAACTGTTGTAGTAAAAAAGTTCCCCGGGCCACTAGCGTAGGAACATTTAGATGCAATTCTTGTAGTCTTTGTGATAGGGTTATTAATATTAATTCTATCAATAACATCAACCACACCCCTAGACATTACTTTAATTGTAAATCCATCGGGGTAGTATATGCCTTAACTTGTAGTTGTCATAACACTTGGTATATTGGCCAAACAAAGAGAATGGTTAGAGTTAGGATTTTGGAACATTTGAGAGATGTTCGAAATTCGAATTTACTCAGCCCTGTAGCCAAGCATTTTTTGGAAATTCATGAGGGGAAGACTGATAGTTTAAAATATGGACTTTTAGGGAGGCCCTTTATTTATAGTGGTGAAAACATCTCTAATAAACTTTTAGAGCTGGAGACAAGGATGATTTTGAAGTTTAACACTTTAAAACCTTTTGGTTTAAATTTAGAATTGGGCATTTGATGGAGTTTAACTAATTATTATAAAACACTTGGAAATAATTCATAAATAATTTATAAAAACATTGCATTAAATTCATATATTAATTTATGTAGAATGTATTGTTTAAAATATGTATTTTTGTGATATTTGTTATTATTCACAAGGTCACTTTAAATGTTTTTTCTTCTTTTATTATTTATTGGAAAACTGACTAATTGGTTGTTTGAATATTCATTATAAAAGCTGACATTGTGCAGTCATTAATTGTGATCCTTGAAGGCGAATTGCCGAGGTACCAGATCTTTCATAATAAAGGAGAAGAAAAGTATCGGCTGTTTGGTGTGTTGCTGCTATTTGCTTTTTCTGTTGCTGTGTTTTGTCAACTTCAGTCTCTTGTTGGTTTACCTGATTTTTACAACAGGAACATTACTCCTTTTGTGGTTTCTTTCGTTATTGCTGTGGTTTAAATAAATTAACAAACTAATAAGCAGTAATTCAAGAACAACACTATCAAATCAAGACAGTAAAAAAATTGCTAAAACTCACATTCATCAAAAATACATGCAATACAATAAATAATGCATATGATTATCTACAGCATACTTTTCTGAAGAAAACCATTTTGTCAAAACCTAGATGCACAAAGTATAAAAATGCACACCATTATCTACAACAATTCTTGGACAAGGCAAACTTCTTTTACTTATAGGTAAGTACTAGGCTAATGGCCCTGGAGCCAATGCAAGCCTAGCCCAACAGTGTTCCCAGTCATCTGGCTTACCAGGCGTTAGTTCCCTGTGCCCCTATCTAGCAATGCGATTGACATGATTCCTGGGGTGAATTTCCTGTTTCCCATCCAATCATCAATATTTCTCTTGAAGAGGGCTAGTGAGGTGCTCTGCCTGACGTGAATGGGGAGTTTGTTCCAGAGTATTATAAGTCTCTGGGTTCAGTAGAAAAAAAATGTGCATATATGTTTCAGTGAACAAGCACCCTGCAATCTATAATCAAGCAGAATGTAATGTGCAATATATACATTAGTTTCTAAAGTGGATCAATCCTCAGCGAATCTTGAAAGAGGAGAAGAGACTCAGAAAGGAGATAGGTTAGGTGATATGTCCTGTGTTGAAGCAGGAACATATGGCTTTGAGGAAGTTATACAAATTGCAGTACCCCATAAGCCTCACAATCTGAAACTGAAAACTAACTTGCCAGGATATAAGTTATAATCCCTGTGCAAACTCCAATCCTAACCCTAAAATCACTCCTTTGTATTCAGAAAAATTATCTGTGCCCACACTAACTGTCTAATCAATGCAGGTTTTTCAATTAGTGCCAACACAGAGACATTCGAATACAGAGACAAACACTGCATGAAATAACACCTTAGTAGATGCTCATTACCACGTCTACGGATATGCTATCAAGCTCTACCTACAGACAATCCATATGCACACACGCACTCGCTCGCACACACACACACACACACACACACACACACACACACACACACACACACACACATTCATTAGCCTCATTCATGCCTCCACAGACATACTCATAGATTTGCACACATAAACTCACAATGACCTGCATATCCCTAGTCCCAGGTTTCACTGGATTTCCCTATAACATAAGTTCTCCCATAAGAGGGAAATTTTACTTGGCTAACTAAAAGTGTACAATATAAGCCACTCCGAGGAAGAGCACATGGCTAATAGAAATTACTTCCTCCCTGGAATGCCTCATTAACAAGCAGATTCACCCACAGGACTGAGATCTAAGTCCCCCTGCAAGGAGAAAACCATATCAGGAGAGCAGTCTTAGAATTGGAATAGCTAACCATAATGCAACAACCTATGAAGATAAGGTGTACACACCACAGTAAGCTTTTCTGAATCACAGGGACTGACTTGTTCAAATATGAGAATGACCACATTCAACCAAATGGGGTTTTATTCGATGCAGCATTCGCACAAACAGAACATCCAATCACACCCACAGTACAACTCTACAACGAACGTGCTAAACTGCTGGAGAACAAGCAGTCTCATGCTGTTGTTATTAGAATATTAGTGAAACAAAGATCTGTCATTAAGGCTCATGTTAACATGAACAAAATGAGCTCTGAAAAACCTTTTAAGCTTGTGAATGAAAAAAACTGAGAAAAATAACAAGCAAGATAAAAAATATAAATAAAAAATATAAATAATAAATTAATGGCAAGGAAGAAATTGGGCAAGATCATCAACCAGGGTAAAAGGTATAAATAATATAAAAATGATACATACATACAGCTATTTCAAGCACAGGCATTAATGCCCTTCTAGCCTGCCAAAATACCAAACAGTTGTTCCAATAAGTGTCCAGGATGTTCTTAAAAGTATCTAAACCAGTGCTTGTTTTAATGTAATTTGGTATTCTGTTCCATGTATTAGCTGCTCTCTCAGAGAACCAAGTACTAGACTTCTTATTCCTGCAGAATCTTGTACATAGGTTGTCTGGTGATTCTGTACTATGTTTTGATAACCCCACACATTACCAGAGGCAGCTGCCTCTAAATGCCCTATATGCATGAAGAAGGTCTCCTCTTAAATATCTATATGAGACACTCTACAAGTGCAGACATTTAATCTTTCATAATAAATTACATTTTCATATCCGTGTATGACCTTAGTATATTTCTGCTGTAATCTTTCCAGTTTACTCATGATTGTTTTCTTATAAGTTTTCCATACTGTTAATCCATACTCAAGTTTTGTCTAATGTAACTAATAATGACTTCTTCATTTCTGATTTCCTAGACTTTATAAATCTTTTAATACAACTTACGGTTTTATAACTGTCATTAATCAATTGGCTGGTGCTATTAGAAAATCTCAAAGATGGCTCTACCCATATACCCAAGTCCTTAAATGAATCTAAAGTTTCAATCACTGTGTGCTGTATTAAATATTCACCTTTCAGTTTATTTCTCCTAAATATGATTTGTTTAGTTTCCGATGTATTTATCAGCATATTACACTCCTGTGCCCAAATGGTCAGTTTAGTCAAGTTCTTTTGTACACATTCCCTATCTGTAACACAGCTTTACCCAATTTAAAATCATCTACATACAGACTGTAAAACATTATGGATGAAAAAGTTATGTCTGAAAGATACAATATAACAAGTATGGGTCTAGGACAGAGCTCTGTGGGACAACCTGACTGTAACCAAGAATTTCACCTGTCCAGTTGCTGTATGATACTTGGCATGCCCTATTTGTAAGCCATACAGCTATTCATCCTATCAACTGTACATCAATACCTAGTTGTTACAATTTTTTAATCAGTGTTCTATGTATAACCCTATCAAATGTGGAAATATACATTACATCACAGCACATTTTTTCATTCATAGCTGTTATTACATTGTTATAGAACACCATCTTAAAGGTGGTGATAGATCTATTTTCAACATATGCATACTGATATATGGGTTTTAAGTCCCATCCTTTCCAATTCTAACAATAACTTACCCAGTATTACCTTCTCCATTATTTTTCCAAAACATGAAAGTAGACTTAACGGTCTGTATTACTCTGGGTTTGTCCTACTTCCCTTTCCCTTAAAAATAGGTTTAATATGCACATGTCCCCATTCTTATGGAATCTCCCAATATTATTAAGACCAAGTAAATAATAGATATCATGCTACTATAAGTTCTTGCTGAAGTGTTCTTAGGTCATTATTACTAATCACTCCCACCCCCCGCAGTGCTTTGTGTTGATCCAGTTTACTAGGTCTTTTTCAATATAATCTAATTTAATTTTAGTATTTGAGTTTACCCAGATGTCACTAAGACAACTTATCACTGGAGCCAGAGATTTTATAATTATATCTATTACCTGTTGTTTCTGAGAAAAAAATTAGAATCTATAGACAGTTTTTTCATTTGTATGTCTTTATTCCGGCCACATCTTGTGTATCTACAAAATGTTTTGCTATTATGTTCAGTAGCTTTGCATAAATTTTCTTCAAATTTTTCTTGATCTTGCCTCACACAATACATAATCTGTTTATCCATCATGCAGTTTATTTCAGTTTTCAAAGCTGTAGTTCAACCTCTTTTCCATTTCTTATATTTTTTTCTTACCTTAATCAATTATTTTGTTTTTATTGAAATATATCCTTCTGTTATGTTTAGATCCTGATGTCAAACGTTTTTTGTGAAGTTTTGCATTCAATTTCTTTTTCAAAACTTTCCACATTCCTTCTGCATTTTTCCACTGAACACATCACTCCAGTTAGTTTTACATAGTGACTGTTTTTCTTCCATATAATCTGTTAATAATCTTCCGTGCATTGGTTTAGATTTCAGTTTGGCAGAATTATCTAGCAATACATTGACCTTTATAACTCCATGATCACTGCACATCAACGGTGGTAAACTTGACATGAAGTAAAAGTAATTTCTTTAGCAACACAATGTCTAGTATGGTCCACTCCCTGCTAGGTCTTTTTATAATCAGAAGAATTTATTGTTCCTCAACAGACGTTGCAAATAATTTCCTTACTGATGTTGTTGAGTCAATATTATTCCAGTCTGTTTCTGGTAAATTTAAGTCTCCAGCTAATATTATTCTTCCATCCTGTGTTTCATGCAAGAAATGTATGAATTCCTCTAGGTCATCTGCACTTGACTTCAGTGGTCTATACACTCCAACAATTACTGTATGTCCCAGACAGTCTACTATTGGTGTCATCATTGAACATGTAATAGTAATAGTCACAGGTCTACTAACTAACTATCTGTAATCCCTATCATAACACCTCCACCTGATTTTTAGTTAGAATGTCTGTTACAGTAAAAACATTTATACCCTCAGAAATGGTTTCCAGTCATTGTTCTTTAACCGTGTTTCACAAACAATAGCCTCAATCTTGTGGGAATGTGGCAAATATTCCAATAAATTAATGTTCCTAGCATTAACAACCATCAGAGATGCATCACTTGTTACTATCTGTAAAATGTAACATTTTTGACCTGGCAAAAATCCTGCCTTGCACATTGCAAAATATCTGCTGCAAAAATTCTCTTTCTTGATCTTGACAAGTGCATGCCATCCTGTCTGAAGCCATGTGTGCCCCAAATTACGCTTGGATGCAGTACACATTTTCATTTTTGTAAAATGGGACATTTTTTCATATAGGTTTGTTTGTCTTTTCGGCTTTTCCCGGTTAGGGGTTGCCACAGCGGAACTCCGGTCCGCTAATGATTGGCAGTAGATTTTTACGGTGCCAAGTTGCCAGCTCGATGCCCAACCTTTAGCGAAGGCAGGCCCATTCACACATGCCATATAGGTTTTTTGTATGTCTTTTCAGCTTTTCCCGGTTAGGGGTCACCAAATACAGAACTCTGGTCCACTAATGCTTGGCAGTAGATTTTTATGGTGCCGAGTTGCCAGCCCGATGCCCAACCTTCAGCGAAGGCATGCCCATTCATGCATGTCTTATAGGTATTTGCCCAGAAAAATCTTTTCCTTCATGTTGGCTCTCCTTGCTACATGTGATTTGTAAGAACTATGTCCTAACAATGTAAGATGGCTGTAAGTTCCCTACTAACATTCAGAAAGTCCTTGCATATTTGTATTCTGTTTGCATTACAGACATTTATAGTTTTCCTCCTTTTTTTAAATTTGTTGTGAGCTTCTTCATGTCTTTCGTTTTTTTTTTATTTCCTTCTATATGCTCTGAATCCTCAGATTGCTGAATACTTGCATCCAGAAATTCAAAGTTGTCAGTGGCCAGTTGTTTCATAGGGGATGAGTGATCATTATAGCCAAAAGATACATCCGTTCCTAAATGTATCCTGTTTGCTCTTTGCCTAACAATATTTATCTCATCAGTCCAGTTATTAATATATGTAACAACAGTTACCCAGTCTGTGCCAGTTGCACAAGTGCAAATATTAGTAAGTTTAGATTTACTACTGATATTGGTAAGCAAATCATCCAGCTTTTGCCATGAGGAAGACAGATCACCAGTGCTATCAGGTGTTATCTTTAAATATACATATAATTTATTACACAGTGCAACACATCTGTGCTTTAGCAAATGGCATTCTCATTTATATAGTCATTATTCAGCTGCAAATAAATAAAACGATTCTAAACGAAAATAATAATCAACATTAATTGGCCCAAGGCATGAGTGCGTGCGTGCGTGCACCTTCTGTGGAAGGATGGGCGCTGGGCTGGCAACTCGACACTGTAAAACTACACTGCCAATGATGAGCGGACAGGTGATCGGCTGTGACGACCCCTAACTGGGAAAAGCCAAAAGAAGAAGACTAACCACAGAATTAAAAGAGAATTTAAACTGGTTTCCCTGAGGAAAATCGCACAAACAGTATACAACTTAATATTAAATTAAGTAAAGTCAACTTATTGCTCCGAATCTACAAGTTGTGAAAGCTGGAAGTTTACATCGATCACCATCGCTTGTTGTCACACCACTTTTTAACATTAAAGATCAAAAACAAACACAAACCAGGATTTGTTTAGATAAGCTTTGGATTGTCCTTGTCTGTAGTCTGTCAGAATTTACAGCTGACTTGGCATGTTGGGATGGTTGGAATTTGCCTGAGTAAAACCCAACCTCTTCTACCAACTAACAATAAAAATGAAAGGTAAAATAAAATATAAATCAATGTAAATCCTCTTGTCTACAAGCTATCCTATCCTTCCTACAAACATGAAAAACAGTATGTAAAAAATGAAACATAAATTCAAATAAAAACTTTTCTCACCAAGATAGTGCACAGTTAATCACAAACCAGTACATGATTGTTTAGATAAGCTCTGGATTGATGGGGCAGAAATAGATTTGTAGACAAAGATGAAAATGTTTCACTTTCAACAGCAGCTGTAGGAACTCCACATATGCTCAAGAACTGGAAGGCTTAAAGTCAATCTCCATTTATTCAAAGAAGACTTAACATGCCTGCTGCCCATCAAAATTTTAAAGACAGCAATGTATGTGAGACAGTCTACACTGACCCCCATCTATTTTCTCCATTCATTACTGCACATTTCTTTTTAAAATGATACACTGGAATGTAATTAATAAGAATCTTAAGGGTTTCAATTTTCTTCTAAAGTCTAAAGATGGCTATGAAATGTTTCACTTGAAAATGTACTGAAGAATAAAAATGAAAACCAGAACAAATTAGACATATACTGTAGAGACTCACACTTATATATATATATATATATATATATATATATATAGATGTATACATATATATATATATATATATATATATATATATATGTATGTATATATATATATATATATATATATATATATATATAGGTTCATAGGTTCATACTAGGCTATCTGCCCTGGGGCAATTATAAGCCTAGCCTGATTCTGTATGTCTTACGACACCCCTTGATTTGAGTATACTGTGCACTTTTTAAGGTTTAGTTTACTGTGCCTCTGTCTAATAGTGACACGGGAGTAATCCCTGGGACAAACCTACGATCCCCCATCCACCTATCGAGATTCTTCTTGAAGAGATTCAGTGAGGTGCTCTGCCTCACATGAACTGGAATTCTATTCCAGAGCGAAGGGAGCCCCTGGGTTATGAACCTGTCCCTTTAGCAAGTTCTATTTATTTCTGTGCTGAGGTTCAAGTCCCTCGAGCATGTGGCTCTAAGGGATTTAGATTTACTGAGGTGGAGCATGTCCATTAATTCTGGATTTGACATAGCTTTGTATGTCAGGCATAGATCGCCTCGAAGTAGGCGGTATGCAACTGAGTAGAGCTGGAGTTTTTTTAACCGAGCAGCATATGGCATCTGTTTGAGACCCTTGATCCTCTTGGTGAGATACTTTTGGGGTCTTTCTAATTGCTGCAGGTGTCGGGTAAGGTACATCCCAAAAGGGGCACTGTATTCTATGATGGGCCTGATGAGGGATGAATAAAGGGGCACGATTACCTCTCTTGATCTAGATGTGAAACCCTTCGTGATGAGGTGGGCTATGTAGAAGGTCTTTCTAACCACTTTGGCAATGTGGTTTTCAAAGGAGAGATTGCTATCAACTTGGGTCCCCAGGTCCCTAATAACTTTCTCTGTACTTAATGGGTTTCCGCCTATGTGGTAATTTGTGGGCACATTGTTTTTGCCAAAGGTATGACTATACATTTTTTGGCATTTGGCTTTAAACCATGGCACTGGCACCAGTTATCTGTCTCTGTGAGACCTTTTTGAAGGATGTTTGTGTCAGCTGGAGAGTTGATTATGGCACCCAGTTTGCAGTCATCTGCGAACTTGGTGAGCCATAGTCCTCCCACGTTTGCCTGTACCTCGGAAAAGTATATACCGAACAAGAGTGGTCCCAGGACAGAACCGTGTGGGACGCCACTTGTGACCGGTTTTGAATCTGACATGGCTCCAGCAACTCTCACTCTGTGGGTTCTGTCTTTGAGCCAGTTTGCGACCCATCTTGTGACATAGGGGTTTATATTTAAGCTGGATAGCTTATCTATGATGCCCGAGTGGGGGTATTATGTCAAATGCCTTTGCAAGGTCCAGATAGGCTGTGTGGACTACCTTTTCTTCATCTATGGCTTTGGTGACTGTTTTGAAGAAGTCAACCAGTTTAAAAGGCAGGATCTGCCCTTGACAAAGCCGAACTGGGTAGGATCTAGTGTCTGTAGGTCCCCAATGTCTTTGTTTATGAGCTCCATGATGATCCTCTCCATAGCCTTGCAGACTATATATGTGTGTGTGTGTGTGTGTGTGTGTGTGTGTGTGTGTGTATATATGTATATATATATATGTATATATATAGATAAAGTCAAAAAGTCAAAAAAAGTGTAATGCACATTAAATAAAAGCTGCTAAAGCACAAATGTAAAACAACAAAATCCTGTAAGTGTAGTGTAGTTGTCATTATTTTGATTATTACATTATTAATTGTAAAATCTAAGTATATGTTGCAGAGTGTCAGCAGTGTAAGTAATTTTTTTTTTTTTAAGACCAGAGACCAACAGGTCTTTACAAGAAGGGAGCACATTATGCTATTGAGAGAAGAAATGAACGACCAAAATGCTAGCTTAACAACACGCTGAAAATGGATCTTCACATACTTTTAGATTTAGGGTCTTAGAACTAGTTATGAAAAATGGTAGACTGGGTAACATTAGGAATTTTACTGAAGAGAAGGAAGGCAAGTGGATTCTGAAACTTCAAGCCCACAGATATGGGCTTAATGATAGGGTCACTCTCAAACCTTTTTTAGCCAGTAGACCATTGAGGCACTAATTTTCTTATGACTAGTTTTTATTGTTATTAGTCATTTTAACAATAATAATTGAGTTATTTGTTCATTATTTTCATACATATTCATTTTTTTTAGGAATATTATATGTATATTTTCTATATTCTTTTCTATTAGTGTTTTTAACATGTGGTTTTATTAATTCTCCCAGCACTGTTGCTTTGCTTTGTAGTTGTTTTGATTTGTTGTTCCTGATTTGGCAGTGATGTCATCTCCTGTATTTAAGCACACATGTTTTGGCTGCTTTTTTTGATGTCTG